>NW_025224820.1:85583-685583 GCF_014066325.1 Apis laboriosa | reverse complement strand
ATTATAATTAACCATCAAGCTAATTTTCTCTTCAAGTCGTTCGAGTATTTACTTTCAATAATAAAATATCGACTTGAAATATCAATTTCGCTAAATACGTGTAATCTTGAAGATTAATAATACTACGAATAATTTTTTAAATTAATATAATTTAAATAATGTATTATAATTTTTACAGTTTTATTGTATTAAAACTAGACATTTCGCAAATATTTTAAATTATTATGTAGAATTTGATAGAAAAAGATATGAATTTTTTTCATATTATTTTGTATATATAATATATTTATAAAAATATAATATAATTTTACTTTTGAAATAATTTATTGATTTTAAACTATAAAAATTTTTTGAATTAATTAAATTTGTTTGAATTTATTTATGATAATAACAAAAATTTAATTTAAATAAAAAGAATCTACATAAAATAAGCATAGAATTTTATAGATACAAATGCAGAATAGTGCTTCACAAAACTATCTGAATATTACATTATCTTATAAAGAAATTCACTTAATCCAAAAATTCTAATTTAAATAATAATTAAATAAAAATTTAATTCTATATAAAGTTCTATATACATATATATAATCAATCTTTTATCGATGAAAAATTTTTATGAGAAATTTTTTTACAATAGAATAATAAAACAATTTTGAATATTTTATTAATTAAAAATTTTAGTCTATCTTGCACAATTAAATTCAAAAATCTTTAAAAACTGATTTCACCTTTTTAAAGTAATGTTTTAATAGTAATGATAAAAAAATTCCTTCATATATAATCTATTATACTCTATGTACAAAGTTTTATTAAAAATAAAAAATTTATCATTAATATTTTATTAAAAAATAAACAAATCAAATATAAGTCATTGTAAATATAATATTAAAATTGTTAATAATTTATAATATAAATATTCATCTTTATTAAAGATCTGAATATTACATTATCTTAATTCACTTAATCCAAAAATTCTAATTTAATAAAGTAATTTGAATATCATTAACGTATTATTTTAAATTATAATTTTTCATTTTTATTTCAAATAAAATGTTTTCAAACTTCGTGCATTCTTTTTATATCTTAACAATTTTGTTGATATTATTTTTAGATAAAAAAGAAAAAACGGGAGCAATAAAATGAGGCAATACTGTCACAAAGCTGTAACCTATTTGCGCGTTAACTAGAATCCAGAACGCGTTTACCTGTTTGTCGCTAATCTTGTTACTCATGATATGTTGGGAGCAAGAGGACGAGAGTGTAACTTAAACCTGGTGAGGAACTCGGTGTAGCGTTAATTCGACAATTGAAGGATTTGTCAGGGAAGCGGTTTAACTCCCCCTCAAATGAGAGTTAAGTATTTAAAGATTTTATATTTTCTCGAGGAACGAGGAATTTTCAATTTGGTGATCGAAATTTTGGAATTATAAAAATAAAATTTTATAATTTATATATCTTTAAAAATAAAATTTAATTTTTCAATATTTGAAAAATTTTTTATTATTTTATTATGAATTATTAAATTTTATTATAATTTGAATTAAAAAAAAATGTTATTTATAAATAGATTGTGTCACAAAGAATTGCAATTTATATATATATTATTTATTTTTTGTATTATATATTAAAAAGAATAATAATTTCTTAAACTAATTTAAATTGAAAAAATAATGAATAAAAAATTGATTATTAATAATAATAAAATTTTTATTTAATAATTGTATATTACAATATAATTTTAATTTTTGTATAAAAGTATTTTTTTATTAATATCTTACTTATTCATTATTTTCTCAAATATTTTTTTATTTACATTTGTTTCGTTGAGTCCATCAATTATCATTCGTGCCCTGTTTATATAAGTAATTATAAAAAAGAATAAGAATCTTTATTAAATATTATTTTATAATTTATTTTTTATTACTTATATGTTTTACATATTACATAAGATAAGAATTTTTTTAATTTAAATTAAAATAATTTAAATTTTAGTTTAAATTATAAATAGTAAAATTATGATGTAGAAATTGCTTTGAATTTATTTGTAAATTATATAAATCTCTATTAAATTTATTGAAAATATAATCGATAGTATCATACTATTTCATAATAAATAAGAATTTCAAATAGATTTAAATTTTATGGAAGAGAAATATATTAAATTATATTTACATTAATCGTTTTCCAATATGCATTTGCAAAAAAGTTACAAAAATTGTAACTTAATATTTCATAATAAATAAGTTTTTGAGTTCAATTCAATCATAAATTTTTCGAGAAAAAAAATAAATATTTATAATATATATATATACTATTTATTATACATTATAAATAAACTACATATATTTACATATATTTTACATATATGTAAATGTTTTTATTATAATATTTTATAAATATTTTATGTATAATGTTTTTATTACATATATAAATTACATATATTTTCATTATATTTACAATTTTTTTAAAAAAATTATTTAAAAAAATTGTATAAATTTATTAATTTTTAATATCTTTTTAATTTTTTTCAATGATATTATATTCTTTTATGAATTATATATTTTAAATCATTTATATTGTAATTTTTTTTTAGATATATAAAATGAGTATTTATTATTTATTTGTTTTAGTATTATTTACTAATGGAAGCCTTATCATTTATTTAATAACTTTTTTATTTTCTTTTTTCTTTTTTATGTAACCATTGATATTGTTTCATTATATATACCTATATATAGTAGTAAATAATTATTATTAATATGACAATTTGAAATAATTTGAAAAATTATTATAATAAATTAAATTTTATGATAAAATCCAAAGAAGATTAGAAGAATTTAAAAGATTTAGGTTAAAAATTCAAATTTTATTTTAAATATTTGATAATATTTGTTATTATTTATTTATTTTTTTTTATTTTAATTTATGAATTGGAAGAATTTTGTATGTTTAAAATGAATTTAATATTATATATATAATAATAATTTTACTTTCAACTTGTAATTAATATAATTTTAAATTTGTAATTAATATATAGTTGACAGAGTTCTAGAATTCAAAAATTATATTTTATTAATATTCTATTAAAAATTACATTGTTTTAAAAAAAAATTATTCTTTTTCTCATTATATTTTATATATATTATATATATATTATATATATTATATATATCATATTTTATATTTTATAAATAAATTAATAATTTCAGTGTATTATTTTTTTTATATAAAAAATGATATTTAATTAATTATTTAATTAATTTTATAATCAATTTTTAATTAAACCGAGCAAATTTTAATTCAATAAAACCATACAAATTTTCCAACAATAATCATTTGTTACAATGTTTTCTACGCGTCACAATATATTGAATTCCAATTAAATTAAAATGTAATCGAATGGTATAAAATTTTATCTGACGAACAAAAAGTTTAAAAATGTAAATTGCAATGTTAATAATTTTTTTAGGAACTAGATCAAAATAATTATAATGTCAATGATTTATTTTTTAATTCGATTCATCGATTGAAAATTTCATTCAACATCACCCTTCAAAATATGCTTCGTAAATGATAAGCATTTGATAAGCGTTAAATGAAGTCAATCGAAATATGTAATCTTTCTTCTTTTCTTTTTTTTTTAATCTCTCTTCATTGGAAAATATTGGTAAAATAATCTGTATGCATCGAAAGGACCAGCATAGAAAGCACACAAAGGTAAAGCAATCTATTCAACTAGAATTGATTTTCACATCAAACTACAATGCTTAATTATTCATTGATTAATATCAATATTTTAAGATAAATTGATTTTAAAGCATATAATATAATTATTAAACATCTCTTCTGTATTTTTTTACAAAAATACATTACTTATTTTACTTATTTTCTTCATAAAAAATAATTGGATATTAAGATAATTGAATTTGAAAATTATTATAAAATTTTTTAAATAAACAAAAAAAAATAAATAAAATCATTTTAATGAATAAATAAATATTTTAATGAATAAACTTTAAATTATCGAAAATTGTTTGCAAAAGCATATAAAAGAAACTTAATAATAATCTTAAATTTTAAAGATAATTTAAATATAAAATCTTTTAAAAATATTCAAGAAAAATTCAAGTAGTATTATGAACTTATAAATATTTTGACAAATGACTCTTTTTGATCTTTTTGATTTAAGAAAAAATTTAAATCAAAATTTAAATTTAAATTAAATATAAAATTAAATTAGCAATTAAAAGTAATAATGAAAAATATTTAAATTTAAATTAAAATGTTCGAATAAAAATTTGAAATTTAAAAAAAACATAAATTTTTATATAAATAATTTATTTATGAAGATATTATCATTTTTTAAAAAATTTTAATCCATAATTCTTTTAATTTTTCTTTTTTTATTTTATTAATTTTTTTTTATTTTTTGTTATTTTTTTATATTTTGTAATTCTTATTATTTTTATTATTCTTTTAATATAATTATTTCTTCCAATATTTTAAAATAAATTGAATTAATTTAATAATAACAATATAACAATATAATTTTTGTTAAAATTCAAAATTAAATTTAATGCGAAACTGATTTTATAAGATTTCTTTTTATAAAAAACGTGTTATCTGCATGAAATAAATTAAAGTAATTTCTTCATAATCAACCATCAATAAATATATATATTAGATGATTTAGATCAGTTTTTTCTTATTATAATTTCGAATCTTAATTACTCCTGCATACAATTATCACTTTGCATTCAAAGAAAAAATATTTATATGCTATTAAGCCTAATAATATCAACATATTTTGAAAAAAAATAATGTATAAATATTATTAAAGATAACATATATTTTAAATTCATTGATCAGATTTTAAAGAGATTATGGATATGTATCATATACATATTACATACTTATTAAAAAAGCAATATTTGATATAATTCAAATCTTGTATTTATTAAATTGATGCAGAAATAATTATTACTTATATTAATTTAATACTAATAGAATTTTAAATATGATATTTTAATATGATATTTATATAGTGTTGGATAAATGATAAGATATTTTATTTGTCTTTTTTATAGATTTAAAAAAAATGTATTGTTTTTATTACTCTGTATTGAACACACTTCAGATAAATATAAAATTTTAAATTTATATTATATTATAACAAATATATTATATTATATTGTAACAAAAAAGTTAGAGTGAAAAATATAAATCTGTTTCGATCTTAATAATTAATCGCATAAAATAATAGGATTAATTAATGTGTTGTTATTGCGAATCATTCAAATTCGTTTCCTCTAAAATCATAATTTTTTAATTAATAAATGTGTAATATATGAAGATTGTTGCGCGTCAGCTCGCGACGCTCGAAACTTATCACATCCGTCGGATCATGAGTTGATCTCCTGAACCGTGTATTTTATCTTCGATATTTTTGAAATAAATATATTTTTTGTGATAAATTCATTTGAAAAATATCTAATATATTTTTTGTATTTTTTTTTAGATATATTGACATATTCGAAACAATACATATAGAATATTTATAACAATTCAAGAATCTTTTTATATTATCTTGTTCTTTCTCTTCAGTTTTCGTTATCCGATTAAAAATTAATATTAACTGATAAATATAATATTTGTTTTCTATCCAGTATATTCTATCCAGCCGATTATATATATATATATATATATAATCAAATATCATAAATATAGAAAAAAAAGAATAGAAGAATGAAGCAAAATAAAAAATAGCATTATATCAAATCGATAATTGGGCTATCAAACGAAATAACAGTTTCTATAGCAATAAGACTTACTATTCATAAAAATGACAATTAAAAAAGTTTATTCAATTTAAAAAAGTTGAATTTAATTTAAATTATAATTATCATAAAAAATATTTAGTAATAATTAAGAAGTTTCATCAAGCAATCACATATAATAACAGAAAAAAATAATAATGTCAAATAATAATTAAGAATCAAATATATTAAAATTGTTGAAGAATATTTATAATTAATATTAAAAATATATTAATTTATAATTGCTAAATCATTCTTTGATAGATTTAAGTAATTTTTTAAATTTATTATAATATATTTATAATTTATAATGTATTACATAATTTTTGAAAATACTTGTTGTGATATTGACACTTTAAAATTTTTCTTAAAATTTTTTATTTTATTAAAAAATAGAATTTAACTAATTTTTAAAATAAAAATAATAATAATAATAATAATGATAATGATAATGATAATGATAATGATAATGATGATAATGATAATGATAATGATAATAATAATCTATAAAATAAAATACTATTTTTTTTTTATTTTTTTTTAATCATCTTTCAATTTGTAATCTTTTTTATGAAATCTTACTTATAGATACCAGTTACTTTGAATATATACTAATAAGATAAAGATAGCAAAAAATAACAAAAAAGTAAAAATGTATACTCAGATACTGTTCTTATTTCGCAAAATTATATAAGAAATATATAAATTTTTTAAGAACTTACTAATATTATTTTAATATTTACTAATAACTATTTTTTTATTGTTAAATCATAAATATTTAAATAGATAATATTGAAAATTGTAGCAAAAGAACAATAATGCATGCATATATAAAATATTTATCTTTTTTATTATTTTAAACAAGAAACATACTTATAAATATATATTTCTCAAGAAATTAAATTTCTAGTTAAGGCAAATTTTCATCATCTTCATCATTTTTCACGCGAAGAACAATATTGCTAATGATCTTCATATAGATGCATCATGCAATATTAAATTTTCAAAAAAAAACTAAGAAGGGAAAAAACGTGAAAAAACATGATCTCAACTCAAATTTAAGAAATTATTAAAATGAATGACGATTGACGATTGAAAAAAATTTTCACGTGTGCTTGACGACTTTCGCAATGAAAAGAAGATAGAAGAGAGAACGGAAGGCGAAAATTTCGTTTCCGTAAAATTAATTCACCGTTCTACAGCAAGCCAAGGCAAAACTACGAAAATTATACAGGTATTTAAAATATACGTGAGCTGGAATATGGATAGCTCGTTTAAGTTCTGAGCCGACGGCCTCTCACGCGCTCAACCTTTTGAATAAATGAAACCATAATTTAGCGGCTATAAAACCGGCCGGCCGATGCTAATATTCTGTGAATTAAAAACTTATTAAGACTAGTTGCCGCGCGATTTCATGCCGCGAAATCGGATGTCGGAACGATTTCTTTTTCTTGCACAAATCATGATCGTTGAGAATTAAGTTATCAAGATGATCGGAAAGTTTTGTTGTTTTTTTAAACTTTTTAAAAAGAAAATTTTGATTTTTTTTTATTTAAATTTCTTTTAATTAATTTATAATTAATTAAAAGAAATTATAATTAATTTATAATTGATGATTATATTTTAATGTCATTTAATTTATATAAATCGAAGTTTTAAGTATATAATTTTCAGTTATATTAGAAATGAAAGATCAAAGAAATTTCGTTATGTAAAAATGATATTGATATTTTATATCTATCCTAATTTAGTTATTGAATTACTTTTCATAAGTGAATTAAAGTAAATAAGAATAATATTGATAATATAATAAACTATTTTTTATGAATAATGTATAAATTCGAAATATATATATATATATATATATATATATATATATATATACATATAATAGTATAATAAAGATATATAATAATTTATATTGTAATATTTTTTATAAATATATGAATATGCAATTAATAGTTTTAATATTATTTTTTTGAAATGAAATAAATAATTTATAAAATAAATATAATCATAGAAGAACTAAACTATTTTATATATAACATAAAAAATCTCAATTTAAATTTATTTTAAATACTTTTTATTTTATTATAAAATAATATTGCTTTTTATCCATAGTTCCTTTGTTTTTGTATTATTATAATTAGAATTATTTTAAAGCTGTGATATATTTATCTTATAATGTTTATAATTATTGTTTTATAATAATATTTATAATTATAAATATTTCCTTGATTCAACATCCAAATTTCTTAATGCAATCATTTTCACTTTAATTGAGTAATTACAAACAGTATTTACCTCCGTCTTAAAATTGTACGGTCAACGAACGCGCGCATGAAATTTTATTACTTGCTCTCATTTCTTTTCCACATTGCTTAACCTAGATGATATGCATAACTGAAAAATTTAATATTTAAAGCGATTATTAAGAATTTTTCTATATGCAAATATATGATAATCACTTATGGATAAAGTTAGAATGCAATAATAATAAGCTAGTTGTTTTGGAATTTGTAAGAGCTTTAATGTTTAGTTATAATAAATCATAATTGCATATAATCTACTATAGATATATAATTATTTGCAATTTCATTTTATGAAATATATTATTGATATAGAATAATCTTGCAAAATATTGATTATTTCGCTAGACAAAAGTTTTCTAATTAATATTTAATATAATTTACAATATTTCTTATATGTTTATATTAATATTGTTTCTTATTATAGTTTCTCTTTAAAACAACATTAAAATTTTAATTTGCTTAAAAGAACATATATCAAACTAACGTATTTTGAAATATATATATAAGTTTCTTAATATTTATATTTTACATATAAAATTTTCACAGAAGAATCAATATCATCTCACAGAAGAAATTTGTTTAAAAATTGAATTATTTGTTTTATAATAATAGCAAATTCAAAAAAATAAAAATTAGCAAAAATATAATGAAAAATAAGCTATAATACCATATATATAATATGTATATTCGTATATATCTACACTCATATAGTAAATATACATTGTTAGTAATTTAGTACTTATCGAATAATAAATAGGAAGTTGAAATTTTTATATTCAAATATATATATATATATATATATATATATATATATATATTGTATTATATTAATATGCATATTTATAACTTTTTAATATTTTTTACTTTTTATTATTTTTAAAAATAATAAACTTATACAAAAACTAATCATCTTACATAAAAAATACCAAACAATTTATCTATTTTCAAAAACTAGCTTATTAATTAACAACTATAATGAAAAGGGCAAACCAGACTCGTTATCCATTTAGTCAATTTACATAAAAATCGACTAGATTATTTGCTAGTCGAAGCCGTAGAGGAGAATTCATCATTTCTTGGTATTTTGTGCAATTTACTTGAGGCGTGCACGGTACAGCATTCTGGTAACGAGTCTTGGCCTACAAAAGTCGTCGCGGTTGTTCTTCGAAACAAGTAGCCCGCCGTGGGAAGCGTCGTCGACTGGGCCACGTGGTGGACAGGAATGAATCATGAAAACGAAGCGTAAAACTGGCTGGTCGGGGATACCAAAGAGAAACTGGCAGAGAGGTCTGACCGGCTCTTATAGTAAATATAGAAGCGGGAGAATCTTGCGTAAGCTCGTCCTTTTCTTTCTCTCTCTTCTTTCATTTTCTCGTCTCTCTACACGATTTCCATCTCTCTTCCTCTTATATAATCCATGCTCTTTCAACTATCCGTCTTTCCCGTCCTTCCTCCTCAAGGTTTTTTGCCCTGTTTTTTAAATCCTCCTCCCCTCTCCGTCACCTTCTCTTTTTTCTTCTGTTTTTTCATTTTTTATTCATTCTTCATCCTCTTTCTCTTCTCTTCTGCTCTTTTTCTCTTCTACCTTTAATTTTACCTTTCCTTTCCATATCGCTCTATCCTTTTTCACTATCTCTCGCTTTTTTCTCCCTCCATCTTTCTTTCTTCTTTCTTTCTTGCTCCTTCTTTCGAACTCGCCAACTCAACCATATTCCCTCCTCATCACGCCTCTAACACCGTACGATCCGAGAGAACGCTTTTACCCTCTCTCCGTGTCGAGCCCCAACCAACCCGCAACTGCCTCCTTTCCCCTGCAGCTGACACCAAACACGACTTCGCGTGCGGAACGCCCGGAGGGAGTCGCAGCAAGGTCGTCAATTGCATCAGCAACGGTAGCTCTGCAAGCTTCCTGCTTCTTCTTGTCCACGCCGCCGGGAGATCGTATTCTCTGAACAATTTCGAGTCATCGAATCAGGCAACCACGAAAACCCGAATGAAAATCCTGTGCTCTATTCTTATTATTGAGATCCGTAGAATGGTTGAGTTACTGTATGAATTGTTGGGTGATGATCTAATCTGAAGATAGTTAGTGTTGTTTAAGAATTGGATAAAATATTTATTGAAAACTGAGGAAATGAATTAGATAAAAGTACATTGGATTTGCTGATTGATTGATTGTAATAGTTTAAAAGAAATAGCTTACAATTAATCTTCTTCAATAAAAATTTAGTTAATTTTTTTATTCATAAATTTATTTTTGAATATCGTGAAAAAAATTTTAAATTTATTATTACTATACAAAGTTTAAGACGGAATGAAATTTTGTTTATATGATTTGTTTTCAAAATCTAATTTATTAGAATTAGAATTATTATTTAAATAACTGTTAAAAATTAAATTAGATAATAAATTATATCTTTATAATATATAAAAAAAAAAATACTTTCAAAATATTAAATTATAATTATTAGAAAGCTATTTTTAAATTTAAAGTTTAATATATTTATTTATTTAATTTTTCAATAACGGAAATTAAATTGGAATTTTTTCTACATATAGAGATTTTATGACATTGTTTCAGTTTTTTTTATAAAATTACAAGAATATCATTATATAGATTACTATTTCTTCCTATATTGTTAACTCTATATATTGTATATGTTGTATATACTGTAAACTATATTTCTATATATTATATAAATTGTTGTTTCTTTTCAAGTTATTTAATTAGCCTTTAATTAATGAAATAATGATATATGTATATCTATATATGTAATTATATATATGTAATTATGTTTATGTTATAAAATCCTTCGAATTCAGTTACATTACATTTTTTTTTTAAATGGAAATTTAATTTGAAATAAAAATTTTTTACACTTCTGATACATAATTCTATACTTAAATATTTATTAATTTAAAAATAAGAAATAAATTTAAAAAAATGCGTCTATATTAATAAAAGCATATATAAGACATAGCATATATAAGAGTGTAAACAAACGACATTCAATGCATAGAAAACAACAGAAAGAAAAGAAATGATAATCAATGCGATATAGATGACATTAAAAAGTTAAGAGCAAATATTTATAAAGTATGAACTAATATTAATTCTGTTTATAAATTTACATGATTTATATTTAAATGAATAAAAAATTATAATAGGAAGAATTAAATAGATTCTTATATAATATTATTTAAATATTTTAATTATAAAAACCCAATTATAATTTGAATTTATTTATCCAAAAAAATGAAGTTATATGAATTATATTGTAATTAAGTAAAATGTAGTAGTTTATAAGTTTAATTTATCAACATAATTTAATTTTATCAAAGTATTCAATTTAGGAAATTTTTAAGAAATTTTATAAAATTTTAAGAAAGCTTTTTGATATTTTCAAAATATAGAAACTGAAATTGATATAGATAACGATACGATAATGAAAATTAAATTAATCGAGAGGAAGTTGCTATAAATATTGAATTCAAAATTTAGCATGTAGTAGAACAATGGTCAATTTATTAATAGTTTAACAATTGTATTTTGGAAAATATCTTTTTATTAATTGATAGCTTTTATTAATCATTACGATTTAAGTTATAAAATACTGTTATAACATGTAAGTTATAAAATATAAGTTATAAGTTATTAAATACTTTACTACGTTAAAAGATTAACATATATAAAGCTTTAAATTTAATCTATTAGTAATTATCGAAAATGATAATGTAATATAGTTTTTTAAGTAATTAAAGATTTTGTTATAAATCAATTTTGTTTAATATTGGATTTAAATATCCAAATTATGAAAAAAGTTATAGTCAATTTTAAATGGAAAATTATATAAAATTTTAATATTAAAAAATTAATATTAATATTTAATATTAGAAAATGATTCAACTTGCTATTGATTTATATTCTAAATTCTTTTTAATAAACTTTATTTGCAATTATATAATTTATATAAAAGATATATTTAAATATTAAAAGAAAAGATATATTTAAATATTAAAATATCAAATTGACTAATTCCAAATTTTGTTGCAATTTTCTTGCAATTATTAAAAATTTATAACTAATTATAGAAAAGCAATATTAATTTTTATTCGAACAAAAACATAATTATATATATTTATTTTTATTCTACTAATTTAATTTTACTTTTTTTTTGTCTATAATATATTTAATATAATCAATACAAAATTTTTTTTTCATAATATAATTTCAAAAATTATTTGCTATAAGAAAATATATTATGTTTATTAATAATTTTTCTATAGACTGACGCATGGAGGTCATGTGAAAGTCAATTTTAATTTTTTAAGTAAAATCATATAATTTTTATTGCATTAATCGATATAATTCGTTATTTCCTACAAGAAAGTGCTAATTATTTATGTCGAAAAAGTCTTAATTTAAGACTTGAAGTTTGTAAAACTATCATGTGAACAGTAGAATATTTTGCGTGTATTTTTGCGAATATTTTTCTTATTTTTTAAGATTTTTTGACCTAAAAATAGCTTAATATCTTTTTGTAAAAAATAATGAACTATCGATTAGTATAAAAATTATATGATTTCATTTAAAAAATTAAAATCGATATATATGACTTTTGCATATATCTATAATATGCATCTATCTATAAAAAAATTATTAATATTGCGTAATATATCATTTTATATTAAATAACCTTTGTAAAAATATTTTCTTCGTAAAAAATATTTTACATTTAAATAAAACAAACATTCTAATATAATAGAATATTTGTATATTTTTTTTAAATCTGGAATATATATAATATTAAAAATTTATATTATTAAAAATTTATATTTAATTATTAAAAAAAAATGTATTAAATATAGTTTAAGAGAATTTATTTATCTCAAAAAATATAATTCAAGCTACGATTAAAATTTCAATTCAAAATTTCAAATTTATAGTTCTTTTAAGAATACATCGAAATTAATAGAATCAATAATTTATCAAATAATAAAATAATAATAAATTAATAATAATTATAAAAAATTAATTTTTACAAGGATTTAAACTTCGAACTATAACTTACAAAATTTTTTAAATATAAGAATTCTACTTCTGTTATTTGAACATATAAGAAATTGACATGAAAGAAAAATGTCAATGTGCTTTTTAAATGCGAATGTACTTTATGTATTGAAAAAGATGATTCGCGAAGCTAATGAAAAATTAAAACGCGAAATTTATTTTGATTTAATTGTATATCTTATAAAATTGTATATCTTATAAATCATCTATAATGTCAAGTCAATTGCATAAGTGTAAAGCTTGAATTTATACTTTTGAATTTACTTAGACGACCGATCTTTAGATTTTATTTCGTTCTTAGTTTCCTATTTACCACGAAACTTAAAAGAGTTTCTAGAGAATTCTATTCTTTTTGATTTTTATGTGATGAAAACTTGTTTAATTTTATAAAATTGTATAATGTAATGTCTTTTGATATTTATTTTGATAGTTTCGATTAAATTTAGGTACTTATAGTGTAATAATTTATTCAATTTTTTTCAATTTTTGATTATAATAGCAAGTTCTTATATAATAGTCCATGGATTAATGGTAAAGTTACAAAACATTTTGAAATAAATAATACTGAAATAAATCGAACTATATATACATTAAACTATATCAAAAAGAAATATTGTAAGCACATCAAAATAAAATATTTAAAATATTTTCTCAAAATATTTCTAATTTTGTGGAATTATAAAGATCATTTTATAGCATAAATTCATTTAATCAATAAATATATTTTAAATAATTTATAATTTATATTTAATCGGAAATTAAATTCAGTTGAAAAATTTTTAAATTTGATTTATTTTTTTAAATTATCAAAAATAAAATGTTATTATTTTCTTCAATTCATTTTTGTATTATTTCTGCTTCTACATTCTAATTATAATTCTAATAAATAATATATTTTAAACATAATTTATATATTTATTATCCTTATATTTTTTCAAAAATAATATTATATTTTATATTTAATATTTAAAAATAATATTCTTCTTTGAAATTATTACTTATTGTTCAATATTGTTCTTTTTGATTTAATATTTTGTTTGTTTGATTTTTAATTATTTCTGTAAATGTAATTAGACATGATGAATTTTGATTGCCTATAAATATAATACAATATAATATATCCACAATTCTAAATATAAAATTTTAAATTTTAAATTTTATATTTTTATTACTATTTTTATTATTTTATTGTTTAAATATGTATTATATATATTTTAAATATATTTTAAATATCTTTCAAGATTTAAAAAAAATCATTTAAATTAAATATTAAACTAACAAAATATTCTGACAAGTGTATAAAATTTGTTCAAAGAATATTTATGAAACTTACATGATTAATCTTTTACTAAAGTTTTCATTCTCTCATTTATCATTCATTCATCACTTACACAAATTTCTATTTTTCTACTCTTTTTCATTGAAAAATTTTCTTTAAAAATTTTGATAGTACTTGATAATATTTATAATAATATTTCATAATAAATATTACTTATAAATATTTAAAATATATATTTAAATAATTCTTTTCAAATTTTTATTAAAGCTCTTTAAAATTTAATTAACAAAGACATTATACAATTAAAAAATTATAGTTGTAATTATTTATATAAATAAAATGTTATTAAATTAATGTGATTATAATATAATAAAATTTAAATATTTATAAACTAGTAGTTCTTAATATTTTCGAAGCTACGAAACATTTTTGATCATAAGAAAAATTTACAAATTTATCAAAATCATTAAAAACATCAAGTTTTTATTATAAGATTATTATTATTAGAAATTATTATAATTATTAGAATTATTATTTATTATATTTATTTATTTATTATAAAAATTTTTAATTAAATAGTCTAACATTCGTGTTTCAAAAAAGAATTTTTCAAAGAAGAACATTAAAATACATTGATTAATAACAATTATTAATAAATCCTAATTCAGTTTAAATTCGCAATATTATCAATATAAAAATAATATTTTATATAATAAAACAATTATAAAATTTAAAATATACAATTTTTCAAAATTTAAAAATTAGATTAATAATTTTTTATTATAAAAAATTTTTAACAATTATTGTTAATATTTATGTATATATTATATATATATTATATATATTTTTAAATATTTTAGATTTTTAAATATGAATTAATATATTTAAGGATAAATACATATTGATGTCCATGATGATTTTATTTCCTATATTTTTAATCCAGTTATAGTTAGTTTTCTTTTTATATATAATGCCTGCCCTTATCGAGATTACATAGAGTTCCGTACTTTCTTTTCTAATCCATTTATATTCTTTACATTCTTCTCAGAACGATTAAGTTTTATCCCGGAAATGAAGCATTAAGATCACTGTCTATAATTAACGCTGCCATCAAAGAATCCCCTTCAAACAAAGAACGTTCTAACTATCTTCGTCAATAATGCAGATGCAAGATTTAGAGCGAGGTCAGCAATCGAATCTTCGATTTTTCGAGGTTTTGATGCATTTATATGTATTTTGAAGTCTTCTATCAATTTCGCTAATCGATGAAAGAAAAACATAAGAATTTTTAAGAAATTGTTATTTTATGCTAAAGACAAATTATTGAAATTAAATGTGAAAAAGAATTATTGAATAACATTTTTTTATAAATACTTTTAGAATTGATTTTTACATTGAATGAATTAAAAAGAATATGTTGCTTAAAGGAGTATGCTAATATATTCATTATATTGTAATATTAGTAAACATTAGTAAACATTAATAGACAATATGCTAAATAAACGTTTCAGCATTAGATTTTTATAAATTGTAGATAATTATTATATTAATTAATATATATATATATATATTATATATTATATATTATATATTATATTATATTAATTAGATTATTTTAATCTATAAATACAATTACTATTTTCCGAATTCTTGGTCATTCGAAAAATATTTTAAATAGATAATTAAATTGCTCTGTTTTGAAACATATATAATTTAATATAGTTTTTTAAAGAGTGAATTTGATAAAATATAAAGATTAAATTTTTTTTTAAAATTTAAGTAAAAAAAAATTCATGATCATTTTCTAAAAAAAAGAATTATTAAAAGTATTTATGGCACAAAACCATTAATTCAAAAAATATTTTAATTTAATTTCATTAATTTTTTAAACTTAATTTAAATTAAAACATAAAAAAGACCCTTATCTATATTTTATTCTTCTTTTATGTTCTAAAAAAAATTAAAATTGCAATATTTCTTAAATTAATAATACTTTATTATAAATGATTTAATAGATTTTTTTGTAGAATGCAATTGCATCGATTGATGTATTAAAAAGTAGAATTCCAATAATCTGGAATGCTGAGGAATTCCGCAATAACATATATATTGGATTATTGGATTATATCTTTTATACGATCGAAAGAAAAAAAAATAATACCAAAAAAAATCATATTTAGATGATATAAAAATGTTATTTGTTAACAAAAATAAAAAGATATATATAATATAAAATATACAAGGTATCTATTTTAAATATAATGAATTATTTTTAGAAAAAATATTATGAAAGAAATGTTTTATAAATATAAATTGTATAAAGAAATATATCATATAATGTTAATAATTTTTTGTAGATAGACATGTTGAATGTTAACTTTAATTTTTAAAAAAATGTTCATATATTTTTAAATATTAGTCTAAAAACTGAAAAAAATAATCTTTATCTTAGTATTCTTCAATAAATAATTTAATTCGTTTAATTTAAATTCGCATAATAGTTTTCTTATGTAATCACAAATTTTTGAGTGACCGAATATATAAAATATTAATATATTCAAGGAATATCTTTAGAGGATTGATTCTAAAAGAAGAATTGATTCTAAAATAAATACAAAAATTAATAAAAAAAAATGTTGTTTGAGACATATTTATTAAATTATAAGCAATTAAATTTGCATTAGACGAAGCAAGCAAGATCCAGATAAAATGAAACATCTTTATCTTTGTTACATTGCAATCTCGCTTTATATCCACTTTATGTTATATGCAAATTTAAATTGCTTATTTAATAAATTTAATTTAATAAATAAACTTCAATAAATATTTTTCTAGTAATTTTTGTTTTTATTTTTGTTTTTAGAATCAATTCTCTACTAAATATGTTACACTTTGTATATATACAATAAGTAATAATTTTCTCATTTTGAGAAAAATAATATTCGAAACTAATAGAAATATAAATTTAATATTATAATAACTTATAGCACATATATTTTTCCAGATTTGAAAAAATTAACGGAAAATATGAAATAATGTTTACTGTTTTATTTTTTTTTTAATTAACAAAAATATATTATTCTTTTTAATGATTATCATTAGAAAGTTTTTATTAATTATTAATTATTAATTAATATTTTTATTCTAGTAAAAATTTAATAAAATTTTTTAATTTTTATTCAATATAAATTTACAAATTTATTTGAAAATTTAATTTCAAATTAATTTTAATTTCAATGTAAGATATTAATTTCATTATTAATATTATTATAATTGGTAATATTATTATATTGATTTTTCTCAAATAAAACATGTTAAAATATAATTACATTGTATAAATATATATTAAAATCTTTTTTTCAGCAATGAAAATAATTCTGTATATACATAATATCTTTTATAATAGAAAATTTATTTTTGAAATCATATTTAAAGAAAAAAAGATGTACATATTTTCTTGTCCTCTAGATATGTGTAATTCCCTAATGCATTTGTTTGGCCAAGATACGCAAACTGCACGACAAATCTAGCCTTAAATTTGGCAACGAATAGCATGTCATGATTTATGTTAATCTTTGACTGTGGCTAGAACCGTTTCGATAGAATTACAGTGTAGCCAATCCTCTAGAATTAATTGGACAATGGCCTAGAATCAGATTCTGCTGCGTTTCTGAATATGTTAGATACTCCGAAGTGAAATATATTGAGAATAAATCAAAAGTTTATCGATATTTCTGGAAATTTTATATTCGGAAAAATTTAAAGACTTTTAATATAAAATATGAATAGTATTTATACAAATTAAGTTATTGAAGATTTAAAAAAATATTATATTTAAAAAAATAAATGCTTTTTTTTAGAAATATATTTTAGAATATTTTAAATTTCTGACATATTAAAAAACACAATTAAAAAATTAATTTTATAATTTTAATGTTTAATATTTTAATATTTTATAAAAAAATTTAATTTAAAGAAAATGTTAAAAATTGTATCAAGGCAATATTGATTTATTATTTAAAAAGAAAGTTAAATTAAAAATATTATATATTATGTACTATATTGTGTACTATTTTGATTTATTTAAAAAAATAAAATTTTCATATACATAATTGGAATAAAGTAAAATAGTTTTTTATTTTTTTGTAATTTTTTATTTTTTTTTATTAGAATAGACTAGTATATAGACTATATAGTATATAGACTATATATATATAGTATAAATGTAAAATATGGAGTTTTTAAAATGGCTTTTTTTTCTTTTTTCGAAGTTTTATATTCGTTGTAATTATAATAATTTCATTTCTAATATCATTTATATTATTTATTTTTTCTTTTAATAAGTTTAATGTCACATCAATATTATAGATTATTAGCGACTTTTTATTAGCGACAAAAATTTAAGATCAAAAAAAGTTAATTTTAAATTTGGATATTGATTTTATGAATAAATTTATATTTACGAAATAAGAATTATTTCATTTTGAATAATCTTCTTTAATTTATACGAATAAAAAAAAAATAACGTATGAGAAAAAAAGAAACGTATGAAAAAAAAAGTTATAATTTTATCCCAATTATGTATACATAAAATCTATTTTTTGAAATAAATAAAAAATAAACGGATCAAAAAATAGTATATATAATTTTTAATTAAAAATAAGCAAATATATTTGTAAAATTCCTTCTGAAACATAATACATATAATCTTATGTTTATTTTAAAATTTCATTTCTTATATGCATTTCTCTATCGATTCAAATTCAATTGATTTATCTATCTTTTTATCATCTCAGACATCGCTAAATGAAAACTGAATCAAACTCATGTAAATCATGAACTGTATTGGATGTTCGTTGTCCAAGAATTATTGTATCAATGAAAATCGATATTTCACAATTTCCAAAGCATTCTTTGATTGGCGGTTAAGCTAATCTAGAAACCAATAATTTTGTTTTTCGTAACTATCCGACATCAATTCTAATAAAGAAACGAAAAATGACTAGAATCTGAAACAGATCTTATTCCATTGGATTTTTTTACCAATCTACTTTCGAATTTCTCACAACTCATGAGAAATCATTTTGAACTATTTGATGTCCTATCATAAATCTAGCTTAAAATGTTAAATGCTAAAATATAATTGAAAATTGAACTTTTGTTTCACTATATAATATACATATGTGACAATAGGAATTGCTTATTGTATGCTAATAACCAAGTTCAAAGTCTGAAGTCACACGAATATTTTGATGCATACGAAATTCTATCTATAGAATTCGAATAAGTTTTAATGTTAAATCTGGAATTGAAAGCCAGAAATGATTAGCTTCAAAATTTCTCTTTAAAACAATTTATAAAATCATTCTTTTTGCTGAATTATAAGATAATTCTTAATTTATTTATCTCATGGATTAGATTTTAACTATCCGATATTTTTGAATTTTAAAATAAAATTAAAATTTTCATAAAAATTATTAGAATTTTTATTGATAAAACCTGAAAAGATAAGATCTTGTTATAAATAGAATTATATACGTTCGTTTTATTTAAATTATCCACAGTCTATTGTGTTCGTTGTTAAAAAATTTTATTTTAGAAAAGTTGAGAAAAACTTAGAGATTTGAAAGAAATATTGCAAATAAAAAGAAAGTTTATCATCTTAATTTTCATGATCATGTAAGTATATATAAATACATCCATTTCATCTGAATCGAAATATCCTAAAATATAAAAAATATTAATATATTTATATGGATTATTTTAGAAGCTAAAACAAATAAAAAATTGGTATATAAAAATATCGATATATTTATTAAGTACATATTCAGCGATAAGAGTTGCAATTTAAGTTAAGTGTTAGATAAATCAAGATAATAATAAAATGTGACAACAGAACGATCTCATTGCATTCACCTTTTTTTATCTTATTTTATTGATTCGCATTTATATATATATATATATATATATATATATATATACACATATATATGTTTTCTAAGATATTTTTAGGATATTGAAAATTTTAATATCAAATAAAGTTTATTTTGTAGGCGGCACATAGCAATAAAATAATAAAAATAATAATCAAGACCATTTTAGATGTGATCATAAAAACTCAGACAAGTTGTTGACAAGTCTTAGAATCAAATTCTAATTTAATTGCTTTTGCTTTTTCTCATTACTGTATTATTATTCAAATTATTCAAGTTCTTGTCTTTTCTTCTTTGTTCTTTCTTTTTTATCATTGTATTTATTTATTTAATGAATGAAACAAAAAAATTAGCTCACATTTTTATATGAGGAATTGAAAAAAATTGCTTACAGCTAGAATTTAATAAACGCAAATAATCAAAAGAAAAGAAAAATAAAGAAAAGAAGAAAATATTGGCTAAGTGTACAACATACCGTTGCTGTTTCTGCAAATACAGGGCTGTCTGGTTGATTTGTTCTCCAGTTTCACCGGCTGACCTTGACTTGGTAGGAAGGCCTCCCGTTTCTTGCTGGTGGCCTGGACGATCTGGTTGCCAGTTTGGCCTCCCTGTACTACCATTGTGCTCGTAGTCGAGCTCGTAGGGCACGAGGTGCCATTTACGGTGACCGAACATCCGGTAGTCGAACCTGTCGGCGACTGATATTCCTGAAGCAATACTCCTGTCGTCGGTACTACGTTGCCTGTCGAATTCGGTGATGAGAAGCTGTTGATCGTTAGCGTGGGCGCATTCCCGGTTACCAAGGATAGTTGAGGGGAGAAGCTATTCTGATGCAAGCCTCCTATTAGCGTGAAACGTTATGATATCAATAGAGTGATGATTTTCGGTTATAATAGTAAACTATATATTGAATTCAGAGATTGGATGGTTAAAAAAACTTTTTAGCTTAACATGCTTTTTCGGACACTTATCGCCATAGATTTTATGAATTGTTGAATTACCATTCGGATCATTTAATTAAATTTGGACAATTCATAAGTATACACTTGTGATATTTAAATTATTAAAATACAAAGATTATAGAAAATTATATTAAAATACAGATTATAGAAAAGACAAAAATTATAATTTTTTTTGTTATTACAAAAAATTAAAGATATTTAAAATGCTTAAATAATTTTAAATTATCACAAAAATTATTCATTATTATTTTTTTAAAATAAGAATTATGAAATTATATTTATTAATTATGGAATAGATTAATCTCTAATTAGTTAATATATATATTCATAAAAATATATATATTCATTTAAATTGCGTTATTGAAATATATATAAGAAATAATCTTAAAAGATTTTTTAAGATAAATAAATTTCTTTTTAAGCTAATATACGAGTACTTTTGCGATTCATTACATATAAAATCATCTTTTGTCTGATTGTATCAATTAAGAGACATCCTGTATTTTCATAAATATAATTATTTAAATTAATAATAAATTACATCGAATTCAAAAAAATTTCCGAAAGCAAATATAATTAAGAATCAAAGAAGGAGCATATATAAATTCTAAATCCTTAAAATTTCTTAAATCCTTTTTCATATCTGAGAATGTAAGATATTTGAAATTTGAATTTACGTTAATATGTCAGTATAAATACAACCTTAAAACACCCGATAAAATGTTGAATAACTTTGTGTAAACTTCCGCTGATCGAAAATTATTCTAGCATTTATGTGGAATTAGTCAACAATCAAGTATCGATTAAATTCTTTTCGAACTTGAATGCGTAATTTTTCGTTACATCATTTATTAATCAATAAAATTAAATGAGAAAAATTTCATAATTTTGCTATCTCTATAATCATAAAATAAATGAATCGAATAGAGTTTCTTCATTTGCTTCTCATGATTTCAATCTATTACTTATAAAATGATATCTTTTAAAAGTAACATTACATATTGCTAATAGCTGGTTAAAATTTATTTAAAATTTAAATCTTATATATATTAAAGCATCTTCGATATTTTTAAAGCAGTTATAAAAATTTATAATGTTCAAAATCAAACAATTTTAATTTAAATTTGGTAATAATATAATATTAAAGAAAATGAACGTTTGATATCTTTGAGTTATCGATTGGATTCTTTTAATTAAATTTTATTTCAAATTAATAATTATAGAAAACAGATATATAGACGATATATTTCAGACGAAACAAGCTTCATAAATATATTTTTCGTTTTTATTCGTCCATTGATATAGACAAAATTTGTGATACAAACACAAATTATAATAATTTTATAATCTAGAAAAAAATTTTGTTAAATCATTTTTTCTTAATTTTTTCAGAGTCATTATTATTTTTTTATGAAAAAAAATATATATATATTTTTTCGCATTTTGTAGCAGATGAAAAAATATATTTAAAGAAAGAAAGAAAGAGTAAGAATTACTATTTATATCAGAAAATGTATCTTTATTAATGAATATCATTTTGAACACATAACAATAGATGTTATTCTAATAATGTTATTCTAATAATTTATGTTATTCTAATAATTTCATTCAAAAGAATTATATTGTTCGTTTTCAAAATCATCTGAAGATCATTTCATATTTCATTTCATATTTTTTATATTATAGAAAACGAAAGAAGTATTTGTTTGGCTTGGGACTCCATTCAAAAATTTTTAACTTTTAAATATTTAAATTTTTTTTCATTAAAATGTTCTTCATTAAAATTTTAAAATGTTTTTCTTTTTTAAAATTCAGGATGTCATGAATTGTCAATTGAAAATTTTAGTAACTTGAAAATGAAAAAGAAAGAAAAGAACTCATATATATGAGTTTAAAACTATATATATATATAGTTTGATCGTATATATATATATATATATATATAATGAAATATATTTTATATATAATTAACAATAAATATTTACTTTCATAGAAATTTACTTTTATAGAAAATTTGAAATAAAAAAGAAAAATGAAAAAAAGTGTTGCATATTTCTTAAAATAATAATTATATAACAATTATATAACAGCTTATGTGCTGTCATTCTTATTGTAATTTAAAGTAATTTAAAATATTTTCATTATCATATTATATACTTTTATTATAAGTTAATAGAAAGTTAATAATGAGAAGTTGTTCTATTAATCCGGAAATATTTCTAGTAAAACCGAACTTCGGAGATTAATTTTAAAGCCGTATTAAAATTGAAGTTTCTATGCGAAAACCAGACAGATGCAATCCTAATTACAGGCAAAATTAAATTAAATTATTAATAAAAATAAAGTTTTGAATCTGAAGATTTTAACAGAAAAATATTAAAAATGTATTTTATTCAAATAATATGAAATAATATGTATAATATAAAATAAATATATAAAAATAAGAAAAAAATATATAAAAATTTTGATTTTAAATTCCCAAATTTTCAATACGAAATCTTTATTACAAATTTTAATTTTAATTCTATAGTGTTTTAAAATAATATATTATCTCATTTGTATAATTTTTTTTAAATTATTCTATTTTTTTAATCCATCCAATAATAAAAAAAAAAATATTCTTATTTCCTAATTGGACAAAACACTCACCATGATGAAGATGATGAAGACCGGTCAGATTAAGAGTATGCTGGGTGTGCTGCGTATGTTGGGTGTGTTGGGCGTGATGCAAACTTCCTACGTTCACACCAACACCTTGAAGACTGAGCGCCTGTTGACCTGGAGGAGCCAAACTAGCCAAATTCTTGGCCAGCAGCTCGAGCTGCGTTACAGGGACAGGACTGTACGGTGATCCAGGAGGTGGCGTGGGAGCACCCCAAGTGTAGCCACCTACTCCGACCCCAACAGCCGCGGAAAACACGCTTTCTGAAACTACAGAATCCAGCGATTAATCGATCTGCTATTCCAATTCCAAACCTTCTCTAATAGGAATGGGGCACTTTCAGAATCACATAGCCAGTTTGATCCAAGTCAATTATTTGCCCGATAAGATTGTATGTAAAATATGCACAAATTGCGAATTGTTTCTCAGCAATAATAAAAAATCTGTAATTATTTTTGTAGAAAATTTGTATGTTGAATTTTTTTTAAAAAAATAAACAGATTATAGTGAAAGTGAAAATTTAAAAATATTTAAAAACATCTACATTTTGTTTCTGTTTATGTGATTTTATTTGAATTTTAATTAGAATAGAATGGAAATAAGATAGAAGCAATAAAATTAATGAAATACAACTCTTTGTAAATTAAATATACAGTTTAATAGTAAATATTATAAATATTATAATTTTAATTCTTAATATCAAATAATATTTGACTTAATAATAATAATAAATAAAAAACATATTTATTATATAAGAATTATTAATCATTTTTAAGAATTAAATAAATATAAAGTTTAAAAAATAAACAAAAACGTAAAAAGAACATAAGTCATAAGTAACAATAGATATATATGAAATATAATTAAAAATGATAATAATAAATTCCGATTTTGTGTAAATTAATTAATTTAATTAATAATATATTCATATAGCGTATTTATTATACATTATATATCTATATACACTATATCTTTTTGATATTATTTAAATTTATCTAAATTGTAAATATTACAAAATTTTTATACAATATATTAATATATTAAGACATAAATTTTTTTTCTTATTTAAGCATATCATAAGCATAATTTATTTAAATATAATTTTATTATTGAAATTTAAATGATAACAGTTCTCAGATTAAATTTCAAAATTTATCTTCTAATTTGATATCGATTTTTGTAAATTATATTTAATAATATGTTTATAATTTTCGAAAGTACGAAGCAATTTTTTTTAAAGATAGTTTATATTTATTATCTTAAATTTCTTAAATTTATATAATAATAGTAAGTGAAAACAGAAACGTTTTATACAATGTAGTAATGAATGATTTTTTTCAATTATTATCAGTATCAATTATTACATTAAATAAAAAAACATGGCATTACAAGGATAAATCGTTTTCTAATTGTGAAAAAAAAACGATATTTATTTGATCATTTCGAATCTTTCAAATTCAATCTTAATCAAAATATTTTCATAACTTTAAGGAAAAAAGGAAAAAGGAATTAATATTCATATATTTGCAATTTATTTCAATTACTATTTTAAAATACTATTATTACTATGTACTATTATTTTTATTATTTTTTTTTACTAATGTAATATTTTTATTTTTATTCTATATTCTTGTTTTTTAGGTTAGTAAATATAATATATGTCTCGATTCAATTATTTATTTTTTTATTTCATTAAATATAAGATTAAATATTTATTCGAATAATTCCGATATTTTTAATATTATTTACTAACACAATGATATTGACAGCTTGATATTACAGCATATATTAACATATATCAAAGATTTCAAATCTCTACTCTTTAATACATTATGAATTTTCAATATTTAATATTTATGTACAAAATTACTTGAAAATTATAAGACAAATTGGTATCACACCCGTCATCCGATTATAATTGCTTAATCTAAATTAATTTCTAAGTTTAAATATATACAATATACAATATATAATATTTTATTAATAAAATACCATTCTAATAAGACGAAATTGTTTGAAATTATTTTTATTATTTATTTTATTATAATTAAAAACGAATATAATTTTTTCATAAATCTAATACATATATTATAAATTAATTAATTGTAAAATATCGATCCAATATAAAAAGTTTAGAAAAAAAGAATTTTATTTTTTTATTACAAAATTTTTTTATACAAAATTTTTAACTAAAGTTTTCTAAATAAAATTGAATAAAATTAAATTTTAAAAAAAAATATAATTCGTTAATAAAAAATATTTAATTGTAAATAATATTATTAACAAATGCATATTCCCAAATATTAAAATATTAAAATTTATATTGCTTTAAAATGTTATTTTTCTTTTAAATAAATTCAAATCAAATACATATTCATCTATATAAATGCATTTTTATTATTTTCTGATTATTTTAATTTTATATAATAAATTAATTTTATATATTATAATTTTCATTCTTTAATAATTTAATAATTTAAAAGAAAAAAGAACAATAGAATTTTCCAGTTAATCTTAAATCACTCAAACTAAATCATTACATATTCAAATTAATTCATATAGTTCATAAATAATAACGCTAAATCAATATTGCTTAATTCCATTTCACCGCATCAACGCAAAAAGACAGCCAATGAAAGATATTTGCTGCTAACTTTTAAAATCATCAATGAAATTCCGTCGAGTCAGACTCTTTCATTCTTACCAGTAATGCAAAAGACATGATTTTCTCGAACAAATAAAAAAAAAGAAAAAAAAAAGAAACGAAAAAAAAGATAATAAGCGACCAGAAATGCAATTCTAACAATTTGACTTTGACTTCAACTGAGTTTTGATCGTAAATCAACCACTTAGATCTTTTCTCGATAATGTTTGCGTCTTCGTGTCTGCAACCAGCCTAGATTCCGTTATTTTTCATTTATCTTTAGACAGTTACATTTTCTGATTTTCTGAACGATTAGTCCATCCGCACTTATCGTCTCTATATGCTTATATAAATATTAAAGTCAACGTGTGATGCGTATTCCTATAAGCTTATTAAAATTTATCGCATTAGTTCTTTGCTGCTTTCGATAAATATGCAATAAACGACCGGTCAAACGGATAAATGGAAAATCTATGCAAATTCATTTAAATCAAATGCAACACTTGCGCAGAATGTTGAAGAGAAATAGATAGAGGAAGTAGAGGATGAAAATTGAATAAAGGAAAATGAGCGATTTTTTTTTTTCTTTTATTTCTATATTGAATAATTTTTTTGATTTGGAAAGTAAAAAAAAAAACACTTTGAAATGATTCGTTTGGATTCTAGAAGAATCAAAGATTGTTTTATAGTGATTGGATAAAATTTTTACAACTTTCAGCTATTAGATTTGAGAAAAAAAATATTTATAATATGGGGAATTTTTGTATAATGTGAATGAAGTGTTATAGAATGATTGCGTTTTTGAGAAATTTAACTTTTTTATTACTCCTATTCTTAGTTATTTTATTCTTTAATCATTCCTCAATAATTAAGGAATTAAAAGTTACTCTAGACAAATCAACTCCAGTTAGATTATTATGAATATATATTTTTAAATATAAATATGGAATAAAATATATTTAACAGAAATTATATAATACTTCAAAAAAAAAAATAAAAAATCTAGAAAAATAAAAAATTATTAAATCCAACGATAAAAAATGGCAATTCTAATGACGAATTAATTCATTTTTTTTGTTTAGAAGATTAAGGATAAATTTATTAGATATGAAGAAAATTATGTTCAATATTTATTTTATAAATAAGATATATTACAATTGCCAAAAATCGTCAATTTTTAAATAATTATAGAAATATAGAATTTTTTCCACAGAATATTTAACACATTTAACATATTAAACCAGAATTTTTATTTTTTTATTAATTGTAATTATTTAATATATGTTTAAATATTATAATATAAAAGTGATATCTATTCAAATATATATATTGGAAATATTTTTGATATTAAAAAAGAATGCATATGTATAATATATATGTATAATATATATGTATATAATCATTATATTCTTATATTTTTTAGAATTACATAAATTAAAAGAAAACTAAATGTAGCAAAATCTCTTAAGAGGAATAAAATAATTTTGGACTGAATAATGAAAATTTCAAACATATAACTTATAATATTAGATTACAATGCTTACGAATTGAAATTCAAGTAGAATGATAAATTACAGACAAATTTAATTATATAATATAAATAAAAGTAATTTTTTTATAAAAATATAAATATTCCTATATATTATTTTTATTTGATATAATATTTTTATTTGATAAAATAATAATAATATTAATGATAAAAACATATATAATATAATATAATAATTAATATTATATTATATTAATATAATAATATAATAATATTTTTTCCAGTAATTCATATAATCCATATTATTTTTTTTTAAAAATCTCAAGTAATTTCAAAATTGATTTATTTTATTGATTTATTTATTTTCTATGTATTTTAACATT
The DNA here is from genome assembly GCF_014066325.1 of Apis laboriosa. NCBI lineage: Eukaryota > Metazoa > Arthropoda > Insecta > Hymenoptera > Apidae > Apis > Apis laboriosa. The sequence continues at coordinate 657,029 of NW_025224820.1, read as the reverse complement.
TAGAAATCATTCGACTTGAAAAAAAAATACGAAATAAAAAAGAATTTTAATTACTAAGATATATTAAACTAATTTTATAATATTGTATAAAACAAAAAAGTCTGATATCATGTAAAATTCTATTTTATAAAATAATTTATTTCATTCTATTAATCATCAAATAGATATTTTATCTTAGCAATTCACTGATGATACTTCTGAATGTCTATTATTCACTTACCTGTTCGTTCTGCTAAAAATTCGCAGCGTGAACAAAAAAGATATAAAAATTATTAATAAAAAATATTGTTTTAAACTTATAAACACTTAATTATATGTTCTTCATTTAATTAAAAAAAGAAAAAAATTTATATAATTTTATTTTAAATTAATATGAAATAATAATATGAAAATAATATAAAATGACTGAAATAATTTAATTTTGTCTCGTATCAAAAATTATTTAAAAATAATTCAATCTTAATTTCAAAAAAAATATTATTTTTACTATGCTATTCTTGCAATAAATATATATAATAAAATAATAATTAAAATAATTCATTACTATTTATTTTTATTATTTATTTTTTATTCTGAAACATTTGTTTTATAAAGGAGGATAAAGATTTCTTTTATTTCAAATAAAATCTAAATATAATTCTAACATTTTCACTAAGATGATATTATTTGTAAATATTATTTAGTAAATCCTACAAAAAAAACATGATTGTGTACAACAATCCTAAATTCAAGAAGAAGAAATCATTATCCTTCATAAATCCAAAAACTAAACCCAATAACATTTATCCCCTCCAAAACAAAATCGCGAACCCATTCGATTTTACTTATAGGCTTTCAAATGATCTGCTTGAAAAACATGATGCGAAAGCGCATGCGTTCTCGCCACGCGATGCGAAGTGAACTCTCGCGTGGATTTGAATCGCGGGCAAGGATAATTGAAATCTTGCCCACGGTTCGAGATTCGATTTTAGACAACGGACCAGAACGTTAAGAAGGAATCGAGCCATGTTTTCGAGTCTTATTTCTGCCGGTACACCAGCAACTCATCTCTTTTCTCTTTTGGCAGTTCTTCCTGCAACCAATAAATTTGTCCCGTCTCTCTTTTACTCTTGCTCCCACTTCGAAAATCTCATCGTTTTTTTTTTCGGACACATGATCTTCGCAAACGGCGTTTTGGATTACATCTCGAACAATGAGCTCGTTAAGAGTGAAAGAGATTGGAAAGACGAAATTTGCCATTCTTGTCATCTTGCGACTTTCAGCCTCTTTTCTGTTTATCTTTATCTGTCTCTTTTTCTTGTGATATTTCAGTGCGAAATTCGTGATCTTTCTCCCTTGTGGCGCATGATGAACCAGTCAGGATATAGAGAACGTGCACGTTGCGATGGAATTCTATTTAGCCGAGCATTTTTGTCCCCTTACGCCTGCCCACTATCGGGCCCCTTCATTCACCACCTTTAATTGCATAATTGCGCCATTGTGCGAATTGGGAGGGGCCCCTGTGAAAGGCCAGTCCCGCTGAGGGAGACCTTTCGAAGTGAAAAAAATGCTGAGAGGGCCCCCTCCATGAAATGATTCTCGAAGCTAGGTAGGGATTATCTTAGAAGATTACGATTTTTACTTGGAGGTCAATATGACAATTAATATAATATAATTAGTATAATTTTAATTAGTTGATTTCGAATCTGCTTTTCATTTCTTTTAACAGAGATTCGAATATTGATAATAAAATAGATAATAATGAGATAGAAATTTTATAACTTAAAAATGACAGTTTTTAATAAATTCAGAAAAATTTGAAATGCAGTAAGTATATTAAATATAGTAATAGAGAAAATAATTTTTTTTTATTGCCAAAAGAAGAATTCATATAGCTGATTACTGAAACTTGTAAAAAGTGAATTTTCATATAATTATGATTATTTAAATAAACTTATTTTTAATTGAGAGATTTTTATCTTTTTGTAATATATAATAGTTCCAAAATATATATTCTAGAATACAAAAAAGTTAGATATGCTATTTTATATATTAATTTTTATATATATATTTTATATATATTTATATATATATTAATTTTTATTTTATATATTAATTTTTTCGATAATCAATTATTTGAATAATTAAATTTTAAATAATTTATATTCGGATAATCGATATTCCATTGTATATATATATATATATATATTTATATTTATATATATTATATATATAAATTTTATATATATATATATTTTAATATTATATATACATATATAAATATTTACAAATATATATATATATATTTGTAAATATTTAAAATATTATATTAAATTATAAAATCTATAATGTTGTACTAAATATTATAGTAAAAATTTTCAAAATAGATACACAGATATTATAATTCATAATATAAAAAATTTGAACTTTAAATATTTACTGTAAAATGTTATTTTGTTCTGATAAAAAATTTATTTATCAAAATTTATCTTTTCAATTCAATATATTTTAATTTCATTTTCTATAAAATGTAATATAATTAAAAAAATTAATGAAATACAAACATCAAATGGTATATAGTTAGTATAAAAATAAGGTATCTAAATTTAAAATATTGAATCATATAAAAAAAATGTTAAAATATAAAAAATTTAAATGAATGCTTAATTATTTTTTAATATTTTTTTTTCAGTTTTTTTTTCTTCCTTGAAAGAACCTTCCTTGAAATACAATAAAAAAATTATTTTCTTGTATTCATTAAATGAGTTTTATATATTTACTATGTTTAACAATCTAGATATATCTTTACTTTTTCACATACTAATTATCTCATCGCAAAAATAGAACGTTTTACAATTTCTTCAAAATAAAATAAATTTCAAAATAATAAATAAAAATAAGAAGCAATATAGATGCAAAAGTAAAATATAAAAGACTTTTATTTAAAACATCTTATCTAATTTATAAAAATTTATAAAATTTAATTAATTCTATTATCATCCATGATAAAAAAATTATTTCTGGAATTTATTTTTTTAACATACATCTTATATTTGAATAATTTGCTTTATACATGTATGTTTTATTTTTTTTTTAGAAATATTTTTTATAATAATGTTTAGAAATATTTTTTTAGTTCATTTTTGTTATGTCAATTTATATAAATATTTTATATGTGCAAATGAAAGTATTTATTTTTAAGAATTATAATATAACTTTATATATATCAATATAAATAATATTTTGTTTCTCAAATAATGAAACAAATTAATAATAATAATAATATATAATAATTTATAATAATTATAATATAATTACTTATAATTAATTAATAATAAATATAATATAATTAATATTAATATAATATAATAATTATATAATATAAAATTATATTATTATATAAAAATATAATAATTAATATTATATAATTGTATAAAATATATAATAATAATAATAATAATATATAATAATTTATAATAATTATAATATATTTACATAATAATTATATAATAATTAATATTACATAATTAATTTATATTATTATTTATATTATTATAATATAAATAATATTATATATAATAATATATTTAATAATAATATTAAAAGTAATAATGAAATTAATAAGATAAATTATAAATAAAAATAAGAAATCGCAATGTTTTTACTGCAATAATTTTGAAAATTAATATTAATATAATAACATTTGATAATGCAAGCACTAATTATTGGAATTAATTTTATATATTCTAACATGATCATTAATATAACAATATTACAATATTACATAAAAATATTTTATAATTATCAATAAATCAGCGTCAACTAACAAAGAAATTTCATTAAAACGCTATGTTAATATTTAATCGTAATAATTAAAATTTTGCAATGACTCAAATGTATCGAATTTGTTTTGTTTAATTATATTATAATTAATATAATTTTCATAATCAATATGATAAATATTTAAAAAAATTTATTAAAAAATTTTTCTTCGTGTAAAATATAATAAAATTATATAAAATATAATTATATAAAATTATTATATAAAAAAAATAATAATTATATAAAAATTATATAAATTATAACAAACAGAAATATTTCGATATTCAACTTGAACATATTAAAATTCATTTTTTAACTATAGGATTTTTATGTATTTAAGTATCTATGAATTAAAAAATTAAAATTACATGTAATTATTATATATATATATATAATATATTCATTTTTAAACTATAGGATTTTTATGTATTTAAGTATCTATGAATTAAAAAATTAAAATTACATGTAATTATTATATATATATATATATAATAATTACATGTAATTTTAATTATAATTAAATATATATATATATATACTCGATTCTATTATATATTTTTATATATCTATAATTATTATATATAAATTTTTCATTTCGTAAGATAAATAAATTTTAACAAATAAAACAAGGTACTTCATATTTATTTATTCACATTATTTGTTTTGAAATTAAATTTTCTAAAATTTTTTAAAATAAAGGAAAATTTGTATCCCAATCACATATACACGAATCAAGTAGGACACAATCAAAGAAACAGTTAAAGAGAAATATCTTCCTGTAGCAAAATTCAAAATGAGCAAAAAATGAAGACAATGACCTCGCGAATTTGCACAATTGAAACTACGTTTCCTTCGATTAACCTTCTACCCTAATTTCCTCTCAAAATTTTCCATTATTCGTATTATTCGTAAGCAGCTGCAGCAGGTGATGCGCGGTCCGACAATCATTAATGTCCTGTGAATATTATTTCATTTAGATCACATCTCTCGTCGGACAAATTATTACCACGCATGTGTTTCAAGAGTCTCGCATCTCCCGAGGCTTCTATACAAGCATCGACGTATCGAGGCTACAGCTGGCCTTCCCGCCACTCAAATTTATTTCCTCGGAAACGATCGATCTTTTCATTTCGCATTGCGATAGAGACGCCCGCATTCGCTTAATAGTTATTGATTTTCTCACTTTTTAATCGATCCTGATATTGTATATTAAAAGAGAATCGTCTATCGATCAACTCTATTTTTCATTTTCTCCATTAAATATTAACGTTTTTTTTTAAACAATTAATATAATATGTTATATAAATGGGGGAAGTAAAAATTCATCAGTATTGGACAATTATGGGACTAAAGAGTAATAGGTTAAAAGATTGATGATTTTTCTTAATTTTCAAGTTATTCTGTATTTAAATATTTATTTGAAAATTCATAATATATCAAATGATTAAAAATCGAAATCAATACATATGATATTATGATATCAAGTTGTATAAATATCATAATAATTATATAAAAATATTGAAACAAATCGACTTTTTGAATATTTAATTCTTTCGCTATCACACATCATATATATAGTACACTAATTTTCTCCTATAATCTAATATTACATATATGATGGATATTGTATTTAAAATTTTTTTTAACATAAATGCATAATATTTATTTACTATTATATTAAATATATTTTTATATATAACTGATAATAATAAACTATTTTTATTTGACATTGCAATATCATTTTTGATTATTTTAAATTTTCTTTTCAATTGACAAAAATCATTAGACGACAGATTTTGAATTAATGTTGTGATTTTTTTCTGATGAATGATGAAAAGATTAATTAATAGAAATCAAATTTCAAGATTATACATATTGTACTAATCAAATGTAAGAAACAAGAATTGTAAATAAAAATAGCAATTTTAAAATAATAATAGATATAAAATTAGAAATCGAATTACACCAATTTTTTCCGAAATATAACTTATTAAGATTCTAAACGAATAAATATAACGATTCTATCGAATAAATATTTTCGATATTTTTTTTAATAGCTAGAAAATTTTGTATACAATGATTCAAATATATCAAATGTTTACAATATCATGATTTTTGTTATTAATATAAAAATCTATATTATTTGAAAATGGTCCATTATTTATGAAATCATTTAGTATGAAATTTAATTCACATAATAAATGTAATATTATTATAATTTTATTTTGCAGGATAATATATATAAATTATAACATTTTTTAACAAGTCTTATAGTTTTGTCACATTTAATTTAATTAATATTAATCGGCTGATAATAATATTCAGCTATATTTAGGTTATTTGTTTCTTTTTTTTTTTTTTGATAAAATTAAATAAAACTGTAACATCATTTGATAATAGTATCAAATTAAAAAATTAAATAATTATAAATAATAGTAATATTAAATTTCAATAATTATATTATTATTAACAAAAACATAACTTTTTTAAGAAACTATTCAATATTTTCTTTTTTATTTTATATCTTTTTTATTATATATTACAAAGAAAATTTTTTAGAAAATTGCAGATATTAAAAACAACCGATTCTTTTTATCTTGAAATCCACATATTTCTCTATGACATAATTTTTAAAATTAACATGTTCATTTAGAAGTAATAAATTAATAGAGTATAAATATAAAAAAAATTCGCCAGTTTGTCAAGAAAAAAATAAAAATAAAAATTTTAAACAAATATATTTGTTATAGTATGTTATAGGATAAAATTTTTAAACATGAGTTAAGTTTTTTGTGAAATAATTTTTTGTGAATAAACATGAAAAGGAAACATAATTGAAATATTTATTTTTTATGCTAGGATGAGAGTTAATTAAAAATTTAATTAAAACATCATTGTCTTTTCTTTTCAAAATCTTTTAAAAATCTTTTAAAAATATTACAAAGTTACAAATTACAATGGACGAAATTAATGATTCTCCTATCGTTAAGTTTTTTTAAAACTTGAAATTAAACAGAACAGAAAATATTTTCAATTTTTTATCTTAAATATTATATAATAAGGTAATAATATTATATATGTTATATATGTATATAAGGTTAATTTCCTTAAATCATTTTCATTCATTTCATTGTTTTCAAAAATTATCAATAATTAGTATATAATAAAATATAAAATAAAATAAAATAAAATAAAAGTTTAAAAAATTCATATAATACGGAAATCACTGCGTGCGAAAAAATCGATGAAAACGTGTAATATAAATGACGGCATTTACATGAGAATAATACAAGAGGAAACGAATAAAATTTTTTAAAGTTTGAAAAATTGTTTAAAATAGGAAATAATGAGGAAACAAACGCATCTCAGAGATAGAAATCTATATGCAAAATTCAATATAATTTTTTTTGCAAATCTGACAAAAATAATGTTTCGTAGAAACTGATCAGATGATCAGAAACTTTATTGAAATTGTGTGATTTTTTATACAAACGACGAAATAATGAATAATATATATAATCTGTGATTATCAAATTAAGATTATAAAGCCTCATCTAAATTTCTATGAAAGATAAATCCGAAGATTATTCGTAAACATATGGAAACAATTCGCATATATTATCCGCGGATAATATACAAATAATTGAAAATAAAACAAAAACTCAAAACAGTCTGACAAATTTTATCTTTGATTAAAAACAAGAGACAATATCTATAGATAAATACAAAATAAGCATATATCTAAATAAAATATTAAACTATTTTTGTAAATATCTTAACGTTACAAGTAATCTTATAGAAACAAGAATTGTATAAAAATTAATATTTTTAATTAATTAATTAATTAATATTTTTCTGGACCATTTTTGGACCAACTTTTTATAATATGATTTCAAAATTATTTTTAGACATTCTTACAAAATTCTTAAATTCGAAATTGTCTAGATTTAATTATTTGAAGAAATTATTTCCATACCAATAAAACTGATTAAAAATCTACATCTTTGCAATTGTTTAATAATTCTTTGTTTTTTTTCTATATATAGAAAAACAGATATATCTTATAAATTATATCAACATAGAATGATTCAAAGATTAAAGACGATTAATGTAAAGATTATTAGATGTAGATATATTATTGTCTACATATATTATCCGCAAACAATCAGATGATGACGCCAGAAATTTTATGTATTTATATAGCAATTAATTTATTAGTATCTGTTTTTGAAATATTTAAAACTTATTGATCGTTAAATTAGCACAAAGATAATTACAAGCAGATATAATATATATTTATATTAATATTCGAACTTGTTTTTATCTTTTTTATTATACTATATGCAAAAAGATTATTTAAATATTGTATAGCTTGATATGAAAATAAATTGATGAATGAATATTTATTTATAAAATTTAAACAAAGAAATTTAAAAAAAGAATTTTATATTTTTATAATATCTTATTAATATTTGAAAATTAAAAGAAAAGAAATATTTTATTTTATAGAAAAATATGTTTTATAAAATTTCGTAATTATAAAATTTTTTAATATACAAATTTTTTTACATTTTAGATTAAATATATTAGATGTAATTATTTCTTTATATTTTCATATGTTTTAAATAACAAGATATTTAAACAATTTTATAATATAGAAAGTAATAAATTTAGAGATAAAGCAATGTTCAAATATTAATAATGAATAGATGTTGATTTTTTAATAGAATTAAAACTAGTACGATATTTATTTAAACTAGTACGATATTCATTTAAATAAGATCAAAAAATTATATTTTTACTCTATTTGAAAGAAATGAAAAATAAATTTTATGTTTTATTACTTTAATGATATTAAAAATTAAATTTGAATTAAATATTAATATTTCTTATATAATTTCTAAATTGAATATTTTTAAAGCTATTGCAATTAGTTAGTCATTAATTAAAATTATTCCAACTTTAGATAAAAAGTTAAAAGATTCGATTTTGATAATTTAATATTATTATTATATTAATGTTAATTATTTATTCTATTATTCTAATAATAAATTAATATTAGTTATATTAATATTACTTATATTAATGAATATTATTTATATTAATGAAAATAAATACATATTTAATTAATATTAATCAAATACATTATCTGTTGTACAAACTGAAATATAAATAATATTTTTTTATGATAAATAGTTTATAAAATATATGATTAAATATAAAATATTATGATAAATAGTAATAAAATATATTTTCCATATATTGCAATTTAATAATACAATTGAAGAAAAGAAATATGTGATAGAAGAAACGTGAAAATAGTTTAAAAAAATAAAAATAACATTGTAAGTTTTTATACGTACATACGCAAGTCACGAAACGGTTCGAAAAGCGCAACAGCCGGAAGTATAGACCAAGAGCATAAACACCATATACATAACACAAGAGCGTGGACAACACACATCCAATCACAACAGAGGTGCGAATCCGACTGGTCACGAACAATGAACAAAATGTCGACGATCTAAGCCGATGGAATCCGTAAATATCCGAATTTTCACGACAACTTTACGTGGCTACGAGTATTCGTAGGTATACTTTATTGTACGAAAAGTACAATGTACAACAGTACAAGTATTCCGAGAATCGTGATAATAAAAGTTTTTGGAAAGAGACGTAAAAAAAAAGCAAATTTATGTAAAAACATATGGAGCATAGAAATATAAATATTATGATTGTATAAAATAGGTGTATAATGTCGTAATAAGTTACAATTGGAAACTTTATTACTAGATTACTATTTATTACTATAACTAAATATTATATTTTCAATTTTATTATTCTTTAATCGTTAAATAGCATTTTTCCTTCACTTGTAATATTTTGATTTATTTTAATTTTTAAAACAGAAAATTATTATTTATTTAAAATTATAACTTGAAATTATATTTGATTGAAAAATGGAATATTTACCATTTATTGTATATATAATATATTAATTTTAATGTATTTTAATTAAAATATAATGTAATATGATACTATACATGCATATAATTTAACGAAAGCATAATGACATTAATATTATTTATCATATTAAAAATTTTTTGAAATTAATATATATATATTAATATTCTTGCATTATAATTGCATTATAATCTTGCATTAAAATATTATAATATAAAATAACTAAAATTATAATATTAATAATTAAAATTAACAAATATTGAGAAAAAAATAGTAAATTTTTGAAATATACAAAAATCAAATCATTAAATATTTATTGTTTAACAAAATAGCATTTAATATAAAAAGAAAAAAGTACAAATATTTGTGTAAAATCTATATAGTATGATCTATATATAAATCTGAAAAAGTAAATGATTGAAAAGTGATCAATATAATTCAATTTAGAAAAATAAAGAAAGAAAGAAAAATAGTGTGAAAGAAAGAAAAATATGTTAAAAAAAATAAAACTTGTAAACCATTAAATAAATTATATAGGTATAATTATAATTGAATAAAATAATAATAAAGTAACAAAAAAATCTAATTTATGTTTTAATATTCGTTTTAATTAACATTAATGATTCTATTATATATATTTTTTTTTGTAATAATTACTGTTACAATATAAAATTAATAATAATAAATATATAATAAATAATAATAAATAATAATAATAATAATGATAATGATAATGATAATGATAATGATAATGATAATGATAATGATAATGATGATGATAATAATAATAATAATAATAATAATAATAATAATAATAATAATAATAATATTCTTTTTAAAGACAAAAATTAATGATTTTATTCTATTACAAATTGTGATATACTAAAATTATAATAATATGTTTAAAACGAATCTATTATTATTATTATTATTATATATCATAAAATCAATAAGAATTTTTTCTATTATTTATATATTTATATATATTTATTATAACTTATTATAATATATTTATTATAACTTTTTTATCAATTAAATTTAAACAAAAATGTTTATATATATTATATAAATATAATATACATTTATATAATAATATTATATAAATGTTTTTAAATATTATATAATTTTTTAAATATTCGAATCAATTTTTGTCAAATCGATATATAACTATCGAAACTAGTATATTAAAAATAACACTCAACAAGTCGTAAAAAGATCAATCGAGGCATTTGACTCACAACAAGAAGACAAAGTGACAAAGAGAAAAAGAAAAAGAGAACGATTAAACAAGGAGGATAAAATAAATAGAAATCGTTGTAAACTTACCCTTGTGTGTTGTCGCGTGATAAGCTCGTGCAGGTGTGGGTGGTCCAGGGGTGGCGGGAGTGGCTGCGACGTAACTGCCCCCGCCACCCCCAGGGAATAACGAATACAGCCCGTAACGACTCACACCTGTAACACCATTTAGACAGAGAATTTACTTTTTACACCCGTGATCTCATGACCGTTGGCACGGCAACCGAGCATTTCGATTAAATAGACCGATGAGAATTATTTTTAACGATTTAAATATCACTGATAATATATTCTTTTCAAAATGAAAATATCGAATTTTTTCCTAACTCTCTGGTGATTATTATTTGATTAATCAAAAAAACTTTAATCGAGAGAATAAGAAAATTTATCAGCGAATAAATGGAATAAATAAAATATAGAAATATTGATTGAATTCTAAATACTTTTTGAATTGTGGAATAAAAATTGATTGGAAGATTATTAATTCATTAAGGTTATAAAGTTTTTAACATTATTTGAATGATTTAATAAAAATTTGATATTTCGTGGAAATGAATAAAATAAAAATAAATTATATCTCTCATATCATTTGAATGAATAAAAAATAATTCATATCTACATTCTTAATTAATTATTTTAGCATTCATATTTATAATAAACATAAATATAATAAATGAAAATATAAATAAAATTATGAATTGTTATATATTGTAATATAAAATAATAAGAAATAATATCAGTATTATAAATAATAAAATTTTTTATAATTCTACATAATAATTTGGATATTGCATATGATATTTAGTTTTAGTGATTATTTTAAAATCAGATTTTCAATTTTGTATATAATTTTCAATTACTCAATGAAGTAAATAATTTAAAACTAAATAAAACATAAACTATAACAGTATATACACGAAGAAATATAATTCATATCAATTCGTATCAACATACGAAGAAAGTTAATATCTCCTATAAAAATCTTCCTATAAAAATTTTTTATTTTTAATAAAAGAATTTGAAATTTTTAATCAATTATACCATATTAATTTTTATTATCATTGTAATATTAACAAATTTTGACAAGTTGGCTTAATAAAAAATGAATTGCATTGAAGATTAAAAGAAATTTCACTTAAATTAAAATTTAATGAAAAAAAATTAATATATGTGCAACTATTAAATCGGAAAATTTATAAAATATTTTTATAATAAATGTTAATATTAAAAAATCAAAATATTCTAAAAAAAATTTACTTTTGCCGAAACCCGGGATTGAACCGGGGACATTTAGATCTTCAGTCTAACGCTCTCCCAACTGAGCTATTTCGGCTTTTGAAAGGTATTTATTATATCTAACTTATCAATGTTTATACATAAGATTGAAAAAAAATTTCTTTGGAAATAAAACTTAGAAGTAAATATAAAAAAATACTTAAATATATTAGCAATATATTTTCCTAAATAAATTATTTCAATTCTTATAAAATATTATCTTATAAATTTGATTTTCGAGTATTTGCTTGTGAAATTAAATATGAAATATTTAATAATAATATTAAAATAAAAAAAAATATTTTGCCGAAACCCGGGATTGAACCGGGGACCTTTAGATCTTCAGTCTAACGCTCTCCCAACTGAGCTATTTCGGCCCACGGCGACGTACTACCATATAATTAGAATTCATGATCTAATTATAAAATTATAAAATAATATAAAATATTTTAATATAGATAATGAAAATGAAAACAGATTATTTATTCATTCATTTATTTATTTATTTATTTATTTATTTAAACAAAATAAATAAAAATATTTACTTTTAACACTAGATTTACAGAACTCGTCAATTTGACGGGTTTTCAATTTTATGCTTAAAAATTCTGATTATGCAAATATTATTCTTTAAACATTATATATTAGTTTTTATATATTTCAAATATATATATTACATATTTCAAATATATATTTTTATTCGTTTTCTCTGAAACATTTATATTTTATTATTTCTAGATATTATATACCTATTTTTATGAAAATCCATCAATTTGAGTTAATATAGATCAATTATTGCGAAATAACAAAAATGAAATAACAATGAATAAGAAAAAATAACACCAAGCAAATGACGACTGTTTAGCAATAAATACATAATCAAACAAGTTATTTATAATTGTGATATAATAACAAATAATCCCTTTAACGGTGAATTTTGCAGAAAAAAAAATGATTTTTGTAAATGAATCTGTCTTATTATTTTATAAAACAATGTGAGAGATAATTTCAGTACGTTTTGTAAAAAAAAAAAAATAAATGCTATTTGGAAGCTTAGCAAAACTTTATTTTCATAAGTGAAGATTTTAATTTTTCAAGATATTTTCAAAATTTATCCAAAAAAATATATTATTTTACATTTATATTATTATGGACAAATCTTCAAAAGATGGAATTGATAAAAAAGAATAATAAGAAAAATAAAAAGAATAACCAGTATAAATGAAGACTAATTTGGATCGGATTCTGATATAAACGAATTATGCGAAAGCGAGGAACAATTTGACAATATAAACGAAATTGAATATTCTCACAATAGTGGGAATGAATTATTTAAAATTATCATAATACATACCGTAAAAGAAAAAGAATGCGTATTATTTCAGATATTGAAAGCGAAAGTGAAATAAAAGATGCTGATAATAAAGAAAATATTATGAAAGCAGTGATCCCGTAGATGGCCCCTTCATGTTTTATAATTGTTTTTAGATTTGGCAGCCATCAATGCCTGGATTATTATACAAAGAGACCACTGGAGTAAACAAAATTCGAAAGAATTTTCTTTTTTAATTAGCTAAAGAATTGGGCAGTGACCATAAAGATGAACAAAATAGCTTTAATTTGCATTGAATAAATCTAACAAGTATATATGCGGAAAATATACATCCTAGATAGAGTTTATATGTAAAAAATTTATTCATTCATTTATTTATTTATTTATTTATTTATTTAAACAAAATAAATAAAAATATTTACTTTTAACACTAGATTTACAGAACTCGTCAATTTGACGGGTTTAGACAAGAGTAAATAAAAATTTATAGATTTTAAATAAATAATTTACAAAAAATTGCATTGTAATATTGTTATAGAATTTAAAGTTCATGAAATTTTATATTGATTTCATTATTGAATATTGTCAGCAATATTACTATTTCATAGTTGGTAGCTATTTGTTTCTCTTCGATACACGTACTTCAAATATTTTGTAAACAGATACGCGCAATCACATATAATCAAATATATTCATTCAGCTAAACCCGTATATTTTATTTATTGTTTTCCATTGCCCAGTCAACAGGTTACGGGCCCAGATTATGAAAGAAACAATAAATTAGGTAAAGTACAATTAAATTGAAAAAGCACGTGGATTAATTATCCGGCCTTGAGCAAACGTGAAATATAACCCTAATCGTGATGGAATATGAAACTATTCGTATTAATAAGCTGAAAACATTGGAAAAATTGGAGCCTCATGGAAATTTCAAGTATGCGTTACTTTGAAATCCTGCGGTGCATAGGAAATAGTTACAGATGAATCAATTTTTCCTGTACCAGCAGATGATGCGACAAATCGAGCATGCGTTGCCTGAACAAAACTCGACAGTATAGCTCAACGCATAATTGCCACATCAGTGGATGAAAAACCACTTTTGCATATTATCAATTGTGAATCGGCTAAAGATATGTGGAAAAAGCTGGAATCTGTTTACGAACAAAATCTGATACTACATAGTATGATACTACTAGTCTGATACTACGAGTATACACATGCTGTTGTAGCAATGGTACATTATATTATGGTACAGAAGGAACCGGGCGATGATGTCGCTACTCATATTGTAAAAATCGAGAATCTTGCACATCGGCTACAAACTCTGGGTGAGAAAATTCCAAATCAAATCATTATTACTAAAATACTCATCACATTCTGTCATTCAAATACTTTATTAGTGCGTGGGAATCAACTCAATCCAACGAAAGAATTCTTACAAATCTTATTTCAAGACTTACCATTGATGAAACAAGGACAGGAACCGAAGAAAGAGCATATGTCAAGAGAGAACATTGCTTTTACTGCTAATAAGCATCAATACAAGAAAAAAGGCAACGTTAAACCAGGCGTATGTCATTATTGCCACAAACCAGGGCATTGGATCAAGGAATGCAGAAACCGAAAAGCAGCAACAAACGAAAAACACAAAGGAAGGAAAGGAGAGGCACTCATTGGAATCATGTCTGCAGAATATAATTTAGAAATAGAATATAATTTAGTAATGCATGGCACATAGATTCAGGTGCGATTGAGCATATGTCAAATCGTGAATGGTTCTCGTCGTATAAAAAATTTGACACAATAGAGAATATTAAGATAGGCGACGGAAAATATATTCAAACAATTGGATCAGAAGATATGGACAATCTTGCTTTCAATGGATAAGAATGGATGCGAAAGTATCTCAGTAATGTTTTTCATATATCAGAACTGAGTTTCAATCTTTTTTCAGCGGGTGCAGCTCTTGACAAGGGATTACGACAATACTCCAATAACAAAATATGCACATTCATGAAGAATGGAAATATTGTTGTAGTGAAGAAAGAAAAGGTAAATTATTCGTAATGAAATTTAAAGTCATTACAGACGAGCATCAGGCAAATGTAGCAGTACGCAATTCTCTTTTCTTCTGGCACAAATGAATGGCTCATCAGAATGTGGATCAGGTGAAGAAAATTCTAAAATCCGAGAACATCATTTTTAAGGATCAGAAATTTTGTTGCGAAGATTGCATTTTAGGGAAAAGACTACCATTCCTAAAAAGTGATACAAAATCTGAATTCATTGGAAAACTCATCCACGCAGATCTTTCAGGTTCAATGCAAGAAAATTCGCTTGGAAGAGCTCGATATTTCTTAATGTTGAAAGATGATAGTCACTGAAGCTTATATTTTATCAAAAATAAATTAGAGACATCACAATGTCTAGAGGATTTCTTCAAGAAGACTGATAAGCATTTAGAAAAAGGAATCAAGATCTTCAGATCAGATAATGGTCTTGAAATAATTCGTCAATAAAGAAATTGAGGAACTAACACATCGATATGGCATTATGCATCAGAAAACAGTATCATTTACTCCGAACAGAACGGTTGCGTCGAACGACAAAACAGAACTGTAGTTGACTTAGCGAGAACGTCGTTACATACAGGAAAATTGCCAATCAAAATGTGTGTTGAAGCAGTTAATTATACTGTTTATACTTTAAATAGAACCGGAACCAGTGTGAAGAAAGGAGTAACACCTATTGAACTGTGGCTCAAGAAGAGACCGAACATTTCAAGTCTCAGAACCTTCGGAGAAGAAGTATACTTTCATATTCCTAAAGAGAAGAGACGAAAATGGGATGTCAAAGCCGAAAAAGGCATTTTCGTTGGATATGATGAAAACACAAAAGGATTTCGGATCTGACTTCCTGAAAGAGGACAAGTTAAAATACATAGGGATTATTGTAAGATTTACAGATCAACTTTACGAAATTAATTCAAATGAAAAATCAGAGTCAATACCATAATCTTTGAATATCAGAAAGATGACACAATAAATGTCGAATCAAAAATCGTTATTCAGTCCGAAAACAACGAACAAGTACATTTAGATGAAGAATCAAACGATCCAGAAGCTAAAAATTAATACGAACAAGACCGACGTTTGAGAAACAGAAATAAAATACGCCGACCAGACAGACTCACATATGGAAATATTGTGATCACACTATGAATCGGAAAGCTATGATGACATACACGATCACATATAGCAACGCAGTCAAATGGAAAGAAGCCATGGATGACGAAATTGATTCTTTGAGAAAAACTCAAACATGGACATTAGTAAATTCGCCATCAGATCATCAAGACATAGATAATCGATGGATTTATAAACTGAAAATAAATAGCGATGGAAACATACAACGATTCAAGGCAAGACTTGTTGCTAGAGGTTTTAAACAAATTGCTGGAATAGACTATTATGAAACGTTTAGTCCTGTAGTTAGATTCGATTCAATAAGAACTATATTATCTATTATAGCTTCGAACAAAATGTATTTACAGCAATTTGACGTCAAGACAGCTTTTTTTCATGGAAAAGTCGACGAGGTCATCTATATGCAGCAAGCAAAGGAATACGAGAATGGAACTGATCGTGTTTGCAAATAGTTTATATGGTTTAAAGCAGGCATCAAGATGTTGGAATCATCGTTTTACAGCGATACTGAAGAAGCATGGTTTTACGTCCACCAGTGCAGACTATTGTGTATTTACAAATGGAAACGATTGAGACCACGATTGATTCTAGCGATTCATATCGATGATGGACTAATTAATACAACAAACCAATCATCTATAAAAAAAATTAGCTGAACTCCGTAAAAAATTTGAAGTAACATCTAATGAAATAAATACATTTGGGATTACAGATTGAACGACTGGCAGATGGTTCCATATTTTTGCAACCAAGAAAATTTTGCAACGATTTCGGATGGAAAATGCTAATGCAGTAACAATCCTAGCAGATCAAAATCAACTGTGCGTGGAGGCACATAAAAGTGGGTACAAGGAAAAATCCGAGTTCCCATATCGACAAGCGGTAGGAAGTTTAATATATTTGTCAGTGGGCACTAGACCAGATATTTGCAGTAAACAAAGTCAGTCAATATTTAGAAAAACCCAACAAAATTCACTGGAATGCAGTAAAGAGAATTTTCAAGTATCTAAAGGGAACAACAAAATATTTATTATTCAACAGAATAGTCATATTAAAGCATTCAGCGATGCAGATTACGCTGGAGACACCGAAACGAGGAAGTCCACTACTGGTTTTGTATTAAAACTAGGCGATTCCGTAATAGCTTGAGGAACTTGTCAATACGACAGCGAACAGTAGCTCTATCCATTACTGAAGCCGAATACATAGCAACATAGTCAAACTGTGAAAGAGATCATATGGATGAAAAGTCTGATTAATGATCTAGCTATATTCAAGAACCTTACAACGACTCTTTACGTGGATAATGTGAGCGCAATCAAACTTATTAAAAACCCAGAATTTCATCGAAGAAGCGCATTGACGCTATCATTTTATACGAGACAAATTTAAGAGAAGGAGTTTCTTCTGCAACATATAACATCGGAAGATCAGCAGGTAGATCTATTAACAAAACCTCTAAAAACAATATTTGAAATACAAAGAAATCAATTGAATATCAAGAGTATCGAAGACATGATAGGCACATAGAACTATAGCACTCAAACATAATAAACATATACACACTAAACAAATTTCAGTTCACTTTTAGTGAGAATGTTATAGAATTTAA
The DNA here is from genome assembly GCF_014066325.1 of Apis laboriosa. Taxonomy (NCBI): domain Eukaryota; kingdom Metazoa; phylum Arthropoda; class Insecta; order Hymenoptera; family Apidae; genus Apis; species Apis laboriosa. Next base: position 638,542 of record NW_025224820.1, on the reverse strand, counting down.
AGTTTACTGAAATTTTATATGTGATTTCATTATTGAATGTTGCTAGCAACATTACTATTTCATAGTTAGTAGCTATTTGTTTCTCTTCGATACACGTACTTCAAATGTTTTGTAAACAGATACGCGCAATCACATATAATCAAATATATTCATTCTAACTAAACCCGTATATTTTATTTATTGTTTTCCACTACCCAGTCAACAAATATAATTGTCAAAAAGACGGATTTCAATAAAAAAAGATGTATAGTCAATGTCCATAAATCTAGAGTTAATGTATTCTTATTATATATATTCTTTCTTTCTTAAGTATTTAAAAAAAAAAAATAATTAAAGATCAAAATATTTGTCAAATAATATAGAAAGAAATTCAATATAAATTATTATTAATTTTTATAATAAAACATTAATAATTTTTTTCAGTTATTTCAATCCAAAAATTATTTAAATATTATAATATTATTATTATTATGGAAATTAATTAAATATTAAATTAAATGTTGTTAATGGAAAATTGATTTCTTTTTTATGAAGTCATTCATTCATGAAATCATGAATTATATTTCTAATAATATATAGTTATAATATAAGCAAATATAAAACTGTAATAAATTTTATAGATTAAAAAATTTTGTGATACGTCAATTTGAACATTATGTATTAATATTATATATTAATATTATTTGCCTTTGGCATTATGATTTGCACTTTATATAATAAGCTTTTCATGATTTTCATGAAAAGCTGATGCTCGAAATTTATTATATTAATATTTCAAGCTCTTCAAATTTAGCAAGTAGATATTTTTCAAAGTAATGATAATTTTTATATTTTGAAAATTTTAATTATTTAGAAAAATCTCTATGTATTATTTTGTAATAATATTTTGTAATAATTGTTAAATATATAAAAATATAATAAAAATGTAATATTATAAATTATTATTATAGAAATATACAAAAATGCAATAACAAATAACAATATTTGCACTCAATATCTATATGTTATAAATTTTAGTTTAAGATGTATAATTTTTAGAAACATCTAATATTCTTATATAATGTTTTAGATAATATTAGATTATTGATTATTGAAAATATTTTTCTCAAAGATAAAATGAATATTTATAAATATATATTTAAAGATAAATATAAGAAAAAATCTAATAATATTTTTTTTAAATGAAAAACAATAATTGAGTTGTTTGTCAAATAATACATCGAACCATTTGTTAAAATATTGATATTCGTAGCACATTATACAATAATATATAATATAATAATAAAAGTTAGATTTAAAGTTAAATTAGCTGTTACTATAAAATCAATTAAATTTTCTACGAAGAAATATCTCATAAAGTTCTTTGCTATCAAAATGTGTACATGTATAAGAATATTACATATTTTATTAATTTATTACTTTCAGTACAAATTATTTCATTTCCTATTTCTTAGCAATTTCTTGGAAGAAATAAAATTAATAATTTTAGACAGATCAATATAATTTTCATAAAAACAATTTCGTTATATAACATGATATACAATTCATATACAATTATATGCATATATATATATATATATATAATTGAAAATAAAATATTTTTTTTTATTAAATTGAAAAAAAATTAATTTGTTTTGAATTTTGTATAAAAATAGTATAAAAATAGTAAAATAATCTTGTATAAAATAGTATAAAAATAGTTTCCTCATAAAAATATTCATTCTTAAATCTGAACTTCACAAAAAAAAATCACAAATTTTTAACTTGATTACTATTATCACAAATATCAATATTTTTTTTTTATTAATAAATTTATCCATAAAATTTAATCAAATTATTACTTTATTAGCTAAATAAATTTTTAAATTACTTCAGTTTTGAAAAAAAAATTGTCTACTAATGATTTATTAATTAATATAAAAAAATAACGTACCTTGATTGTGAGCTGGCGCGGGAGTAGCAGCCAAAGATGGAATACCCTGAGACTGTTGGTTTGGAACTTGATTGGACTGTGCGGATGCTAAGGGCCATAGAGTTGCTGCTGCTGCAGGGCCTGATGTTTGTTGGGCCCGGGCACCCGTGTCGCCCACGGGACGATCCCCAGTCCCACTTTGGGCCACGGGAGGGACCAACATCGAACCTCCCCCTCCCGAGGCTGAAAAATTAAATAAAAAAAAATTTTATGTTAAAATACTATTAACCTATTCCATTTCATAACATTTTATAACTTCTTAAAATCTTATTTAGAATTCTTATTCTCTCTACATATAAATTGTATATGATTTTTATTGCATAGTTCTTAAATTATACTATATAAGATATACTATATGAAATAGAAAAAAATTTAAATCATTAGATAAATTTAAATCAAACTGATATAAATTTTTTTATATGCATGCTTTTATTTATTAAAATGTTTATTAGAAAATTTATTAAAATATTTTGATAGTAGAGATGATCTCGAAATCATCTTGTATCATTGATTTAAATTTGTCTTATCAAATTTTTTTCTATTTTAAAATCATTTAAAATTTATCTATATCTTGTATCTATTTTTGGGAATACTATTTTATATATTATAAATAAGTAATTATATAAAAAAAAATATATAATGAAAATATACAAAAAAGTATTATATATAAGAGATTTTAATATATTCGTGCACGAATGGATCCTCTAAAGAATTATTTCTAGAGATAAAGAATTAATTAATCAAAAATATAAAAGTATATAAAAATAACTTTTAAGTTTATTATAAGTTATTATAAGTTAAGTTTTATTTATTAAATTGTGAATAATTTAAGTTAGACAGAAAAAGAATGCGGTATTGATATAAACAAAATAAGATTATCTCATTCTATCTTTGTCTTGTTTCATCTAATGCAAATTCTAATGCAAATTTAAGTCAAAGTTTTTTTTCCTTCATCATTTTCCTAATCAATAAATCGAAGAATATAGTGTATCAGAATCAATGTTTTATCATTAATTTCTATGTATTATGAATTATGATATGTACTGAGAAAAAAGCGAATTTGAGAAGAAATTTGACAATCACGTTCGTTTGAATAAAATAGAAATAGAAGAAATAGAAGAAGAATAGACGGTTTAAAAAATACACGAGAAAATATCTTTTCTTGAAAAGAAAAAAAGATAATAAAAATAATAGGAATAAAAGAGTAATTTGATATAACAAATTAAAATAAAATTGAAGGAAAGTAATTAATATGTTGCAACAAAAAATTACTTTACTAGAATTTAGAAATTTAAAATTTAAAATTTTTTAGAAGAAATTTTGATAAGAAAGAAATTGAAAAAATTTGAAAAAGTTAATAAAAGTTAGTAAAAGTTAATAATTTGAAATTCATAATATTTTTTTTTAATATTTTAATATTATTTTAATATTAATATTTTTATTTAATTTTAATTCAAATTAATTAATGTTATTTAATAACATAAACAATAATTTCTTAATGTTAATTAATGCAGATATACAAAACAATTTTGAAAATTTGTAGAAAGAAATCAAATAAATAAAAAAGTAAATATTTTTTCATTATAAGAAAAAGGATTATTTTTGATTAAAAAAATATTTAAATAAAATATACATTTTTATCTTTTATATGATTTACATTTAGAAAACTTCGAATGATTTATAGAAGCAAAATTCAATAAAAATATGAAAAAAAAATTTTAATTGCAAGAAATGCATAAAATTATTAAATAAAAAAAAAAGAATAATTTAATAAAAAATTAAAAATTCAATACCTTTTTATTTATATTATTCCTTATTTCTATGGAAACAAAAGATAAAGCAGAAAACTAGCCAAAAATCAAAAGAAACATATAAAACATTACTGATGTGCGAAACATCGGATGCGTAAGGATCAATGTATCTTTTCCAAAAAATAAAAAAAGAAAAGCGATAACTAGAAGTCGACACAGAATATAGAGCGCTTTCAATGAGCTAAACGAAATAAGAATTTCGCAGTTTCCTAGCAGAGGGTGAGTCGAAGAGATGAGAGAGAGAGTTGGAGAAGTGATGGAAACGAAGGAGGAGTAGCAACAGGTCGACAAGCATAATATAGCTTCTTAGATACGCATGCACATCGATTTTTTGTTACATAGAGATTTCTAGAACTATGTATATAATTTTTTTCTTACGCATAAAATATAAAATCGGAAAAAGCATTTGAATTTTAAAAAATATAATTAATGATTATTGAGAATTATTAATGAGAAATTATAAGAGAATCTAAAATATATATTTTGCAGAAATCTTCATCAAGAAATTCTTATTATTTGAAAAGTAAAAACAATGAATAATTTACTGTTGTGTATTGATAAATATATTTTAGATATATTGAAATGATTTCTTTTGCTTTATAAATAATAAGACAACAATAAGCTGTAGCCAGTTTTGTAAAATTATTAGAAAATATTATTACATGTCTTTTAAATTATAAAATTTGTGAAAAGAAATAAGGTTTTTATCTTAAACAATTTTCTAATTTATTAAAAGGACAAATTAATCTTTATGGATTGGCAAATGATATAGAATTAATTAGATTTGTTTCTGAAGAACTGTATATATGTATATGAAACATGCCCAATGTAAATTAATTATCAATATATGTATATATATATCAATAAATAATAGTTTTTCGAGCTTTATAGATAGAACGAAATGGAAAATTTTTTAATTTTGTGTTTATAAGAAATTTATAAGAAAAGCATATTGATTATGATTATGAAATCAAATTTTAAAAATTTTTAACATTTGAATTAATATTTGAAATTAACTTTAATAAATGGAAAAAATAATTAAAATAATATTATATAAAGTCTTTTCAATCCTCCAAAGATCAAATATAAGCCAATACTCAGAAGCCAAACTAATGAATTTTACTTTTTATCTGATTTTAGCATCAAAACGTAATGCTCAAAAAAATAATTAGTCTTATTAGTTTGATTTCTATGTGATTATAAATTTTATTTAGAATGTTAAAAACTCAGAATGTTTAGAATCTTAAAAATAAAAAAAAAAATTAAGAATAAATTAGAACGAATAAAAAATTGTGAGAAATATAATCCAATTTTTCATTTTCTGGTAATAAAAATTTTGTATCGTCAAATTTAATTTAAATTTCAAACGATACGAAAGGATATAATATATATCCTTAACATATATATATATTATATCCATTCGTATCTTCAAAAATGACAAAAAAATAACGAAAGAGAAAGCAAAAGCATTTGAAAGTACACTTTCTTTGAAATGCTTTGTTCGTTTCATCTAATATTATGGAGAAAATTATTCAAAATTGTGAAACAAATCATGATATTTGCAGGACAGGATAATGAGTCCGGTACGACGATTTGAAATTCAACCAAATTTTTTGGGCTGAAGAAAATAAAGAATGTTTGAGAAAGTTTTATATATAAGCACAGTTTTATATATAACCCTGTTTTCATGAAAATACACCTTTGCTCAGATCGTTAAATTCACACGATAATAACCATCAATAAACTGTCAATCGATCAGTACATGTTTACCGAGATGTAAGTCAATACACAGCGATTAATGTCACTATTGATCGTGTCGGTAAATTATAATGATTAGTGGAAAATGATGATTAAGAATACATAAACAACGATTTTGTGATTTACGATAATGAGTTATACCACACTAAAGAATAAAATGTTTTTTTTTTTTTAATCGAAATATCTAAATTTCAATGTTTTAAGCTTTCACATATTCCGAAAATGTATATATTGATAAATTACAAATTTTTAGTTAAAATGTGCAAAATATTCATTTAATATAAAAAATATATAGAAAATATATTAATCATATATATATAATATATATATCATAAGATTTATATATCATATCATATATCATAAGATTTATATTATATTTGTAAAATATAATTTGCAAATATATTTGCAAATATTATATAATTTATATTACAATAATTTTTTCAGATTAGATAAAGATTTCCTATCGTAAATTGATTTCTTTTTGTCTTAAAATATTACTTTGTGAATTATCTGGAAAAACATTGTTTAAGTTTATACTAATGTATAAATTAGTTTCTAAATTATTTATTGTATTATTTTATATTTTCTTATATATTATTATATATTATTATATATTATTCTTATATATTATATATACAATATGTATATTTTCTTATATATACATATTATATATATTATATATATAATATGTATATATATTATATATATAAAAAGATTGTTTAAATTTGTACTAATGTATAAATTAGTTTCTAAATTATTTATTGTATTATTTTATATTTTCTTATATATACATATACATATATATATATATATATATATATATTAAATATTGTGTAATAAAGATAATAATTAAATTTCTTGAATAAAGGAAATCATAATTGATTTATATCATAATATAAAATATTATTTATATCATTATATACATAAAATTGTAATATATATATAAGAAATTTTTGTTAATTTTTTATAAATCAACTGTGATCTTCCTTTCAAAAAAATTTAACAATTTGTTTGTGACACAATATTTAAAATATAGATATTTATGTTATTTATATAAAATATGTAAAACATATGTAAAAAATATGTATTTACATAAAAAATTGTAATTGAATTATCCTTAAATATTATTATTTATTAAATCTCTTCTTTGTTATTCGATAAATTTTTAATGTTTAAACTTTTCAATTACTGAATAGTTTTTTTTTAAATTATCAAAATAATATCAAATTACTGAAAAATATAATTTCCAAGTTAATATTATAACTTTAATGATAATTTTTATATATTTTATTTTATATATTTTATCTATGTTATTTCATAGGCTGCGAATTGAAAAATAAAATATTCAAGCTTATTAAGAATAATCAAGAATTGAAAAAAATATCAGAAAAATTATATCAGAAAAATGAAATTGCAAAAGTTTTCGGAATTTCCAAGAAACTTTAGTTTCAAATATTTTTAAATTACAGAATTACTTTTGAATTCGGTTTATTTCTCAAAAATAGGATATTTCGAAGAAACTTCAACAATTAACAAGTATAATATTACTTAAGTCAATCTTTGAATTATTTAAAATGATAATTTATAAATACAAAATTTTATTGAAAAATAATAACAAAATTATTAATTAAAGCTATTAGAAATATCATTTATTATCGTTGATAATAACTTTTCATTACTACTTTACAAAAATATGGAAATCTTAAAAATGCTTTAAAAATAGAAAAATGTCTATAAAAATTAATACATTTACTATTATAATACTATACTATTATTTCTTTATTTACTAAAAAATTTATCTTTAGTATCGCATTTTTCTTTAATTAAAAAAAAAAAATTCAAATGAGTAATATAAAAATCATTAGAAAAAGTTCACAAAATTTTATATTCATCATATTCCAATTTTCAATATAAATAATTAATAATAATTATAATTAATAATAATAATAAAAACATTCAATTGTAAAAAAAGATAATAAATTATTTTGTAAATTGAATTTCTTCATGCACAATTTTCTCATATTAAAATATACATATGATTATTAAACACATGATTCAAATTTAATATTATTTTACACTTCAATCATATTCCATAAATCCCATCCAGTTGTTTAAATGTTCGAATGAATCAATTATTTTCTATGGATCGAATCAACTCTTAAAATATTCCTAGCAGGTTACTGAAAAATTCGACGATCGATTTCACATTCGATAATTAATGGTCCAGGAGACCGCGATTTCTCGATCCTGTAATTTTCACGGTGTACAAACAAGAAGAGGAAAGCAAGAAAAGTCAGAAGCATCAGATTTTTACGAGCACCTGTTCACCATTTTCCAGCCGTAAAAGAAGCTCGACGTTGGCAGGTAGTCACGATTCGTGGCGAGGTCCTTCTCGTACCCTACCGACCTGAAAACCTGTTCTCCTATCCTTTCCTCGATCCACTTGGTCCCTCTTTTATGCCCTTACAGTGAGCCAGAAGCGAGGGAAATTAAAAATTAGGTCGCTGTCAGAACCTAGCTTTTCATTTTATTCGTTTTTATTTATTTGAAATTTTGCTATGATATTTCAATGTTTTCAAAATTATAACGATGAAATTTTTACAAAATATTGATTTACATAATTTTTTATATTCGATGTTTTGTATGTATCATTTTAGAAAGAATGAATAATTGAAAAGTTTGAACACATTATAAATTATAAATTTTAACAATACATGAAATTGAATTATGTTTTACGAGATTATATAAATTTATTTTAACATTTCATATATTATAAATATAATATAAATATATATCTCGAATAAAAAGAAAAATATAAATCAACGGAATTAAAATTTAAATTAATGTGATTTTTAAGTTTGATTATAAAAAATTGTTATTTGAAATATTAATTTAATTAATTTAAATAGTCAAATCATGATTTGTGATATTTTGGTTTTTCAATAAAGTAAATTATTTTAGCATTAATTTCAATATTATAAATATTATTTTTCAATTTTATCAATATTTCTAGTTATTTTTTGAATTATAACTTTATATAATATCATATTTAAATATTATATATCTTCTAATAATTTTTCAAAATTTTCATTACAAAAAAATTTCATTATAAAATAAATTAAATAAATATTGTGATTATTATATTTTTAATCAATTTAAATAAAAAATTTCTTTTATTTGAATTTATTTTATTTTATTTAATAATAAAATTTAACGAAAAAAAAATTCAAGAAGCATCAAAGAAAATCAAAATCTCTATAAGTGTCTCGAATAAGTGCTCATGTATTTAATTAAACAAATGAAACAGTTATTACTATATTCATACAATCGTTGGATGAACATGCCCATATATCCGCATAGTGAACATTAGAATTGAACCAAATTTACCGGACAAGTTTTAAATCAAAACAAACTTCAAAAAGCATTTAAATCATAGAAAAGCAAGTTCTCTCCTTTCTCTATAATACGATTTTCGTCTCTTCGGAAATTCAGAATAACCATAATCAAATAATTAGCCTCCGACTAATTTATATTTTCACATTAAACTTTCATTTTGAATCGATTTAAATTAATTAGAATTGAACAATCAGATAGCAAAAATAGTATTTATGATATACAGAATTATGTAAAAATAGAACAATAAATTGATGTAATATTATATAGATAATATTCGAGACGAAAAAATTACTTTAATATAGAACAGCATAAAAGAATTTATCTTCTTAAATTGAATAAAATATTTTAGAATAAATGAAGTCTATTCATTAATTAGATTAAATTCTAATCAATAAATATTAGTTAATTAAGAAATATTTATCGATAAAATAGAAATAGTGACTCGGAATATTATCATAGAACAAAAATAATTCTAGCTTTATAATAATCTTAAGGTCTTTAAGTTTGCAGAAAGCTATTATGATGAACCAAATGAGTTATATACGAATTCTTCAATTATTCTTTATTATATGGAATGAATATTGATATACACATAACTCGTAAACATCTCGCAAGAAAATATTTATTTATTAACAAATATTTAAAATAAAAATCAAATAATAACAAAATAATAAAATAAAAAACAAAAATAACAATAAAATAATTTAGAAATTAAAGCAATATTTTCAAATGCGACGTATAGGAGATAATGAGAATATTATATTACATTTATTATGTTTGTTTCTTAAATTTATTTAGAAAGTAAATTAAATTAAAAATATTTTTATTTCTTACATATGTTCTTTTTTTATTGAAGATTCATATATACATTTATATGTAATAATATAGAGAATATTAATACATATACATCGTAAGATATTTTTGGAATGTTGATTCTAAAATAAAATTGGTATACAAAAATCTGAGTTATTATATATAGCTTAATATTTAATAATAAAGCTTAATAATTAATAATAAAGCTTAATATTTATATACTTAATATTTATTAAGTTATAAGTAATTTATAATAAGTTTACGCTAAGTCAACAGAAACAACGATATGATGAAAATTAGAATTATTATTTTATTATATTATTATTTTATCTATGTTTTGCTTCTCTCTAATATAAATTTCAATTATTTATAATTTAATAAATAAATTTCAATGAATTTTTTTAATTTTTGTATTTGTTTGATTTCTAGAATCAACTTTGGAAAAATTTTTTATGAATATGTAACTCATAACAGAGGAAGATTCGGTCGCCTGCAACCGATGTGATTTGCAGCTAAACTTTTCTCTTTTCATTTTTTTCCTATTTTTTTCCTCTTTTCTCTTCACTTAACATCGTAGTTGTAATATATACAATGTACTAACACGTTTGAAGAAGTTTCTCACGGATTAACTCAAAATTATATCGCTAAAACCGCAAATATAAATATGTTTTTTTTTAGAATTGACTATTATATTGAAAATTAAAAGATATTAAAATCTCTTCATTGAAAGATATAACGCAAGAAAATATATAAAACATTGATTTAAAAGGAATGTTAATTTTTTTCTTTGCATTTGAAATCTTGTGTTCTATTTCGCTCAATTGATATTTTGCTTGCGCAATCCTGTGCAACCCTATTCTCGAACATGCGCCTAGTTCTGCGTTATATTATACTATATAGAAACTCGTGCCTACATATATATGCGGAAATCGATTTTTGGCAAAGTCGCAGTAGTTCGCAGTAGTTAAGTTTCGGAAAAACGAGACTAGCTGCTACAGAGCATACTATTTTGCACAGAAAGAACTTGTTCTATGAGAGTTTATCACAATGCAGAATCTTGGGATTCTCATAATGATCCACTAAGTTTATTGGTAATGCGATTTCTGCAAGTTTATTGGTAAGAGGATGAAAACACAATATTCTGAATTAATATATTCAAAGTTTATGATGTTATCCTATGTTTGCATCCTGCAATATATATCTAGTCAAAATTGACAAAGTTAAAATCTTATAATGACATAAAGAAATTAAAGAAAAAAAAAATAACCTTTGCCAATTTTTGTTGGAAAAATAAAATTATATATAATAAAGGAATAAAAAATATTAAATAAAATGTTAATTTTATTAAATGTAATAAATTTATTATATTAAATATTGAATTTAATATTAATGCTCATTTCAAGTTAAAATAAAATATAATAAACCATAGTAAAAAGAGTTAAAATATATATACATGATGATTATTTTATATTTTGCTTTTTTATCTTAACATAAATAATATACATACATTATGATATTAATACACTATTTACTAAATTTATAACTATTGAATTATTTAAATTTAATTTTCCTGTAATAATACTTAATATTTTTATTAACCATCATGCTTTTCTTTTAAAAAGAAAGTCGATTACTATTACAAATGTTTTCCACAGAAAAATTCTTTCTGTGGAAAAAGTGGGAGAAAATAGTGAACTAGTAATGTCGTGACTCATAACGAAATAAAGGTGAGAATATAAATAACAATTGGAAGATTAATAACTAATTAATTGTCTATATTACTTTCTCTCACTCATTGTACAAAGGAATTTTTCTGGCAATCCTAATCTTAATTTGCATTTTGACTATAATAATTTTATAAATATGAAAAAAGTAAAAATAAATGAAAGTGTTTAAATATAGTTCATAATTTTTTATTAAAAGTATCTTTTTTGCTCAAATATCATTAAAAAAGATTTAAAAAGAGAAAAATATCCGATCATAAATATTACAATCTTTAATGTTAATCATATCATTCTATGAACTCCTTTCATGACGAATAAAAGCACGTCGGAAGTATTCTCCGCGCGAAAGTCGGAGTCGGATGGTTCAGCTAAAAGATACATGCATATATGTATATATATACGTTGATAGAGCGCACGTGCACGTTCGACATAACAATTTATGTAGACGTGAACGTGAATGGCGTAGTAAATTCAAGTACACAAGGGTGCGGTCCAAACCAGACCGCTGGAAACAGAGGGAGATTCGGTCGCCTGCAACCGATGTGATTTGCAGCTAAACTTTTCATTTTTTTCCTATTTTTTTCCTCTTTCCTCTTCACTTAACATCGTAGTTGTAATATATATAATATACTAACACGTTTGAAGAAGTTTCTCACGGATTAACTCGAAACTATATCGCTAAAACCGCAAGAACAATAATTAGTCTTCTGATATTTCGTGCTGGTCTCCAAAGTCTTACCTCGCCATATATATTTATACTTACAAAACTTTTCAAAATATATATATGTATATATCTTATATAATCTTATCTTATTATATAATCTTATTATATATCTTATATAATATATGTATATATCTTATATATACATATATAACCAATAATAATTAATTTTTTAACACCATCAAATCAGTCCTCTTTAATTATCATTTAGTCTCGATAATACGTTTACTTTCTTCTATCTATATTTTTATAAATAAAAGTGGATTATTACCTTCTCAATTAGTATCTATCTAAAATAAGTATTCCGTAACTTACATCTAAGTTTCTAGGTTCAAAAATCGTTTGATGACTAAATATCGTATGATTGATTTGCATCGTAATTTCTTATTTATTGATTACTATATTTGATTTAGAAAAGGATTGAAGAATTTTTATATTATGAAAATGTAACATCTTAAAAATCAATCTTTTTGTATATTTTTAATGATATGAACATCAAGTATGTATCAATATACTACTTAAATGTTTATTTGAAGGACTTTTGTAGAGATTTCTATATTAAAAAGAAATATTAAAAATTATAGAGATTTCTAAATCAAATTCTTTTTTTTCATATTTTCGTAAAAAAATTAAATGCTATTTTTATTTCAACAATTTAATAATTAAAACGGGAAATTCAAAATAAGAACATTATTTAAATTTAAGAAAATAAAATAGAAAAAGTATTATTTTTACTTCATTAAAATTAATTAATAAAAATTATATTTAAATATTTTTTATCTAATCATTTTAATATATTTTAGTAAAATTGAAATATTATAAAATATATCTATTATAAATTTAATTAAAATATAAAAGAATCGACAACAGTCATAAAAATCGCAATCACACAAATTTTATTAAAAGCATGTGTTTTTTCAAATCTCTCGTCCCACTTACATTATAAGCTGAGACAGACAGATTGATGAATGTATATTGCATATCACTCGAAATGCGCGATAGTGTATGCACTTTTTATTTCTTTATTAATGTCTATGTTATCAATGCGAATTTTATTCGAGTGGAAAAGCTCAAAAGTGATGAACTTGAGATAAAAATCGAATATGAACGAAGTTTGAAATCAAAGTTGAATTATATATATTCCGTCTGACAAACGGATAAATAGAATAGATAATCAGTGATTATTATGAAACTTAAATCAAACCTAGAAAAAAAATATAGAAAAAAGATATAATAGTTGTGATTTTTTTGTATTTGACGAAATGTATTTTTAAAAATATAATATGATAATTTTTTTCTATTCGTTGTAAATTCTAATTGTAATTTGCATCATTGAAGAAGAAAGATATATTTTATAAAAATAAAAATTTTTAAAAAGAAAATAATAATAGAATAATTTGATTTTTTTGAAATATTTTTAAAAAATTAAAAAATAATCTTTAATATAAAAAAAATGTAAATTTTAATGTAACATTAAATTATTTTCTAAACAATCTTTCTGAGCAATTCTTCTGAGCAAATTTTTATATTTCATGTAAATTATATCTACACTTTTTAATAAAATAATGAATTAATTTCAATGATAATTTAATTTTTTTCAATTATTAAATTATTAATATTTAATATTTTAAAACTTTTACATTTATAACTTATATTTTTTTAATTTATATTTTTAAAGACTTTCACAATCTACAAATATAATAAAAATATAAATATATATTACATAAGATGCTAATTGATATTTTTTATGTATGATTTAACTTTTAGATAAAATTTCAATATTCCTCATATAATCTATATCCTATTATTAAAGTATTAAGAAATAATAGATTAAAAGATAATTCAATACAGAATTTTAGATTTTAGATTATAGATTTTCGTAGATGAATGCGATTTTTCATTTATTTCTCATTCGCGAGAAATATTTAGAAAAAAAAGAGATTTTTTTAGAAAAAACTCTTAAGAAAGAAATGCATATTAAGTTGCCGACACAACAATAGACTCGATCAGACAGTAGACTTTCGTTCTTTTCTTCTTAATATTCAGTTCTATCTTTTCGCTAAAGCTCCTTTTAGTATCAGTTGTATTTCTTTTTTCCGATCATAAAACTATTCGATCGATGCAACATTATCTTGCAATCAATGAAATCGAAAAAGAGATCGTTTATGTGAAAAAGTTACATAGATGAGAAATGCAAAAATAATTCGATGTAAAGATCAAACAATTGAAAATGAATGAGTTGTTAGATTATAATTAGATTATATAAAATTTAAATGAAGTGCGTTTAAGTATTTATATATTTTACATATTAAGTATTTATATATTTTATTATATATTTATAGATTATTAAATAATTTAAAATTGTACAAATGCTTCATTTTTTCGGAATTAATTTCGATTATTAAAATATAAAATATTTTAAATAAGAAAAAATCCTTTGTTCTAAATCTTTCAAAGCTAATTTTTGAAATCTAGAAAAAATAATATAATTCAATATTAGTTTTTACATTACTTTTTCTTATATTCTTTGATATAAATATATATATATTTAATATATATATATTTATATATATATATATATTTAATAATTTACAATATTATTAATAATTTTACAATGTGATTATATTTTTCGAAATTCAAATTCCATTAAATTTTCAAAAAAATTGGGAAAGATTTTGGTGAAATCTAAATATTCGCAAAATTTAACAAATATAAATTATATATAATAATATAAATTTAACAAATATAAATTTTTCAAATATGAAATTGTTTTGATCGAAATTCTATAATATTCTATTAGACACAAATTCTTCAACAAGTTTCATGTTCAAGGATAAATTACTTATGAATAAACTATTTTCGATATTAATATCGAATATTAATTGAATATTAATTAATTATGTAATGTTAAGTCTTACTTTTACAATATTAAGCTATTCCATAAATATTGTCGTTTTAAAAGTTCAATTACAGTTAAAAAATTAATTAAAAAATTTTAGAATAAAATCAAATTATCTAAATATAGTTTATATATACTGACAAAAGTTAAGAACTAATCATTACTCACGGAAAAAAATTCTTATATATATATTTATAATAAAAAATATAGTAAATAATATGCAACTTTGATAAAAAATTACTATTATAAATATTATAAAAGCAAACTTTTCTACTACAATGATGGTTAATTATGCAGCAAGAATAACAGAAAAAGTTAATAAATAATAATAGTATTAATATATCATATTTATAATATTTTTTTAATTTTTAAGCGTCAACGAATTATATATAATATTATATATAATAACTAATTATATATAATATTATTATATATAATTTATTTTTTTATTGCAAAATTTTCTTAATCTTTCAAAAAAGAAATTACAAAAATTAATATTAAATAAATTTTTTAATTGAAACAAAAAAAATTTATTGAAAAAAAAATTAACTTTTTTTCAAATTAATTTTTTGAAATCTCTTTTTTAAAATCAATTCTCTCCAATTTCCTTCAATTCTTGTTCTTTAAATCAAATCTTACTGATCATTAAGTGTATTGATCAAAGCAAGAGTGAGGCTGATTGACAAAAATTAAGAACCAATCATTACTCACGGGAAAAAATTCTTGGCCAAATACAAGAATACGATATTCTTTAAAAATACTTTTTAAATTTATTTATAATATATAAAATTATTTTTGATATATATATAAATATAAAATATATAGGAATGTTAAATTAGTAATATCATATATGTAAAAAAATTAAAAAGCTTTTTTTTGTTATGAAGAAGAATGTAATGAAAAACAGTATATCGTTGACAGAAATTCTGAAAAAAATATTCGATATAAATAAAAAATTTAAAAAAAAAGAAATAATATCTTTTTAAAGATTTATAATTATATAATATTTAGCAATTTTCATATCCATATACAACTATTTTTATATGTTAACATTGTAATATTGATTATATATGTTCAATTACCATTTTACTTTTTCATTAATTTTTTTTCACTATTATTTTATAATATTGTTAATAATATTAGTAATATTATTAATAATAAAGAGAATTATTTTTATTTAAATTTATTTCATATGAATTTAAAATTTCTATACGTTTTATATTAATTTATATCGCAGCATTTATATAAATTTAATAATTTCTATAATTTTTAAATACTCATTATATATATTATAGTATTTTTCATAAATATCAGATCTTGCCCAATGAAGATTCTTTTTAAAGAAAATTAAATTTAATAAATTAATAAGAATATATGGATTATTTATTTTTTGATATTTCTTGTTTTGAAAAAATTTTGATTTTTTTTTAAAAACAATATTTTATTTCTGAAAAAACTGATTCATTATAATTTTATTCTTATTTTTTATTATTTTTTTTTATTTCTTATTATTTTTAATTTATATAATTTTTTGAATTTTTTGAATGAATTTAAATTTTGTCTAATTTTACATATAGTCCATGTTATAAATAATATATGACAGATATATATTTTACAATGTATTTTACAAATTTTTATTTAAGTAGAAAATTTATTTAGAAATATATCTTCTAGAAAATCTTCTATAATATTTATCCTTCTTGAATATTTATTCAAATTAGAAAACAAATGAAATATCTGGAACATTACTTCTCAAACTGTTTTGGTTAGTGATATATTTTAAAATTATAATAATTAAATTTTTATAATCATAATTTATTTCATAAAATGAAATTGATTAAATGAATATGAATATGATTTAATAAATATTTTGAATGTACATTTTAGCATTTAATATAATTTATTATTTATTTGATAAAAAAA
The DNA here is from genome assembly GCF_014066325.1 of Apis laboriosa. Taxonomy (NCBI): domain Eukaryota; kingdom Metazoa; phylum Arthropoda; class Insecta; order Hymenoptera; family Apidae; genus Apis; species Apis laboriosa. Next base: position 621,525 of record NW_025224820.1, on the reverse strand, counting down.
AGACATTTGAAATCTTTATATCAATATTTATCAATTTAATAATATTTATAATTATTTATAATACTATAATAATATAATGTTTATGATAATTAACTAAAAATCAATATTTTGATCTAAATAATATTAATAGAAACAATATTTTGCAATTAATAATGATTATCGATAAATTTTTTTGTCCATAAATCGAATTTCTTAATTATTCATTATATATCTTCTAATTTAATCTAAGAAAAAAAGAAAATAGGAAAAATTATTTGATGCAAAATTTTATATTTGTACACGACCAAATTTCTTTGAATTTTTCAAATAATTATTTTTTCATATTCTATGTTCTATTTATGTCGTCGATTAGTATTCAAATTTTTTCGTGTTTTCCATTTGAAAACGTATGAAAATTCTTGCATGTCAGTGAAGAAAAATAGAATAAGCACAGGAATAAAGTAATTTCTCGAAAGAATGACAAATATTCCATTTTTCTCTCATCGATATATACTTCCGCGTTCATAAAAGATGGCGAAAATGGTAACAATGATTGTCTTCCCGGCATGAAACGAATATGTACACATTTTCCAATATAAATATTGTGGGGATGACAATTCACCTATAACGATAAATTCTTTCAATATCATATGCTTTGAAGTCTTTGATACTAATCCTTGAACATTATATGTTGACGATGTCTATGGAATCTTGAATGTTTCTTCATTCGTCAAGTTCCAAGTAATTCAGAGTAATTCAATTTTTATTAGTGTATTTTCACTAGATTTTTTCAAGAATAAGATAAATACAAAAAACCATAGTAAAATACATTTATGTTTATTTAGAAAATTTTCTAAATTATTATAAATATTCAGCAGCATATAATATATATTTATTTATTTATAAAACTTAAACATAATATGATTAAAATTTAAAAATTTTAATCTTTTATAATGTTTTGTTCTTTAATACTAAAGTATTTTTAAAATTTTTTCAAAGAAAAAGATATTAGAAAAAGATATTACAAAAAGATATCTATAATTATAATTTGAATCATAAGATTCAATGTTACATTTAAATCAGATAAAATAAATAAATAGAAATTAATTGAATAAATATTTCTATTATAAATTAGATTCTTTCATTGCGCAATAAAAATTAATTGAAATGATTACAAATTTTATTTTTTTAAGATTAAAAAATTTTTTTCGTAAAAAAATTTATCAAAAATAAACTTTGCATAAATATTAAATTATAGTTAAATTTATTGAATTTGAAATACGATTAGGCAGAATTTATTACGTTTACAATAAAAATTCTTATATGAAAATATTTCTTATTTATTTCGAATTATTAAATCACAATAGTTTCGTTATTATATGTCAAATAATATCCAAATTATTATATAATAAGAAATGAGAAGCAGAAAAAATATTATAACCATTTTGAATTACTTGTAAGAATTTTAAAAAATTATTTATTAAATCAAATTACGATAATATTAAATAAAATAAAATTAAAAATAATCTATATAAAAAAGCTATATAAAAAGTTATTAAAAATTATAAGATATATAAGATATATAAATTATAAGATATATAAGATATATATAATTATATTTTTAAAAATTAAAAATTATAATAAATTAAATTAAAAATTATTTTATATCAGAATTATGATAAATGTATAAATTATTTTTCGTCGTTATTTTTTATGTACTAAAACTTATATTTAATGCACTGTATCAATTTTTCACTTAATAATAGACAAAAAAGCTATGATATTCTTTATAGAATATTTTTTATTGATTATAAATTTTATTAGAATTGATTATAAATTTTATTACAATCGTTCTAATTTGATGTTACATTATTCCCGATTATGATTTTGAACTTAAATTATAAAATTTAATCAATGAGATATTTAAAATTAAATAATTAATTATTAAGTAATGATGAGTATTACTTTAAAAAAGATCAGATTAAAATTAAAAAATAGGGAAAGCAATTATTTGCAAAAAAAAAAGTATTTATATTACAATTTTAAATTACTAAGAAAAAATTATTTTAGAATATTGAAAAATTGTTTTTTTTATGATACATGGTTATTGCATATCTATATATATTGAGGATGTATGTAGGTATGTACTTTAAATGTTAAATTTTTCATTATATATTTAAAATTTATGTTATATCTATAATATGTTTCGAGATATTTAATATATTACATTCGCCTTCAATTTATCTTAATGCTTTTTTAAAGAGAATAAATTTATCATAGATTATACTATTAATTATATTATTAATTAAAATTCTATTAATTGTACTATTAATTGTACTATTAATTAAAATTTATAATGTAAAATGTAAAAAATTATTCATTTTTAAATACGGAATAGAAATAATAATAAAATTTAATACAATAGAGAATAAAAACAATCGAAGGAAATTTCGCTTGGACCATAAATTCGAAATGAAAGCAAAACTTCTTCAGATAACTTCTGTTATAACCTAAAATATCGATAAGTTTCATAAAGCAATTTCCAACACAAAGAGGATCGGTGGTGTCATTTGTTTTTTTTTTTTCTCACTTTCCGTACGTCAGTAAAAGTACTTTATACTTCACTGCTTTCCTTTTTCTTTCTCTTTTCTTTCTTCGTTCATCTCACGATATGCATTTCTCTTTTCTACTCTTCATGAACCCAAGTGTACCCTTGACAACCTGCTACTCTTGGTAATACAAGCATCAAGAGTCCATGGCTGGACAAATTGCCGCGAGATCAAAAAGAAAAACCACGATGAATGATCATCTAACTTGACGTACAGCTTTTTTCGCGAATTTCATATCTAAAGTGAGTGGGGATAAAAAAATATTGAAATAAATAACTGATCGTGATTATGAAATTCAGTAGGCAGTTCATTCTCATTGATAATGCGTTTATTTTGTTAGTTCGTGAGATAAAATTTATCCATGTATGATATAATATGTAGTAGTTTAATTTAATCTTTATTATTAAAATTAAAATTTTAATAAAAGTATTTATTACAAATATTGTGCTGAAGAATCTTATTTTTTGTTTTTAATCATAAATAAAATATTGTTTGATAAATTTAAAATTATAAAATTTTATAATCTTGAAATTAAAAAATAAAATTTTAAATTGAAATCATATACAATTTAAAATTTTACTCTTTAAATTATAATATCATATGTTATAATAACAAATTCCTATTGATTATTCAAATTACATAAATATATCAAAATTTATATAAATATATAAATATATCATGTATAAATAGCAATTTATTTATGAATACTAATTTATGAGTTTGTTAGCTATATTGATTTACAATATTATTAAATATAATATTATATACATATATCATATAATATACAAATTTATAATGTTTAATAATATTTGCAATATTTAATTTTTTAGTATATATAAATTATAACATTATAAATTCAAATAAAAATCTTTCTTTAAATTTTCCTTGTAATATTGGATCCGATAATATTGGCTGATCGTATATAAATTTTATTAGTCGGTTGTAACGAATATTTCTCATCTCAACAACCGAATAACATTTTTTTATCTTAAAATAATGAGAAATCGATTGTAACAAAAAAAAATTATTTAAAATATAAATTGTAAAAAAAAAAATTGTATTACAGATTCAAATGTAATCAGTCAAATCATTCTTTTTCCAATTTTTAAAAATTTTAAGAATTAAAATTCTATTCTGAAGGGATTAAAATCTAAGATCGAAAATATATTTTGATTTTATAATTCGCTATATCTCACGAAGGAAAACCATAGTAACTTCTGAGCCGTTTTTGCTCTCTCAATCAATCGATTTGCATGCATACATGGTAGGATTTCGTCTCGATCAATCAGATAAAAAATAAATAATAAATCAATAGTATATAACGAAAAAATAAACGTGCGCTTTAAAAAAAAAAACACATTAATGTTTTTGGATATTTATTTAGATTAAAATTGGATTCTCAATTAATTTATAAAGAATCTTTCTGAATATTTTATGTATTATTATGTATTATGCATTTTTTGTTTTACATCTTATCTTTAATTTTCTTACATCTTATTTTTAATTTTATTAATTTCTTGATGAAATGATATTTATTCCATAATATTCAGAAATTCATAACAAACATAAAATATGATGTAATATATTTTTGTTCATAAATATTCAGATACTAATTAGTTTACACTAATAATTATAAAAATATAATTAATATGCGAATAAATATATAATTAATAAATGACTAAATGCTTATTGACTTTTTTATAGAATCACACATTGAAAGGTTTGAATTATTTATTACAAGATTTATAATAATAATTAATATTAATATATTAATATATTAGAATTATATATATGTATATATATATGATTTAATAGTATATTTATTTGATATTATTATATATCATTATTTGTATTTTTATTAGCTCAGAATCTATTTTTGTACTTTAACAATTAAAAAATTTCTTAAAAATGATCTTAAATTTATAATAATATAATAATATAATATCAAAATCATTAAAAATATGAAAAAATATACATACAAAAATATACAAATATATATATATATATATATATAATATATAAATATATAAAATCTATATAAAAAGTAAAGATGTATTTAATTCCTAATACAAATATATACAAATATAATACAAATGTACAGAATCGAAAATATCATATAAATCAATATAAATAGAAAAGAAAAATAAAATTTTTTTGTTAAGTTTCATTTTTGAACAAATAAATATAAATTATAATAAATTTTTAAAAAATTTCAAATACGAGTAAATTTTAATAACTTTCGATTGAATACGAGTATATCAATAAAAGATTATCCTATAGTATATATAATAGTATATATCCTATAGTANTATATATATTATTTATATATATATTATTATTATTTATATATTATATATGATGATATTTTTTATGTATATCATTTTTTAAAAAATCGAAATTGAAAATTATAATCAAAAGAAAAAAAAATAATTAGGTATTTGATAAATTTTCAATTTTAATTTTGTATTATCTACAAATATTTTGTATAATTTTACTAAATAAAATTTTGTTTTCTCTAAAATATCAATAATATAAAAAAAATTATAAATTATAAAATATTAATTAATATTTATTAATAATTTATTGTAATTTTTTTCAAATTTCAAATAAATATAGTAATTTTTAATAAACTTAAAAATAAGAATGTATAATATAAGATAAATTAATAAATAAAGATAAAAAGAAGAATTTTTATTAAATCTTCAAAATTTCTATCGATACAGGAAATGTTGAACTCGTTAAATTGCAATAACACATGTGACGTCAAGATTGAAAAGTTTCCTGAAGTTACATATACAAATGCATATATTAAATTGACATGTATCGAACAGACCGTGAAAGTAACGTGTATCGATTTTATGGAAGGAGAAGATTAGTGAAATATGGATTAAAAAGTATTTATCTAATTGAATATTTCCCTATTCTTCGAACTTTCCAGATTTCTTTGTTCTTCTATTTCTATGATTTTCCTATTTTTCTGCCTGTTTTGACGCGAAACTTTTATGAATCAATACATTGATCACGAGGGAATATTATTTGAATAAAAAACGAAAATTATGATTATAATAATTTAAAAAAAATATATTTCTATATATTTTTTTCTATATATAAATGTTCATTTTTAGCTTAAAATTCTTTTAGCTTAAAATATTTTATTTTATCTTATATATAAGATATTTTATAAATAATCTAATATTTATTTATTATATCTCAACTTTAACTTGAGATAAAAAGTCAGTTAATTCAAAATGTGATATAAAATAGTTACCATAATGCTTTTTCAACATTCAAATTAAAAAAATAATTATTATGACATCGAAATATCGAATTTTTCATGTTCTAATATATATGAGAGATATTATAATATTTTTTTATAGGATTTTACTTAATTATATACTAATCAATCATAAAATATTTTGATAACAATTTAAATTCATATCATCATATCATAATATCTTTTTGTTTAAGAAAAACACCGATGTATTACTTTACTCGTTTTGGCTATTTTGACATATTTTTCTTTAAATTAATTATACAAAATAATATATTATATATATATATATTAGTTAAAATTAATTAAAATTCATTTAAATGTATTATCTAAATGAGTGAATTTCATTTCAAATCAAAAACGATTTATATTTTTCCAATTTTGTTTCAAATGCAATTAAAACAATTTAATTATGAGTAATTGGATTAATAATACAACAGATTGTTAAGTTAAGATTATACCAATATAGAAAAAGAAGAATTTATATATTTGCGATAATTGTTCATTAAAAATTTATTTATTTATCTCTATGTTCTTTAATTCTAATTATATATTTCCTGTATATTTTATATTAATTGTACATAATATATAATTAATATTTTATTTTTTTGTGTTACATTTTTAGTTATATATGCTATATATATTTTATATATATACTATATATAAATTGGTAATTTTTATTTGAAATAAAAAAGATTTTGCATCTTAAACGATTTTAAGTGACTGTTACGTTTTATGAAAGTGAAATTTTAATATTTTCGTATTTTCTTTTGGATCTAAATATATTTTTTAACACTAAATCTACATTTTCTTATAGACAAAGGTCCATTTAAACTTTAAAATTTATAGAATAAATATCACTTTTGTTAAATTCTATTCTGTGTTAACATAATCGAAAGAAATAATCCACTTCAATAACTTTTCGCTATTTGTTTCCTTTTTTCTTTGTTTTATTATTTATATATATTATTGAAGATTATTTAATTCTTTATTTGTTAACAGAGTTTTTCTTTTCATATTTAATTATTCATATTTAATTCATATTTAATTATTCTATTTTAATTATTTTCATTCTTAATAATAACAATTTTTTTATACTAAATAATATAATTTCGAAGAATCTTCAAGATAATGACATTTTATGTATATTTTCTTTAGGAATTTTCAAATTTATCTTCAATTTCATGTATTTCTTATTATAATTTTTTTTATTAGATATTTTATTGTAGTTTTTATTAGATATTAAATAAAATAAATGTTATTCTTATATAAATACAATTTTTTTTATAAAACAATTTAAATTACTTATTTATCTAATTTTTTTTATAAAACTATATCTAAATTAATTATTCATTTTAAAACATAGATTTATATTTTACGTACTCTAGCTGCAAAAATTATTTTCACATATTTTATTATATATCGTAATTAGTTTTAATCACTTAAATTTTTTATTTAGCAGTATTTTCATATAATAAATTTCATATTGAGTAAATGAAATATAAAATTGATAAAAAAAAGAACATTTTATTGAAAAATATATAAAAATATTTTTTGATGATAATGATATTAAAACATATATAAAAGATATGGAGAATTATTTTAAAAAATCAAATTTTAAATTAAATTTCAGATCAAGTTGATCCTTAATCTTTTATCATTTTATTTTATTTAACTTATATTTATCACATCATTTGAAATCTTACAAATTCATTTATTCGTAAATTTTTCTCTCATTTTTTTTTTTTTTTTTTATTCATAAAATTATATTTAAATACGTAAAATTCAATCCCAATTTAATCCAATTTTACCAGCTGTTACCGGAAGATCTCATCGGAACTACGTCAACAAGTAGAACAATTTGACGATCTATACCATTTTCTCTGTTCGACATCAGGCTTTGCTGAAGTGCCTTTGAAACACTATCAATACACACATGCATCCTGTGGACCATACGCGTGTCAGAAATTCTGGACTTTTCTCATTTCCTTTCTCTCTTCCACTCTCTTCCAGTAGCTGACAATGGGTCGATATACGTTTGGGCTCGTGCTCGAGGGTTCGCGTGCGCCTCAAGCAGGGGACAGGCAAACTGGCTGTCATTTCCAACCAACTCTGCCCACTATCCCTCCAACCACCCCTCTAAATCGACTCTCTTGACTGTGCGATATTATGTTCCTGAAATATTGCCGCGAAACAAACAGTCCAGTGCATGCTCTCTATATGATCCACAAGCTTGTATTCTTTTCTCTCTATCTTATATTTACGCCTTATTTCTTCAAGGTGTCTCTTTCGAATTTTAAAAAAATTAAAATAACTAATTAAAAAATAAATGTAAAATAATAATAAAATAAATGAAAAAAGAGATTTCTCTTTTGATTAAAATTTTTCATATTTCATAAAAAATAAATCAAGATATAGCAAATGAAAATACAAGAAAAATTATTTTTTGAAAAGTACTATTTAAAATAAAATTAAATTATTTCTCTTCATAACTTGGACTATTTGATAATTTAATCATTTGAAAATGAATAAATAAAAAATAAAAATACAGTTTTTTACAATTATAATTAAGTATGATTAAAATGATAAAAATTTTAAAAATAAAAAAAGCAATATAAAAATTCTAATAACAAAAATTAGAAATAAAAACTATTTTTTAACAAATTTAACTTATGAAAAATAAATATACGTAGATAATAGAAAATAGAAATTTGTATTATTTTTCAAATTTGTTTTTCTATTAAAAATTAATATAATATTAAAAATATTAAAATAATATTTATTAAAAATAACAGTTATTAAAAATTTATTAATTTAAAATAAATTTTTAATATTTCCATGATAATAATAACATTAAACATAATTTTTCATCCAATATCTATCATTTTTTGCTATGAGACTAGAATATAGATTAAGATAAAGCAAGATAAAATATTATGCTTCCGAATTTATCAAGATGTAATATTTTTATGACAATAATAATTAGTCGAAACAATGATTTCGTGACGTAATACATAACGTAAACTAGTTTCTAAGAAGAGATGCAACTATACTGTCTGTTCATAGAATCACAAGAATGGCGGCTATCAAAGTGTCATGTTGAAATGTTGTCAACGTCTTTCTTCTTTTTCTTTTAACACTGTAGTAATTTGTCGTAGCTTCGATGTGTGCATTAAAAAGTAGTCATTTTACATTGAATAATGCGATTCAAACTAGATCAAAAAATAAAGAAAACTTCATTATATTAAATTGTCTAGAATTTTATTTTGAATAAAATTTTGAAGAATTTGTTAAAATAATTTGTTAAAAAATTGTGTAAAATATAAAAATTTGAACAATAGTTTGTATATAAGATATTATATAAGATATTTAGTATAATCGTTTCACTTAGCATAATCAACGAATAATCAATAAACTTTAAAATAGATATTTTTCACGGAAATCTTTGTTTAAGATGTAGAAGAATATAAAATATAAAAATATAAAATATAATAGATTTCAGAATTATTGCTATGCAATAATATTAATTAAAAATATTTATTAAAAAATCTGTTATATAATATTGAATTTTGATTGAATAAAATTTTCCTTGATATATGATATATTAATAATTTTTATTTATAAATAATTAAATTAATTCCTTTTTTTATTGCGATTATAACATATGTTTTGTAGATATTAATTTTTAATTAAATTAATTTAAAAATTATTTATTTAAAATTAAATTAATTAATTTTCTTCTCTTTTCTAATGAAAAAATTATTTTGCAATATCACTTGTATCCTGTTACAAAATAAATTATAAATTATAAATGATAATAAATGCACCAGTAAATGAATATACAATAATAAATGATTAATTAACGAATATTGCATATATGAACAAATTATTAAAAGTCAAGTATTTAAATATTTATTTTTAATAATTAAATTAATAAACTTAATAAATTAATAAATTAAAAAACTAATTAACTTATTAATAATTTAATAAGTTATTATAATATTAAAATAAAGTTGTTAATATTTTAATTAATAACATATTTATAAGCTATTAATTATTTATTAATTTATATAATATTATTATATAATTATATTATTATATAATTAATATTATAATTTATATAATAAAAATATAAGCTATTAATTATTATATTTTATTAAAAATATAATTAATAAACTGATAATTGCTATGAAATCAAACAATAGTAAAATATTAATAAATAAGTAATTAAATAAGTAATTAATTTTTACTAATTCAATTTTAATTTATTTTAAATTGAATAATTTTTTAATAATATAATTTTTAATATTATAAAGTAATCTCTAAATTATTAAAATGTTAATATTTATTAACAATTATATTTAAGTTTTTTTTAAAATTTATAATATATTAGAAATATATATATAAAAAATAAAAAAATTTGTCTAATATACAATTTATTATATATTTTATATAATTTTTTATATATTTCAGTTCTTATTATTTCAAGATATTAATTATATAAAAAAATTTAAAGGAATTGTTTATCAAAAAAATATTGTTTATCAAATTGTTATTCAAACATCGGATCAAAAATATTTATATTAAAAATACTTGCTTCGATAATGAGTTATGTGCCCATTTGTTACGTTTACTTTTTATAAATAAAAATCATAAATTCATTTCAATAAGTATCAATTCGATTTTTGTTATTGACAATAACGATTTACAAATGTAATTTCTAACCAATGTATTTATATTGATAAATATTTGTAAGAAAGAAAAGAATTTGAATCTATATAATAACTATATAATAAATAAATAATAATTAATCACATTGTTAAATAAAAGTTAAATAAAAAGGAAAATAACATTATTATATTTCACTGTACATGTTATATTTCATTGTAAAACTGACGAATATTTTAAAAAGAAAAGAAAAATTTGGAAAATTCATTTTTACTATTTCTTCAAAATTAAATCGTTCAATATATAATTTCTCTAATATTAATTTTTATTTGAAAACATTGAAAAAAAACTCAATGAATAACCATTAAATTATCAAATTTATATTTAATTTATAAAGTTTTAGAATCACATTTTTCAATCATAATATTTTTCAGTCATATTGTACATTAATATTCTATAAATATTCTATAAATATCATAATCATATTATCACATAAAATCTGAAATCGAACAAAAATTCGATCAAAAAAAAATCAGAAGAGACAAATAAAATAAGAACTTAATTTAAGTTGTTGACCCGATCATGCCATAAAGATAATTATTGATAAATAGATAAAACATATAAAAAAAAAAAAATAGTATTAGAGTATCTTTTGGTATTGAGGATTTTAGACAGCCAAGCATATTTTAACTTCTGGCAATAGGACAAAGAGTTTATGGAGAAGTTGCCGCTTGGATCGATGTTTGCTAGTGGAATTCTGTTTCGTAAAGTAACGGTGAATCTGTGTTAATGTATCTTGCTTAATTCAAACGGTTAGAACGATGACATATCGATGATGTGTTATTTGATCAACAATATTTGGAGAGAATATTATTTATATTCTAAGATTTCTAAGATTTTAGAAAAAATACTTATTAATATTTTGAAAAATATGGTATAGAGATGGTATAGAGAAAGATTTCTTTTGAGTGTATATTATATTTACTAATTATTTCATTATAATTTTATTTTTAATATAGATTCTAAGAGAAATAAATAAATCAAATGCAAATATTTATCATAATTATAACAATATTAATAATAACAATATTATCAATATATTGTATATATTTATTTTCAAACCAGAACTATTATTAATTTTCTATGTTATTTTTTTTATTAATTTTTCTCAAATGTTATAAAATACTGCATTCAGAAAATTATAAGAAAATTTTATATTATACATAAAAATGTTTAATTTATTAATATTTATAATTATAATTATAATTTATAATATTTAGAAATGCGAATTTTACAATATATAAAAATATTTAACACTTATTAATATCTATAAAAGAAACTCTCATATATCAGTTGAATACACATAATATAGTAAAAATTATTATTATATTTAAAATATATATAGTATAAGGTTCATTGTATATAGATAATATAATATTGCGATCACATATATTTATTTGTTTTTTCAATTGAAAATGATGAAGATAGATAATACGCGTACAATTAGATAGCATAATATCTCATAACTCATTTGTCTCCGATTTTAATATTACATAATATCTTTATATTTAATGATATTTTTGAAATATTTTTTTAAATAAATAAAAATTATAATGAATGTCAAAAATGTGTTACGATTTGAAGTAAATGATAAAAAATAAATAAATAAAAATTTTATCATGATAATTGTATATTTATTTGTATATATTTTACGAAAATGCAATTTATTAAATTATATTATATTTATATTTATAAATATATATTAATAATAATAATACACAGTTTGAGATTAATCAATATACATTGTTTGAGATTAATCAATATATCTAAATATATCTAAATTTCATGCATATCCGAATAAAGTATTTTTACCTTACTAATATATATAAAAGTAATCAATCAATCAGATAATTTTTTTTTATAAATTTGATTTTTTTATGAAAATAACAAAATTTTTTTTGAAAATGATAAAATAATAATACACGTATAAAAAAAATAGATTAATGAAGTTTTTTGTTCAAAAAATGGAAAGAATTTTTATATTGAATATGAATCTATATATATCTATATTCATAAAAATTATTTATCAAATTATATTTAGAAAATAAATGCGTAAAAAATATTGGTTTTTGCTATATTTACAATATATTCCAAAAAAAATTTACAATATTCCAAAGAAAATAATTTTTGTCAATATTTATATTTTGAGAATATTTCAAATTTTTTGAAAGAAATAAATAGCGAATTTAAAAATGTAATTTTTTTAATTTTTGTAATAATTTTTAATTTTATCAATCAAAAATGATTTTTATATATATTTTTATATAAGTCTTAAATGAAATAATTATATATTTATTTTGTACATTACAAATTGTAAAAATACAAAAAATGTAGAAATACAAATTAACAATGACAAAAATTATCTTTCTAAAATACTTTGAAATTATATCTACATTGATATTCATTTTTGATTTTGTGTATAAAATATTTATTATCACAATATTAATACAAATATTTATTTATTTTTTATATATGCGAAATTAAAAAAAATATATTTATAAAAAATATTTATAAAAAAATTTGCAAACTATATTCTTATTTAACATCATAATATATACATAAATATGAAAATTTTAAAAATTCTGAAAAAACTGAATATAAATACATATATAGTATATCTGTTTTAAATATATATAAATAATATTATACTGTAATTATATTCTGAAATATCAGAAATATAAAAAATATTTTAAACAAAAGTTGTATTGATATATATTGCAAAAATATAATTTTGAGATAATCTTAAATTGTACTGTGAAAATTACATTTAAATTTTCAAATTAATCCTATACTTATTATTATATATTCGAAGTAATTTATACCAAAACATTTTCGAAAGATTTCTTACGCACATATTTTTCTTAAAGTGTTGTCAAATTATTAACTTTGAAATTTTTGCCGTACCAGCATAATTCAATGTATGTCGTGAGAAAATTGCTCGATTGAATTTTGTCATCATGATAATTATGATATAAAAAGAAGCAATATTGTGTGTGTGTTTGAGAAGAAAAAAAAAGAAAAATATTTAAAAAAAATACATGCATAAATAATTTGTTATTATTATATATTGTTTTAAAAACATGTTAATATAAGCTTCGAAAATAAAATATTCCAGAGCAAATATTTATTTATTTATTATTTATTTTTTCAATTAATTTCAAATAAATAAAGGTAATATATAAAAAAATCTATGAAATTGTTGTTAGAAAAATAAAATATGGTATATATTCAAGTAAATAAAAAAAAATAAAAATATGAAGTTTATATCAATGAACGATCATATTGTTATCATTTTTATCAGTACGACTGACATTATATACTGTCTTCAAATGGTAAATATTTAATCGTATATGTATGTAATATATAAGTAGCTTATCCTTTGTTGATATTTCTTCTTCGATTTTTGGTTTAAAATCATGATCATTTTTTTTTATAATTTCTCTTTTTACTCTTGTAAACATTTTATGAATATTATATATGCATTAATTTAAAATATTTTATATATTTGAAAATTATTTTTTTAAAATAATAATTTTGATAAATTTTATATAATATTTACAATACAATTTTTTATGTTCATTATATATTTATATCAAATAATATTTTTGATATAGAAAAATATCAAAAATATATTAATATATTCTTAGAATGAGTAAAATTTTTAAAATTTAACTTATCAATATTTAATATAATTAAATTTATTATTTAAATATTTTATAACTAGAAAATTAAGAAATTAACAAATTAAAAAATTTTTCCATTATTAAGAATGGGATATCTTGAATCCATAATACAATGCTATGGACAAAATATCTTGCTACTATAGTTTCGTTTATATGATGAAATATGTCGCAATTTTTATCATATAATGCTATGATGAAATTTCGCATATCTTTTATTGGGATATAAAATATTTTGTCAAAATATTATGGTAAAAACATTGAATTATTAGAGGAAGATTAAGAATGGAAAATAAAGAATTTTTGATATTTATTTTATACATATTTAAAAATATATTATATATATTATAAATCATAATTTATAATGAAACATTATAATTTCAACAAAAATACTTAGTTTTATTTTATAATCTACTATTTTTATAAACAATATACTATTTTTTCAGATAAGGCTTTTCTAATATCTCGCATTTCTTCTGTAAATAGTATTTTATTACATCCAAAAAAATTAAATATTTTTGTTGAAATTGCAATGTTTCATTATGAATTACATTCTGTTTTCAAACATTTCATACAAAATAAAAATAAAAAAAAATTTCGAAAAATATAATATACTCTGTTTATTATTCTTGATTATATTTATCAAATATAATGTCTTATAAATTAATTATATACTAAAATCTTTTTTTATATAAATTGAATGAAATAGTATTCTAATACAAGATATAATATTTCATAGCATAATAATGAACAACAAAAATGTAATGAAATATATTTCGTTTATAGTATCATATCTTCGATATAATGGAATCTTATTTTTAGTAGTTTTAGCAAAATTTAACTTTATACACAATTTTATATTTTATAGAATTAAATTTCTGTTATTTGTATCATTTTTTCTCTGGATATTTAAATTGAAAAAAAAATATTAATTGAAAATTAGTTTGTACTTTGATTAAAATTTTTAATTAAACAAAAATTATTATTACAGCATTTATTTCAAAATAATATTATTTTGAAATAAATAATAATAATATTATTTAACAATTTAATAAAATTATAAAAATATATCAATTAAAAATATAATTATAATTCTAATTATAGCGATAAAAAATTTTCGTTTCATATTTATTACAAATTATAGTATATTTATATACAGTGAAATTTATTATACAGCATATACATATATATTTTTATTTTATACATAATTTTATGTATATAAATTCATTCATATTTATTTGTATATAATTAATAACTGAATATTAAATTAATAAGTTTATATGATGTATATATAATGTATTTTTTTATTATATATAATATGAAAGTTATGATTCCAAAAAATCATACATTTGAAATGAATTATATTTCTTGAAATAGAAATTTTAATAACTTTTCTCCAAAATTAAATTTATTTTTAAATATCTATATATTATATCTATTATTAATAACTAATATAATATGTCTATATAATAACTAATATCATTATTAATACAATATTGTATTGATTGGAAAAACGAACATAAAATATTTTAATTTTAATGCGATATAAATTAAATAAAGTATAATATTAAAAATATGAAGTATTAATTATTTATGCTTTATAAAATTAAAAATTCATTGATAATTACAACAAATAAAACAAATATGAATATGATCCTTATGATCCTCCTTGATATTCTATAATTATATATATAATTTTGATTAAATTTATCAACAACAATTAACTATTTTTTAGACACTGTTCCATAATTGAACTAATATTATTATGTTATGAATTTTTATAACAAATTTAATAATAAAATGAAATTTTAAAATTACAGATTTTTAATCATGTTATTTAATGTAAAATTATAAAATCATAAAATTGTAAAATTTAAAATATATAATTTACAATTTCATTAATGCTATTACTTTCTAATTGTTATATTAGATCATTGAGAAGATTAAATAGATAAATTTATATTTATAAATATATACATGATAACAATATGAAAAGTATATAGAATTTTATAAATTTCAAAAAAATTCTGAATTTAAATTTTTTCAGTAATTTAATAGTAATAAAATATTTAATTAATATGTTAATATTATTATTATATTATTATAATGTTACCAATAATATTAATGATAATATGAATCATAATTATTAGTCATTATTAATAGTCACTATTAATAGTCACTATTAATAGTTATTCATTTATCAATAAAATTATGCGAAATTTTTATTATTTTAATTTTATTAATTTAATTATTACCAAACGAAAAAAAAATCTAAGAAAAACGATTAAATATTCATAATGAATATTTCTTTCATATTCATATGAAACAAATCCTTGTTTTCTATTTTTTATATATGTAATCGATTATAAACCGATTATATACACCGTTATATTATATCTAAAAATCTTTTATGAATTTTCGTTTAGTAAAAATATCAATTCGCAAGTTTGTAAGATTTAAAATTAGTAATTGTTTGTTTTTTACTAATAATAACTTTTTCTAATTTTCATATAATAAAATTTTATCTATAAAAGATATTGGCTTTATTATATCAATAATATAAAAATTTCAATAATTGAAAATGTCTTTAATTAATAATTTATTAATCTAACAATTTGCATCAGAATTTATGTTTTTAAAAATTAAATTTGTATAAATTATAAAAGAAATCATAGATACATCATATATTTCATATGTAATATGAACATAGAAACATTATCACATTTAGATATACATAATCTAAGCGAAGAATAAAAATCATCAAAGTTTATAATTTATTTTTTCGTATTATCATATTTTTAAACACTAATGTAATTTCTCGTAACAGAAAAATTTTCCTGCAATATAGTATAATAATAAATGTAACTTTTAAAAACAATCAATTAATAAATGTTATAAAAAAAAAGTATAATAAAAAAATGCTATAAACTATAAAAAAAGTAAAGAATTCCCTATTTCATTCGAAAATAAAATATCGGATAAGAATAAGGATCGTTTTTCTATACAGAAGCAAGTTTGTTGCGAAATGGATAAAAGAAAACGAAAAGACGGACCGCATGTGCATGATGCACTGTGGGAGGGCAGCGACTTTTATTACGTCCGCAATAAAACAGTCGACGTAGCTTCTCGCGATTTGCCGATCGTGTCGCAACACGAGATTTCTGAATATACGAGGAAAACATGGAAGAACGAAGAAAAATCCTTTCGAAATGTGCAGTACATGGAAATAATTCATGCATATAATTCAGAAGTGGTCATTATCAGAGCAATGCGCTTATTGGTTGCATATAAGAAAATGCAGCCCAGGCCAATTAAAGGAGAATATTGAGAATACAAACTTGCTTCGCAATTAAACTTTCTGATAGAATTACTCTGATATTTTTTTTTATTATTTTTTTGTTTTCTACTTTTTTTTTGCTAGCATTATTTTTTTTTCAAATATATAAAATGCTTAGATTTTTTTTAGATCAGATTAGATTAAATTTTAGCTAAATTATTTATGTTATAAATTTCATTGTCGATTTATAATTTTATCTTACATATATCTTACATATATATATTTTATATTACATACTTACATGTATTATTATTACTATTTTTTATTTATTCAAAATAATTTATATATTCATGAGATATTTTTGAATGTGTTCAAAATAAAAATAAAAAGTTAATATACAAAAATGTCAATTGAAGCTTATTTATTAAATTATAAGCAATTTAAATTTGAAAAAAGCAATGGAAAAGTGAAAACAGAATGCGATGAAAGTGGAATGAAAATCTCATATTTTTCTATTTCACTTTGTGTAATATTAATCGCGAACATTAATTGCTACTTTAATGAATAAGCTTAATACATTTTTATATATCAATTTTTATATTTATTTTGATTTTTAGAATCAATTTTTAAATTTTTATTGTGTGAATATGTTAACATTCTGTATATCTGTTTCTAAAAAATATAAAATAATTCTTATTTAATATTTTCACAATTTAATTCATAAAAATTTTAAAACATATCAAAATTAACAAATTCATCAATTTTTATCTTAAATTTTTATATTAAAAATTTAAAAGTTTATTGTTTATGTTTCGTATTTCCATAGAGAATTAATATTTTACATAAGAAAAACATTCAATTTTTTCAGTAGATAAATGTGACTAAGCATCGCATAACGTGGCAAATATAACAGGATATTTGCATTTAATTAATGCGACATGCATACATTCGTATCTGTCGCATCCGGTACCGTTTGATCAGAATATAATGTGGCAAATGTAATTCATGCTAGTGTTATAAAATCACGTACTATAGTTTGCATCAAAGATTATAGTCTTTTGAAACCATCTTTTTGTATAATGTTAGGTGAACATATTCACTATGAGTAAAAATAAAATTGTAATTGTATGTTTTATTTTGAATTTTATTTGGATTATTAGTTGAATTTTTATTTCATTATCCATTTTCATTAATTTATTTTTTGTTTACTAATTGTATTTTTATAAATTTTATTTTATCTTTTAATAAATCAATATTTGGATATCCAAATATATTTTAAATTAAAGGAAATTATAATATAGATAAAAGTATATTTAATATTGCATCTAATTTCCTAAATTTATATATTTATATATTTCATGTTTATCATATCATATCATATTATAATTAAATATAAGACTGTATATAATATAATATGTAATTTAAATATAGTCTCTAATATAATCTAACCAAAAAGTTTTTTAGAATTATACAGTATAATGTAAAATTTTTCAAAAATAAAGATAACAATATATATATATATATATTATATAAAATAAAAATTATTTTATTTTAGAAAAGAGAGAGTTTGAATACTTTATAATATTTAATATTTGAATCATCTTCCCTAATAGCTGATTTTAAGCAGTCAAATTTCTTTTATGTCAAACTCTAGCAATTGAACGAAGCTGTAAGCAACATTTCAGTGTGCCACAATTTTGACACGTGAACTGACGTCTCTTCGTATTTTATATGTTCGTCGCCTCTTCATATTTTATATCCGATCGTATAGAATAACGTACACAATACAAGAAAGTTGAGACATAAAGATATACGCGAGACGGATTCTTAAACTATCGTTGCGTGACCTAATGCAAACAGATGCTACAATTCAGTTACAAACTTGCTTCGCAATTAAACTTTTTTTTTTCAAATATACAAAATGCTTAGATTTTTTTTAGATCAGATTAGATTAAATTTTAGCTAAATCGAAGTTGCAAATAATAAGCTGAAACATTGTAAAATACGAAATTTTGAGGAATGCAATATATTTTTTATATATAATATATTCTCTGTAAATTCAATTTTTTTTACTCGATTTTATCAATCATATTTCAAATTTTGATAAATCTTCAATATTTAAGTTTTGAATAAATAATTTGATTATCGAATTAAATTTAAAGTAATAAATAATTTGAAATCGATTATTTTATAATCAAAGTTTTACTTATAATTTAATATTTTTCATATATTGAAATCTAACAATTTTTTTATTTTTTGTTATATATAATATAACGTTATATATAATATACTCTATTGTAAAATCATATGTAATATATCCTTACAATACTAAAAAATGAAAAATTTTCTGATTCATTATTTATTAATATTACAAGATATACTAAAGAAAAATGAATTTTTAATTTAGAAGAATAATTAGATATTGTAAATTTTATCAAATTAAACTAAATAACTTGTGCAATTGTATAAACATTTGTATACAAAATATTAAATCATTGAATAAGCATAACAACATATTAAATAAAAATTATAAATTATAAATTTATTATAATTTATATTAATTATATAATATATTAATTATGAACAAAAAATAATTTTTAAAAATAAAAAATAGTTAAATATTCGTAAAATTTACTTAAAACATATTATATATGTAAAAAGAAACTATCAAATGTTATAACTTAACTTTTATAAAAGTTTGTTATTTTTATATTTTTATTTTTGTTTTTTCTATTTAAGTACTTTTACTTTTTACTTGTTAAGTGTTTGAATAATTTTTTCAATATTAAATTTTACCAGTATTTAATTTTTGCTTTATTTTTTTTTTTTTTATGTAAAACTAAATTACAAATATTAAACAAATAAAAATTTGTTTTCAGTAAGTACAACGAATGTTTTAATATTAAAGAAAATTAATTAAATTACAATAAATCACAATAAATAAATAAATAAAATTAATTTTAACTATAATGTTTGAAGTAATTATATATAGGATTAATATTTATCACATATATACACAATATGATAAAAAATATTTATAAGAATAATTTTGAACATTTATATCAAAAATATGATTAAATTTGTTTATAACTTATAAAATAAACCTCAATCAATGCTTTAAAAGAATTTTCTTTTTATATTTTATATATATACTATATATAATACTATATACTATATGTATACTATATATTTTAATAAATAATAATATGAATAATACAAATAATAAAATTATTATGAAAAAATCTTTACAAACATAGTTAATAATAAATTTTTTAACATAAATAGTTACAAGAATAATTATAAATTATATTTAACGATATAAATGTAACAAAAAACAATTTAAATCAAATATTATAAATTATATATTAAATGGTAAAATATTAAATTTTACCATTATTAATTATATTAAAAAAAATAAAAATCTCTTTTTTTTCTTTTTTTTTTTACCAATGAAACTTCTTCATTTTATTTTATATCAGAAGAAACTTCTAGAAGATTCGCGTTCTGTGTGGTAGAAGTGTGTCTATCTCGATAAGCTTCCAGTCACCTCTTGGTGTATTTGAGATAATATTCTGTTCCTTGCTTGCTTTGGACGATTTCTTTGCGTATGTATGTACTAGAGATACATGAGTAATATACATTAGACAAGCAAGATAAAACGTTGTCCAGAATAAATTTCGAAACCATTTTCGATGGAATTTGATATTTATTATAGACAAAAATTTCTTTTAATTCCATTTTTTAAATATTAAGTTTTAAGTTTTTATTGTATATTTTTGTTGTATATAATTCATAATATTAATGATATTAATATTTAATTAAATCTTACATTTATATTGTATTTTATTGGATTAAAAGTTTTGATACAAAAATTTTAATTATTATCCCAAATGTTTTCAATTAAATAGAAAATTTGACCAACAATACAAAATTTTTTAAAAATATTGTAATTTTTAAAATGTAAAATATATAGCTATGTTATAAATATGGAATATATATAAAAAGTTAGATCAATCTAATAAATACAATCTAAAAAATAATTTTCTCTGTTTATTATGAAAGAAAATATAATGCAAAAATAAAATAAAAGTATTTAATCCACAGAAATCCTAAAAAACATTTGTTATTACAACTTCATAAAGAAATATTTTTATGCATGTTAATATTAATATGCATGTTATATATTATATCTTTTATTATACTTAATATTAAACAATTTTTTCGTTAATAATAAACAAAAATTTAATTTTTTTCCATTTAATAACAAGTCATCTAACAGCATTATGCCTGATTAACACTAAATCAGCATTATATTCACAATAATTATTTAAGCAATGTTCTTATTATTTATGTATCGATAAGATCATATTCCCAATCATTATTTATTTTACAAAA
The DNA here is from genome assembly GCF_014066325.1 of Apis laboriosa. Classification (NCBI taxonomy): domain Eukaryota; kingdom Metazoa; phylum Arthropoda; class Insecta; order Hymenoptera; family Apidae; genus Apis; species Apis laboriosa. The sequence continues at coordinate 599,586 of NW_025224820.1, read as the reverse complement.
ATATCGAAATTTATAATTTCAATCAAAATTATTTTTTTTATTTTTACATATATTTATTTTATATATATAGATATATATTTTATAAATTAATAAATTAATAATTATAATTAATATAAATTTATATCATACAAAAATGGATATTCCCGAATATTTATTATAATTCTATTAATTTTTCATGATCCATTCAGTTCGTCATTAATGTAGTATCAGCAATGAATTAATTTTCAATGTGGAAGCAGCATATAAATGACAATCGTCTCATAATCAATAAAATATTTAAATATGTTATCAAACCGATAAACAGTTATATTGATATTATGTTATCATTAAGTGGATACATTTTATGTTAAAATACATATAATAATGTCGATGTTTGTTCGATCTTGTTGTTGATCAGTGGTTGTGCTATTAATAAGCAACAACGTTTATTATTCACATGCATTATATATATATATATATATATATATATTACATTTCAAAATAATATTTTTAATGAATTTTCAAAGATTGAAGTGGAATATTTTGTTAATTGTAATAAAATATTATTTTGTTTGAAGATTTTTTTTTTAAGAAAATTAAATTTGAGAATTTTCGAGTGCATATGTTATCTAACAATATCTTATTTAAACAAAAGGTAAAAAATTTTTAATAGAATTAGGAAAATTCTATGGTTTGGAATAATAGATAAATTAAATAGATAAATAGATAAAAAATTATAATAGTCTGGTTTGATTTTGAAAAAAATAAAATTTAAAAATTAAAATAAAAATATATCAAAGATAAAGAATATTATAAAATTTTTTAAGATATTATTTTTGAAACAATTGAGAAATGAATATATTTAATTAGGAATTTAATTACACATTCAATTCTCAAATTTGATTTCTTTGGAAAAGAATCTATGAATAAAAAAAATTTATTCTATTGTTTTTAGCAAAATTCAGCCAATTTTTAGCCAAACGAAAGAATTAAAAATTCATTATAAATATTTTTAATTTAAAATAACATAAAATAACGTAAAATAACATAAAATAATATATTATTTAAATAAATATAGAAATTATCAAGAAAATTTTTTTTTGTATTTAAAGAGAATGTCATTATTATAAAAAAAAGAATGAAATATCATGTAATATAATATTCGGCATATAGTTATACATAACTTATCAATACTAATATGCATAAAAATAATTGTATATGGACATGAAAATTAGATATTATTAAATATTAAATAATTATATTATATATAAAATATATTTATCATATATTTTATATATATAATTATATTATATATTTATATATTAAATATTTGAAAAAATACTGTTTATTTATTTATAAATTCACAGAAATTAACAAATATTTCTCTCCAAAATTTTCAAAAACCAAATATTTTTTCCATAATTTGTTTTTTCATTCTTTTTTATTGTTTATAACAAACAAAAGTTTAATTTTTTTTATATTTGATTTTCATTAATTTACAGACTTAATATTAATAAAGTAATTTATTCTATGTAATAAATTTATTTTAAATTATGTTATTATGAAATGAATATTACTTTTCCATCTGATATAAATTATTATTATTATTATTATTACACTTATATCAAATGTAAATATATTATATAATTATTATACTTGTATCGATATATTATCATTGTACTCAAAATTATTTTTTTATACTATTTTTTTATACTTTATATTTGAATTAGAAAATTCATTTGTATGTATGTATAAATGTGCTTACTTTGATAGATAAATAATAAACTTAGTTCTTTTATCTGTTGTAAAATGCATATCATAGATATACATTCTTTCAAACCTGCGATATCATTAATATAATAATCTGATATAATTTATTTTTAATATTAATCATGAGAAATTTAAAGACGCAAATATCATTTATGTTTTATCAATTTAACAATTTTATATAAAGTTATAATTATACGCAATATTATAAATATATAAATAACAAAAATTTTTAAAATTATTAATTTTATTTTTATGAAAAAAATGTTCGTACTGCTACAAAAGAAAAATGAAAATATTTTAATATCGAAACCATTTCTACGATATATAATTTCAAATAATAATATCTATAATATCTATAATCTTTAAAATTTCTTTAAAATTATTCTTAATAAAATTTATATAAATTTTTCAACTTCAAATCATTATCATTATTATTAAAAAAGCATCGATTCAATTGCGGAAGCCACATTTATAAGAAATACAGTGATAAAAATACTAAAAAATCGATCTATTTTGAAAATATTGCAAAATTGTTTAAAATAACAATAAAGATGTAACTTCGGATATCTAATAACTAAAATAAATTTGAAAATAAACAAAAATAAAATAAAAATAAAATTCAAAGAAAAATAAAAAGAACTTGAGCGTTGATGAAAAGAGCATTTTTAACAAAAATATAAATCGTTTCACAAATATATAAAAATTCCGAAATCAATCAATTTTACTTTAAACATATAAATCTTAAATCGATAGATGATCGATTTATACAAAATCGACTACTAATATAGAATAACCAAGAAAAATTTTGATAGTTATAAATTATATAAATATAAATATATAAGTTATAAAAATATAATTATATAAAATAAAATATTAAATTTTAATTTCTAAAAAAAATATTAAATAAAAACTTAATATATTATATTATAAGTCTATTTTTATTTAATTTTATTAAATCTAAAATATTCTTACACATAAAAAAAAATTTTCTAATTAATATCAAATCTTTTCGAAATTTAAATATTAATTTCTGCATTTTTCAATTTATATTTTGAAATGAAAATCATAAAAATCATCTGTTAGAAAAAGACTAATCTTTTTATCAGAACAACTTTGACATCGAAAACATTATATTGTTTCATTATTTATATTTATTTGATTATATTTAATTAAATAAAACTTTTTTAAATAGATTTTTCTCATCTGCAAAATTATTTTTTTTATAATTTTATCATTAATTATTTTATAAATTATTTATTAATTGATTCATTAAACATTTTAATAATAAATATATATATGTTATTTAATCAATTGAAAAAATATTATTTCGCTGATTTTGTTTAGAAAATTTGTAAGGATGGGCTAATATAAATAATCTATATTCTATTTTAAATGATAGTTTTATATTTATATATATTTAAAAAATATATATAAATATATATATATTTTAAATAATAGTTATATATATATATGATTGAATATCTGAATTTAAAGTAAGAATTAAAATGATAACGTTCTATTTTATGATTCTTTTATATGTGGAAATATGAAACTTTTTGCTAACTTTTTGTATTAAATCTGCTTTTACATGCATTATTGAACAATTTCATTCGAAAGTATCAATAAATTCTATCAATTGTACATAATTTTTGATGAATTTTAAATAAAAGAATTTTTAGTGTTAATTCACAATTTCATAATTTAATTATGCATATATTCATTATTTTGGAATATATTTATATATTATTTTATACTAAATAATTTTGTTCAAAAGAATTTAAATCTATTGAACAATTTATTAAAAAATTAAAATAAAAAATTAAAAACAAAAATTAATACAAAACAATTTAGTTGTAATTCTAAAAAACCACGATCATCTATCGACACGAAATTTGAAAAAATAATACAGAAAAAAAAAGAGAACCTTATATCTAAAATTTTAATTTTAAACAATTATTAATATCCAAGATATTAATAAATTTTCAATACTATATAATTATTGAACTATATATTTAAAACTAAAAAGACATAATTAGTACATTGAATCGTGGTTATTCAAATATTATTAATACAATAATTTTCACTATATAATAATACTCATTGTCATCAAATATCATCAATGATTACTATTTATTACTATAATATATTAGTTTTAATAAGTATATAATACATAATACATAATCATAGAACGTTTCATTTATCTATCAAAAATTTGATCACTCATTTTAAAAAATTAAACATATTTATTACCAAATTTCAAGTAAATATTATGTCGTATGAGTGAGAGTAAAAAAAAGAAAAAGAAAATTTATTTCCATAAAAGCATTAAGTATGCAAATATGGCAATTGCTATTATTTTAGGCTTTAAATAGAAACTGAATTGAATGAATATCAAATTAAATAAGAATTTAAAGTAGGATTATCAATATTTATTTGATATTTTTACAATTTGTCGTGTTAAAAATAATTGAAGGTTTTACATAAAAGCAAAGTCGATTATTAAATATTTAACAACTTTTATAACGAAAACAATTAGATTGATATATTGCACGTTTGTATAAAATTCAATGTATAGTATTGAAAATTTTTTGGTAATATTTGGAAAACTAATAAATACCCGAAATTAAAATATATATTTGGTATCCAATGTTCTTCACTGTTTTTTGTGAAGAAAAAGTTAAATTTTGTATCAATTAGCCATCAAGAATTAGAATTTTATCCTGGAATTTTTTTATTTTCTTGAAAAACGATAAAAATTGATATTTCTTTTCTACATAATTTTCTTAACAAATTATTGATTAAATATTAATTAAATACATCGATTTAAAAATAAATCATAGAAAAGAAAATAATATCAATATCTTATACAATTTCTTTGATAACTTATCAAATGATACAAATTTTCTTTTTTATTCAATGAAGAATTTCTCTCTCAATTATATCATAAGCATCTAATTTTATTTCAATCACGATGTAAATAAACATTATCATAAATGCGTCACTGGAAATAAGTAATTCTCTCCTAATTTTTAATGCAATATCGAATATTCGATCATTTCGATGATATACACATATGTGCTCGCGCAATTGCTATCCATCGTTCTAAGTTTCACGTGTCTCCTGCAATCTTCCCTGAAGCCACAAGAAAAATCGTCCCTAGTTACTGTTACTCACTAATTGAGTGTCTAGGGAATTTCGCAATTTTCATTCAGAATTCATCTCTCTTCTGGCTAACGAAGGTCTACGATTTTCGTTTCTTACGTATTTGATTTCGAGGAATCATATTCTCTATTTTCATTTTCTCATCATTTTCGATTTTTTCTTCTTTTTCTTTATTATTATATATGTAATTGGATATATTATATGATGTTTTTGTTATGTTATTATATTTATTTATTATATAAATTATTATATATATTAATTTTTTTCAGAGTAAGAAATTCTTTTTAAATTTAGAATATATAAAATATAAAAAAAATATAATAATATATATAAAATTAATTACAATCATGTACTATATACAAAAATAGTTTCGAATTATATATATAATATAATTATATATATATAAAGTAACAATAAATAATATTTCAATTTAAAAAATATTTAATAAATTTTTAACTACATTATATGTATAAAAAATGTTATTAATTTATCAAATAAAAAATAATTCTCAATATTTCAAACATACATTAAAAAATTAATTTTGATCAGATTTCTTAACAAAACCTATTATTCATTGAAGTAAATAATATATAATTCTTTATTTTTTTTTCTTTCCTGAATTACAGAATTTCCTATTATTTCATAATTACTTCCCTTAAACTTCGCTCTCTTATTTTTTCCTTATATCTCTTTTTTTCTCATTTTTCTTTCATATTTGATGTTCTCATATTTAAACTTCCATACGTTTATTTTCCGTTTTTTTTGCATCGTCTTTCTTTTTAAGATATTTATCTTATTTGTGTATTTCTTTTCCCTTTATATTTTTTCTTTTGCTCTTCTCCATTCTTCTGCTGTATTTGTTTTTTCGCGATTCCTTCTTTCCATTTTAGTCCTTACAACGTTCGTTTCTTCTTCAATCCTGCACATTTTATGTTTTTTACATGTAATTATCTCTTTACATCCTATCCATTCTATCTTATTTTCTTTGTTTTCTTTTACCAGTTTTCTAAAATTATTTTTTCTAAAATGATTTTTTATCTCTCTGATTTCTTCTTCTTTCTCCGTTATATTTGTAATCTCTATTCCTTGTGTAGGTTCTTTTCGTTCTGTATCTTTTTATATCATCAGAATCTTCAGCTTCTTAATTTCTATCTTCTTAATTTAATTTTTTTCTTTTTACTTTTATTTTTCTCTTTCACCAAAATTTTATATCATTATGTTTGGCTAGTCAATTTTCTTGTTTTTTTATCTTCATTTTTCTTTTGATGCATTTTTATTTATCTTTTCTTCGACATTTTTTATCTCATTTATCTTCGTTTTCTTTCAATATCTATTAAAATATCACGAATGTTCTTCACAAATCTTCTCATTATTTTCATTTTATGAATTATATTATTCATTTTAGTCTCTTCATATTTATTTATGTTTTTTACATTTTGTTTTATATATTATGTTGTTTTATATACTTATATATTTTCTTTTTATCCATTTATTTATTTATTTATTTTACTATTTTCTTTACCATTTACTCTTTTTTTTTATTCTAATTTTTTTATTTTCTAATTTTATAATTTTATTCTATATTATTCATTTTTTTTTAAATTTTTACATAATTTTATTTTATTTTCTTTTTCTTTATTTTCTTTATTTTTTATATCTCGTATATATATTTTGCTTTTGAATTATATATATATATATATATATATATATATATCTTGGAATATTTTTTATGAAGAAATATTAAATATTTTTTATATCGGCTATTCTTTTCTTCCAAATTAATTAATTAATTTTTTATAATTTACAAAGGTATGTTTTATTTACAATATTTTTTATTATTGTTTCAAAAATAATTAAATTTTTAAAATTTATATATTATATATTAAAATAAATCTGTTTTATTTTTTTTTCAGATTTTCACAATATAATTTTTTGTTTTTTATTTTATTCTTTCTTCTCTGATTTTTTCATTTGTTCTCTGATTTTTCATTTTCTTCTCTGATTTTTTCATTTGTTTATTTTTTTCATTTAAATCTTTTTCTCTTTCCTACGCATCATCATTTGCACATTTATCTTTCTTCAATCTGCCTCTTCTAATTTTCAATACATTCTTCTGTGTTATCTTAAATCATATCTTTCTTATACTCATATTATCTCTTTACAAATATATATTTATTAACTTCAATTCTATTCTCTCTTTTTTAATTAATTATTCTTCTCTTTTTATCTTCTCTTTTTTTTCATTCAATTTTCTTTTCTTTCATTTATTTTTCATTCTTTAATATTCTTTCTTATTTTTTATATATACATTTTCTTACTTCTATATTTTTTCAATACATTTTTTTAAAATTTTTATAATAAATAGGTGCCTAGTTTTTTCATTTCATTTTATATTCTATTTATATATATATTTTCGTTTAATATTTTCTTTTTTTTTTATTTTTTAACTTCGTCTATCTTTTCAACTTTTTCTTCTTAATATTTATCTTTATTATTTTTTATCGATTCAATGTCGATTTTTTTCATTTTTTAACTAATTTTTTTTTTATTCGTCCATATTATTGTATATATTATCTTTTGTTATAATAATTATATTATATATATTAATATTTAGTCATATTTATCATATATCATATATATTATCATATATATTAATATTTAGTTATTATATAATATTTAGTTATTATATAATTTTCTATTTTCTTTTTATTTATTTCATTTTTCCTTTCAAATTTTCTTTTTTAATATAACAATTAAAATAATTTCTTTTCAACCAACAAAATTGTGAAATTTCGTTTTATTTCATAATAAATATAATCTTATGAATTTAAAATAATATAATATTTATAATATATTAAAATATATTTTGTTATAATATAAATATATATTATTATAATATAATAAAAAATTTATATAAGAAAATATATACATTCAAGGAAACCGAAAAAAAATTGGATGAATTATTATTATTAAAAAAATACTCTTTAATATATATTATTAAAAAATATAATAAATTTAAATAATTATATATAATAATTCAATTTGAATAATTAATTTTCAAAAAATTAATTTTTTTATTTTATGATTTTTTTTATATCCATATCAGCCAAATAGATTTAAGAATATATGATATTTTATGTATTATCAATACAAATATAGTATAAATATTTCTATTTAAAAATATATGTAGTTAAAAAAATAATATTATTTTTAATTCAATTTTATCGAATGCTCAAATATTTATGAATATAGATATTAATATAGATTTTATGATATAGGTAATATTATAGATTAAAGATTATATTTTTTACTTGATTTTATAAAATTGATTAAAACTTAATAAAAGGAATTTGTTACTTCTCTATAAACACAGCAACTTCTTCACCTGATATATTAAATTATATTATATTAAATTATTATATAATTATTATATTATATTAAATTATAAAATCAACATTTCTTTCCGATTTTTCCTTTCTTCTTTCTTCTTTCATTTTTCTTATTTGATTTATCATAATATACTATGATACATATATATTATGTACATATTTTCTCACTATATCATCATAATTCAATCATTTCTTCATCTTTATTTTTTCCGGAATGATTTTGTTTTATTGACAAAATAAAATTTCGTCGGGAATATTTTTGTTCATCTATTTTTCCATCTCATTGATACTATTCATTATATTTCGTTCGTTAACAATTCATATTTTATTCATAAATCATGGAATCCGTAATTAAACTGGAAATTAGTAGTGTATTGTATATTGTCACTTGTTCTCACTTTGTATCGTATAACTAATTGTAATTATATTAAATTTATGTGATATGTGATGAATGGGATATAGTTGAACATCTAATAAAATTTTAAATCAAAAAGATGAACAATATTAATTAATTATTTCGATTTAAATATTTTTCATTTCAAAAAATAAATTTCAATGATTCTATTATTCGTGACATATGAATCGAATGGAACAATTTATATGTATATTATATATTAATTTTTAGAGAATCGATTTAGAGATTAAAACAAACACAAAAGTTATCATATAAAATAATATCAAATCATATCATATAAAAAATTGTTTAAGATTTATTTTCTAAATTATGAGCAATTACATGAAACGAGACGGAGATAAATAGAACGAAGCAATCCATCTCACTCTGTTTCGTTTCATCTAATATAAACTTAAATTATTTTATAATTTAAGAAATAAAATTTAATCGATATTTTTTATACATCGAATTTTGTATTTATTTTAATTTTATATTTTATATAAAATTATATCGATTCTTTAAAAATTCTTCGAATATACATATCTTATATATATCTTATATACATCTATATGTAAATGATAGATGTTTCTGTTCCTTATAATTTATATTCTTTACATTTTCTCTCTAAAATTCTAGCAACAATCGAGATGATTTGACGCACACGATTTCAAAGATATTTATCTTTTTTTCTATTGCTGGTATGTTCAGAAAAGATCTTGGCCAGGAGAGATTTCTTACGAGGAAGAATTTTCGTGCGAATGACTCAAACAACCGAAACAATATCTATCGACAATATCTTTCTTTCCTTCAGGATTGATTATATTATATCTTTTCATACTGATGAAAGAAATAGCATCTCAATAATAAGTTTGTAATTGTTTTCTTTTTTTTTTCTTAGTAAAGATTAAAATTGTATTTTTCATATTATACATATTTATTAATTTAAATATAGTAATATATTATTATTTTTAATATTTTTTCGAAAAGGAAATTTTAGATTTTTCTTGATATTTCTTTTATAAATAAAACAAAATTATCTAAAATTATTTTTTTAAAATATTAATAATCTAACACGAATTAAAATTTTCTAAAATTATTTTCTATATTGATCAATAAATAATATCAAAATTTTTGATATAGAAATAAGTTTTTTTTTAATTTTTATTATATATTTTTTTAAATCTTATTAAATGATATATTGATCACTTTTATAATTTTTTGACATTTTATAAGCAATTTTATAATATACTTCTAGAATTTACTATTTCTTTCAACAAAAAAATAAATATTTATACATTTCATGTCTAAGGAATTAAATTTTTTTTTATTTAGAATAATTTTATAAAGATGAAGCAAATAAATGGCATGTAAGTTAAGCAAATAGATAGATAAATAAAAATATTCTAATTCAGTTTTCTTAATTTTTAAAATTTCAATTTGTAAATTGTGTGGTTTTGCATATAAAAAACTATTTTTTTTTCTATTAAAAAGTTCTGACCATTTTTTCACAATATTTTCTTTTATTTCTATCTAATGTGAATAATATTTATCAAAATTAATGCTATGATTCCTTATATTAAATACATAACTCCTATTAAATACATAACATGATCAAGATATGAATCGGCTTTGATAAAAATTAATAATTTACTTTATTCATATTAGTTTATTTTTATTTTTTTTTCATACCACACTATTATATAAAATAATAAAAGTTAATATGATCTAAAAATATTACATCATACTACATGAATATATTCAACAAATATAAAACATAAAATATAAAACATCTCTTGATTCAATGAATAATTAATGATAAAAATATATGATAGAATATTCACGATAAATAAACATCATTTCCATCACGATTAAATTTATTACTGTGAATGCGAAATAAAATTTGTAAAACATTTACGATTTTGTATCCGAATATAAAACAAAATCTATAATTTCAAATATAGATTTTAATATATTTTATATAAGATAATGATATACAATGATTATATATTTGTGCGAAGATTGATTTTAGATATCAAAACAAAAAATATCAGTTAAGACTTATTTATTAAATTATAAACAATCGAAATTTGCGTTAGATAAAGCAAAATGGAAATAGAATGAAATCTAATTCGTTTCAGTTACATTCTGTTCCTTGCTCTATCTAATGTAAATTCTAATTGGTTATAATTTAATAAATAACCTAATCAACATTTTTGTATATAAACTTTTGTGTTTGTTTTGACATTAAAATAATTCTCCAAAATTCTTTTATAAATATATTAACATTCTATATATTAAATGAATAATGTAATAAAATATTCTTATCATAATTTTGAATATTTGCAATGATTTTATTGTATAAATTTTTTTGCTGTATTTATTTATATTTATCAAAAATTGGAATTTTATATGATATTAACGTTTAAATATCTCGTATAGATATCTCAATGACAAAATAATACAATAATGCATTATAAATAATTAATCAAATATTGAAAAATTCAATTCATTTTAATTGAAGCTCATACATGTCCTATGATGAATAAAATAAATAGCAAATGAAAGCCATTATAAATTTATAAACATAAATAATAATATTTTTTAATTAATAAAAGTCTATTAAATATAATTCATTAAAATATGAAAGCATTTGCTACACAATATATATATAAATATTTTTTAATTTTTAAGAAAAAAAAATATTTGTTTTTCTATTATAAAAAGAAAGAATCTTTATTTTGAGAATCCAAAACAATTCGTATTAATCACTCTCTTTTCTAAACAATAGGCCATTCACAAATATAAATTGTCATCAATTTCAAAATACAAAAAATTAAAGTCTAATATCTCTATTTTTATATCAATAAAATTATTTTTATATCAATAAAATTATATCAATATATTCTATATTTTCTAATTCAAATCTTTTTCTTTATTTCATTTTCACTTTATTGGATTCCAAAACAATCCAATGTCTAATCCGAACATAAAAATCTTTCTTTTTTATTTTTATAATAATATCAATCCTCTAAAAATCAACATCCAGAAATCAAACAATAACAACTATAGATTATAATCTAAGAAATTTTTATTATATCATACTAAATGAATATCATTATTATATTCAGCGAATATAATAATGATAATAAAATATTTTATCACTTCTTTTTTAATTTAAATTTTTTTCAATTTTATCTTTAAAAAATCATATTCATAATTTAAAAATTGATTTCAAAAAATTGAACAAATTTTTATCATTTCTATAGTTGATTATATTTTCTAACCTAAATCTTCATATTTTATTTTCTGAAACCATTCTATACAAACCAAAAAATCACTTTGTTCTCTTTTCAGTTGGAATAAATATCTAATTTATCATTGAAAAACTTCATTAAAACCTCAGAAACCAAATAACTTATATTATATAAATAGTGTAAAGAATGAAAATTATATTAATCAATTGTATGCCGATTGTACACGAAGCCGTCACAATTTCTTGCGAGTCTCAAACATGTTACTCAGACTACGTAAAGCTCAGAAACACCGATTATTATTACATTCCAGTCATCCTAATATTTGGCAATGATTGATAAAGGGAGAAACAGTCGGCGTTCATGTGGTCGTGAAATAGCCTTGCGTTAGCGATGTCTAACAGTCCACTTGAGTCAACAGATGACTGATATAGCAAACACATACAGTGCAAACGATAGACGTGTATATCCACGTGCTCTTTCCTTTTATCTATCTGCACGCCTTTTTTTTCTAAGGTTTTATCTTTACATGTTTTATCATCGCGGGAAAGGCTTCGAGAGTTGTTTCTTAAAACTGATCTATTAAAGTTCTAGAGTTTTTACTCAAATACAGAAATTCAATAAAAATATTCTAATTTATGAAATTATATAAAAATGATATAAATAAAAGATGTAGAGATCAACTAATATAAATAATATTTTCAGTTATATTTCATTATTATTTGATCTATTATTTATTAGATTTATTATTTAAATTTTTAGTTAAAAAAATTAATCAATAATAATAAATAAAATCAATTAAGTAAAATTTATTGCATAACATGATTTTTTTAAGAATCAATTTTGACAAAAATTAATGAATTTAGTTTATTTATCTTAGTCTTTTAATTTGTGTAATATAATAACTTAATTAATTTGTCAATTGAAAGTTTAAATCTAAAAAGAGAACATTTAAATTGAGTATGTAACTTTTACTGATTTTTAAATAAGTTTCTGGTTTCTAAATAAATATGAAACGCAAACATATGATTAATAATTTCAATTTTATTTTATTATTATTATTATTATTTTATTTTTTTAAATATTTTTAACACGAAATTATTCTTAAACTATTGTAGTATAAATGCTATAATCTTATCTATAGATTTTTTTAGAAAATATTAAAAATAAATAATAGTCATGTACAGCATTTATATATATCAGTAGATAATGTGTGTATTTATTAATTATATAAACATCAGAAATGATAACATAATCTTTTCAAAAAAGAAGTTTGCAATGAAAAAATAATATTCAAAACAATTGATTCTTATTAATTCTACAATCGATTTCACTAATAAATATTATTAATATAATTAATAATTTTGTCGCTTTTATTAGTATAACACTTATGTAAACACTTAATTATTGGCAAAACTATTTACAAAAATTTAATAGAATATAAATATATATAAATTATAATTATTCAATAATGAATAAGAAATATGTTTTTACAAAACAAAATGATAATGATTAGATAATCACACAAAAATTCTATTCCTATTCTAACAGAAATCTATTGAAATTTATGAAATATATCTAAAATATTGTCGAAATTCTTCTTGTACAAAACCACAATGCATACCACAAAAATTATTTTAGAAATCTCATGATTGAAAATGCATCAATACAACGTATTTCTTACATCTGTCGTAAGATAATCTCGCATAAAGCATCCTCCATTCAAACAACATTTTAACATTTAATTTTAATTCACAATGACGCTCGTTCGTTTACGTCTGGCATTAAATTCCACGCCAATTCCACGATTAAAAGAGGCCGGGAGGTCTTTTCTTCTCATAGCTTGAACATCGGTAAAGTCGACGTAGAATGCGAACTGAGAATTCGTGCAAAAGCCTCTCTCTTTCTTTCTCTCTCACTGAAACGTCCATATGCCTTCTCCAATTGCCAGGTGAAAGCCGAGTTTCTCGCGAACAGAGGGTGACGTATATACGAGTGAAGCAGCTCGGTGACTTTTCCAGATAAACTGTGGTCGAGAAACAACGCGGGATTGAAATTCCTCGCGGTATATTAAGGCGAGGACGCCGCTTCCGTCGAACCGACTTGTTATTTCAATTATATTGGTTTTTTCGCATTATTATTATTACTTGTGTCGAAATTTTTTTTTTTGATTTTGGTTAAAACTGCATTTAGTTTTTTATGGTGATCTTTGGATTGTCTAGAGATCATTAATCCTCAGATAATTAACTTTAAGCTTTATCATGAAAGAATAATTATTTTTCAAAAGTATTTTATTTCAGTGTAATTTTATTAACATATAAATTTCGAATGGAAATATTTCAATATTTTTAATTGGGAACTATACAAATAAAATATTAATAAATTATGCTTTTTTTTCGTACTTATTTTTCATATTAATATCTTTTTAAATTATAATGTGATTTGAAAAGAGAAATATTTTAAAAATATTATATGAAAAAATTTGTTGTCATAAAAATATTCATTTGTTCAAATATTTTCTTATTTTTATATATAAATTGTTCATTATGTACATATATATATATATATATTTTTTTTTATATGATAATATCATTATTAAAATAAAATAGTAAATATTTATTAAAAATTAAGATTTATAATTTCTTTTTTTTATATTAATATATAATTTTAAATCATAATTTAATTTTAATATAATATATGTTTATAAATGTTTATAAATGTTTATAAACTTCTATGTTTATAAATCAGATCAAATAGAAGATATATGAATTCTTCATTATTTCTAAAAAAATATTATATTTTTCAAATATTTTTCGATATCTATTATAATAAGTTCTGTATAATTGAAGAGTTCGACAGAGAAATGGAACTAGTCTATTAAAAAAAAATTGAAAGAAAAAAATATAAGATAAAATTTAAATTCATCTAGAGTAATTTTAATATAAATATCCAAGTTTTCATAAATATTTAATATTTAAAAGTATATATACTTTTTTTTTATTTTTTTTTTTATTTTTTTATAAAATTTTATCATTTATATCATTTTTCTTAATCTTTTAAATATTCGTTTTTATCAAAATAATTTTTATATTTCTATCCATAAGTAAATAAATTTATTTAGAATGGTAATAGTTAAATTACAATTCATTGTAATCTTATATGATATAAATTTAATGAAAGATAATTTTAAAGTAAAACATCCTATTTTTTCATGAATTAAAATCGATTAAAATATTGTTTATGTCAAAACAAAAAATATTTCATCTAATAAATGTGTAAAAATTAAAGATTTTATTTTATTTATCATTTATAATTTATATGCGAAAGTGAACAATATGCAATGCAATATAGTATAAAATTACAAATACATATATATGAATAGAATTTACTAACAGATTTAATAGTTTTTTACTATATCTTGGAAACTATAGTCAATCACTAATTATGAATATTGAAAAAATATATTGAAAAAAGTTATTTGAAATGATTGAAAACATATTTCAAGATCATATTTATTATTTATTGGTGAATAATAGCTTTTTGAATTATTGTTTTTATCATTAATATTTTTATCATTAATGTTTGACTTTTTTAATATAATATAGTATGTTATGATAATTTTTATTTGTTAATATAATATTTTTTTATGTTTCTAAATTTTTTTAATAACAATTAGCATCAATATATTTTAATCAATATTTATCAATGTTTTATATATATATCATTATATACATCATAGTTTTCATTTATCAATAAAATACTGCTTTATGATTATTACTTAATTTTTTAATTAATACTGCTTTATGATTTTTTTTTAGTTTTTAAAAAATTAATAAGTGTAATGTTTTTTTCAATGAATTTTGTGAATTTGTAAATTTTTGTGAATTAGTAAATTAAAAATTAAAAAATCCTTTTATTTCCAAATATTTTTATTACAAAAATTAAGAAACAAATTAAATAATATTTATTTTTCAATTCATAAAATGATTTAAAGTACAATACATATATAAATACAATACACATATAAAAATAAGATTTTATAAATTATTTAATTAAATACCAATCAGACACTGAATCTATTTCTGATCAGTTACAAAATCAAGAAATTCGATATATGATAAATGAAATATTATATCTATTACAAATAAAAAAAGGATCATCATAAGATCAATGTGATTTTAAATTTATTTACAAGATTCTACTAATAAAAAATAACGATAGTATTTTCTATACGAACAATTCAGAAATGCAAATTATTTCATTGCAATAAGTATATGATAAATACATGTATATATGTACCTTTGATAGACATAAAAATCAAAATGTTTTTGAGTCTATAAAAATCTACATAATTGTACTAAAATCTTACTTATATAAAAATAAAAAATAAAAATAAAAAATATTTATATTTATATAAATAGAAAGTTTCTTATACTTTTATACTTTTATATTATATATTTATATATATAGAAAGTTTCTTAGATTTTTAAATTCTGAATATTAAAACTCAATCATGATTTTCACATGATTTTCTTTAAAATTTTCTGTTAACCAACTGGAAATTCAAATTCTATGGTCTTACTAAAAATTTTCCTCAACCTTTAGTTATAAGAAAACCTTTGACAGAAACAAATTGTAGATTTCTTAAGTAAGGACTAGTAAATTACAAGAATCAATCATCATTAAAGCACTTTTAAAGGTTATCGGTTTATGGTTTTACCTGTTAAAATCCAGGTTCCTATTATTGTTTTACAAATACTCTTCAAAATTCTTAGTATTTATGTACTTTTTTAAAAAAATATTATATAATATTTCATATTAATTATTTAGTTAAAAATTTAAAAAAAAAATTTAAATTTTTAAATTTTTAAGAAAGTTTATAAATCTAAAAAAAAAGTTTATAAATCTCGCAATTTTACAATTATCCATATAAATATTTATTTTTAAAATTTTTTCTAAATTTTTAGTTCAAAATATTATTATATATTATTTAATATTAATTATTTCATTATAATAATATATTATAATAATATTCATAATATCCAAAAAATATAAAAATTCTAGTAGATATTTATTGTTATTTTATAATTGTTATTTTGAAATTAATTTCGAATAATTCAAATTATATAATATTCGATTAAAAATAATATTTTTAATTTTTGTTTAAAATTATTAGATATAAAATATTCGATCCGAAAATAATTATAAAATTATTATTTCCAAAAAAAAAGAATAATATTTCTAATATACAAAACTAAATACATTATATTTCTAATATACAAAAAATTATATTTTATTATGAATCGAAGAAATATATTTAAAATATTAAATTTTATAAAAAATTTCTTATTATATACTTTATATTACTAATTTATATTAATTTATTAAACACGAAAAAGATAATTTGTAAATGATATAAAACAAAAAAAAATATATAATATTATATTGTAAATATATTAAAATAAAATCAAGATCACATTTATATCATCTTAATAAGATATAAAATTTAATTATAAAATTCAAATAATCTTATTTTTTATCTTAAAATCAAATAAATTATAAATCTTAATATTACAAGATTTTTTCAAAATCGTATATATTTATATTTATATATTTTTTCAAAATTATATAATCAAAAAGAAGGTAATTGATGTAAAAATGATTTAAAAATATAAAATAAAAAACTTAAAAATTGGTTGTATACATTTATTTTCTAATTAAATAATATTTGCCCTACATCTAATTAATCACCGATATTTTTATTTGTAGTTTTAATATAGGTATATATTTAATAATATTTTAAACTTAATTTTTAATTAAAACATTTTTCATTAAATATGAACATGAAAAAAATATCATTTTTATACTATTGTAATCACGATTTCGCAAAAATTCTATACATTTATTAGTAGATAATTAATCCATCATATTACATATAATAAGATAAAATATATTATAATATGAACTTATAATATTATAAGAAAAATTCAATCAAGAAAAAAAAAAGATTTAATTAATCAAAAATTTAGTAAAAATAACTTTATATTCATTTTTCATTCATGTTTTCGAAGCATTTATAAAAAAAAAAGGCATTTCTAATAATGATGTCATTCATTATTAGGAACTCTTTCATTTGACTCTTTTTAAACCTTAGTTGTCACGTCTTATTTAATAACGATTAAGAACGATTCATAAAGATCATCATATCGATTATCAGAGAAGCGAATATTTAATCCCAGGAAATGGATTTCCAAAACTCTGGCAAGAAGGAGAAGATATGAATTTCCAACGATTACATACTATCTTGTTTATCTCGGCGCTAAATACTAATTTACATCGGTTGTCTCTCTGATCATGTCACGGAATAGCAATCCATTCGTATTAGAACCTCGAACGGAAAGAACATAGGCGGAAATACCGTCGAAAATACAGTATAATACGCGTGACACGCGTGCCAGCTTGTCTCGTTCGCATTTTATTTAGATTATTCTTATATTTTAAGAATTTATATTGAATGATGTATAAAATGAAATTGAAGTACATAAGTATTTGATAAATATTTAATTATAATTGTTTTTATTTATTTGACACAGATAAAATTTATATTGTAATTTTTATATAACAAATATAAATATATATATATTATATGATATAAATTTATATATTTGTAAACATTAATTTTCTTAGGATCAAAATTATTTTTAGATTATAGGATAAATTTTTTTTATTTTTTATTAATAATAGAAAAATATTTATGTATATATTGATGTTTTTATATAAAAAATATAATAATGAAATATAATAAAAGAAGATTTTTATTTTCTAGAATTTACTTTAAGAAAATACTATTGTATTTATTATTTTATTGCTGAACATCTTATATATATTTAAAAGTGATTTATTGATACGATAATGAAATTATCATTATATATTTATAGAATAATTTAAAATAATTTATATAAAATTAACTTATGATAAAATAGCTAATGATAATTGAATTATTATAAATAATTTTTAATTGAATGTCGTAATTTAATATGAGATTAAATATCTAGTAAAATTAATGAATTAATTAATTTAATGAATCATTAAAATAAATTTAATATATAATTGTTGTCTAGTTTAGTTTATATTTACATTTAATTAATTATAATTTATTTAAATTAAACTAATTATATTTTTTTAATATAATTAAATAATATTTAAAAATAAAACATAGTAGATCTAAAAAATTAACCCTCGGAGAACAGATGGTTAAGCTGATTATACAAATAATGGTATAAGATCTTTTCGTTTCTATTTCCTTCTTGGTTTTTTTGTTCCGTTAGAAAATACATTTAATACTAATGCTAAGTACTGTTTTTCATTAGCATATTAGATTCTTTATCTTAAAATAGAAAATAGAATTGATAAGAATGCGTTTATATTAAATGAATAAAAATGACATTTAGAGCGAAAACAAAAGCATTCACTTTTTTTATTTAACAAAAAGTAAAAGAATGCTCGTTTCACTTGAATTTTACTGAAGTGAGGAAAGAACGAGCATTCACTTGCTTGGTCTAAATGAAACGTAAACAAAAGATGTTCGCTGTAATGTCGACTGCTTGATTCGGCAACAACGTGTCCACAATTCATGCTGGCTACAAAGCTTACAAATGTAAATATATATAATATCGAACAGAGTTATGAGCTTATTACATATTTATAATTATTTTAATCAATAAATAATTACTAAAAATAAAAAATTGCAAATATTTATTATTATATATTGTTTATAGTTTTAAATTATAATAGGATTTTCTTTATGATGTAAAATAGAAAAAATAAACACTAAATAATAATATAAAAATACTTCGGATCCATCAAATTTGAAGGAATATTATTTTTAAATATTTAATTTATTTTTTATTATTATAAAGATAGTTCTATTATAATTTAAAAAAACATTATTGTTAAACAAGTAAAATATATTATATAATAAATATTTATAAATCTTTATGTTTATGAATAATTATAATGAATTTTATATATAGCATTATATATTCATATTATCATAATAATATAATAATAAATACGATAATGTGATATAATTTCATATAGATAAATAACGAGATTCACAAAAATACTTACAAGAAGTATATATCAAAAATATTCTCATTAAAATACATTCAAATATAATCTACTTTGATTAAAAGTTTTTAATTTTCTAAAATTAATAAGTTTTCTAAAATTCTATATATAAATATCTCTCGTTAAAATTAAATATATAGATACCATTGAAGTAAGCCGAAATCACATTTTTTCCTCGCTAAATACCAAATTTACTGATCGTTGTTTCCTCCTATGGACGATAAATCGTGGGTCACCAATCAAGAGTTTGCACTGTTCGTTCGATAAATTATAACAAACCGAACGAACACGAAATAATCGAAATTTATGCAAGGTACGAATAAATGGGTAACGAGGAGGCCGAGCTGAAAATTTACCTTTCAGACACGCAAAATAGCCTTATTATTCAATCAACTCAAGTTATGTTACTGGGATGCGTAAACGTTACTCCACCCATTGTTATATTCAATGCAACGCCACACCGTCAATTTGAGGACTCCCTTTTATTCCTCATCATGCACCTCTCAACCTTCATAGCATATCGATTGTATATTCTTATTAGATTACATTTATCGGTCTAAATACGTTAAAAGGTACTTTTCTTCATTAACGAAAACAAAATAAACAATAAAGAAAGCATTTCTTTCGTAAAGCAATAGCTCCGATTTTAATGAAATTTTATTGTGCTTAATTTTCTTATAATCGAATAATTGAGAAATATTGAGAAAGCAAAAAAATTCATAAATTGTACTTTCCTTAATGTTTATAAAATCCTTATGTTTATAAAATCAAATTTCCCTTTATTGCTTGTTATATAATTATTCAATTGTAAAAAAATGATATATCGTTTTAAAGCTTCGTATGAAAATTATATTTGGTATTTTCATTCGAATTTATAAATATAGATATTATATTAAATATATTTTATGTTATTAATTTCAATTTTATTTTATCTTATATGAAATAATATGTATTAATTATATATGTAAAAATTAAACAAAATTATAATTAAATCTATATTATATTCAGTAATATATTCATATCAATCACGAACTAATAGTGTTATTTAGCTATAAAAGCGAGAGATATTTTGAAATGTAATGATGTATATATATTATTATATTTATATTAGATATTATTATATAATATTATTTATTATTTATTATTTAACATTATTTATAAATATAGATATTATATTAAATATATTTTATGTTATTATAATATTTAATAAAGCAATTATGAATTTTTTGTTTTATTTTGATATGACATGATAAACTAAAAAATATTTTTAGTTTTTTTTGTTTGTTGAAATTAGTATAAAAAATTTATAATAAATATCCTGTATATATAATAATTCATGAAAATATTTGAATATTTTCTATAAAAAAAATTATATAGATGTAATATATATATAAATAAAATATATTTAGTACTATAAATATGACTATATAAAATTGTATCAATATAATATTTGAAATAAGACTTGTAAAATATTTATTACAAATATTTATAACTTTCACAAAGATTTTAAGTATTTGAATAATTATTTGTTATAACATTAATAAACATTAATATTTTATAGATCTTATATATTAATTATAATTTTCTTTTAACTTAATTTTTTTATCTCTTCAAATATCTGTTATTCATAAAATATACTTTTATAATATTTTATAGCTATATTTTCGAATTATTTCAAATAATTTGTTTCAAATTAAATCTATAAACTTTATCTATATAATCTTGATAGTCGCTTATAGTGCTAATATTATTATTTTATAGTGCTAATATTATTAATATTATTATTTATAATACATATGTATAGATATTTATAAAAGTTTTCTAGTTTTTACTAAGTGATAATAAATATATTAAAAATTAATTAATTATAATATAATATAATAACAATTACTTGTTTAAATATATTTTTAAATTACTATGTTTTTATTTATTATATAACAAATTTATCAAAACTTTTATAATATCCACATAATTTAAAATTCAATTTATCAAAATTTTACATTCAAGTTTTTCTTATCTACATATAAAAATCCCAATAACACAAGATTAATACCAATCAATAAAACAATCTATCAGTAAATTATTTAATCATTTATTTATATTAAAATTATCATTTATTTTAAAATTTTAGCCTACTTAATCAACAAAATTTCAATTGTTTATGTCTAGTAACAGTAAAAGAAAAAGTAATTACAAAAAAAACGAAATTCTGTCTCTTATTTTAAAGATCCTTCACTTTAGTCGATAATAGAAAAGCTATTCGATTTTTCAAAATTTTTCTTCTCCTGAACAAAGAGATATGTTCAAAGTACGAGGAGAACTTAGAAAGATTGCTCGCTGTAAAGGTCGATCCTTAAGCCGGGATCTAACAAACTCCAAGGGACTAGAAGACCCAAGGTAAAGAAGAACTTCGAGAAGGATAGATTTTTGCCTACATGTATACCGAAATATACTATTCTCTGTCTAACCGATTATCTCTTCCCCTTCTTCTCACTACTTCTCTTTTATCTCACTCTCTTTCGTTTTCTGACCCGTTATGCTCGCTCCTAGTCCATCGCCCCGGATCGTGTGTCGATCAGAGGTGCTCATTTTTCCATGGTATATATAAGCTGGTATTTAGGAAACTAGGGCTGCGGTTTCATTTATACGAAATTATTGATATTAGCAAACTGGATCGAGACGTGATTTGTTGATAAGCTTACTGGTTTCGAGGTAATGTGGGCTCGAACGAGATATCGGAGAATACCGGTATTTGTTGCATGTATAATATGAATAATGGAAGGAGGTGTTCGGTTATTTGGTCACGATTTTATGCTTGAAAGTTTACTTCGGAATAAATTTGGAAGTAATGGGTATTTAAACTATTGTAAGAGTTCATTAAATTCATATCTAAAAAAAAAGATATTGTAAAAAGAATACATTGAAAAAATAAAGTAAAATATAATAAATAGAAATATTAATTAATTAGAATAATAGACATAATTTAATATAAAGAATTTTTTTTAGTGATAAATTTTTTTATGAACAAAAATATAATAAAGAATATGAACTATAATATTCAATGTTTTAAAGTTATAACTTTGTAAAAAAAAAATCGTATAACCAATCGTACAACCAACCATACATTTTAAAGCATGAAATCTCTACTTTTACTAGTACTATATAAGTACTATTATAAGTTCATTTTTTCAAAGATATAATTATAATAGAAATGCAAGAAAAAGAAATGTAAAATACTTTTCTTTTTAAAATATTTAATTGGTTGTAATACAACATTCTAGAAGATCATTGTAAAGAGCAAATTTTAATCTTGAAATTTATTTTGGATTTAATCATGAAAAAATGTTTCAATGTGTTTATAATTGATTGAATTTATCAAATTTCTATTTCTTTATTTATTTATTTATTTATAAAAACATTTTTGAAAAAAAATTTAAGACTGTAATAGAAATTTTATTATTTAAAATAGTTAGCTAATTATTATATGATTTTTTTTTATAAGTTATAAATTTAAAAGTCGAGAATTTCTCATACAGCATTCCCTTATGTTCTTTATTCAATAATTGATTTTCAAATCATTGCTGATTTAAAGAAAAATTTTACAATAGATCCATTGAACAATCCTGATGTTAATCCTGATGTTGAAGAATTTATGATATAGTTTTTATATTTATAATATGATATTCTCTTTTGAAAATTGAATGGATCTTTCATTTAATTATTAATACCGATTTTAATTTATCAAATTTAATTTGTAGAATGAAAGAAAGAAAATATATATGACTATTATTAAAATATTTTATTTTATAAAATAAAAAATCATAAATTCAATCAAAAAATTAATATAATATGTATTGTGAAATTTAAATATATAATTATGAACAAAATAAATAACATCGAATCTTCTATTTTAAAATTTCTAAAGTCTATTTAAAACTATAAACATAAAGAAAAAAACAAGAAAATCAATAATCAATAATCATAAAAATTCCAATATATATGTATATCATGAAATCTATAATATATATTTCAATTTTTACATAATTTTTTTTGCAGAATTGGAAACAGTTTAATATAAATAATCTTCTTCCTCATGTTTTATGAGGAAAAATTATGCTCAATAAAAATGATTTTTGATACAAAATTCTATGCAAATTATTCCATTAATCAAATAAAAAATAAAATTAATGAAAAAAAAATCAATCAAATCGTTTTAAAAAAAATTATTTCATTATTATCATCAAAAATATAGAATAGAAAAATAGGAAGAAAATATAAACAATAATACTCGTTCTGTTTAGAAAAATTAAAATTGATATGCAGCACGGAACTGACCGGAGAGGTATAACAACGCGAAAGCTAATAGGATTCTTCGAGCGTCAAGAAAAGAAAACACGCGTATATAAACAAGATGAGAGCCTCTAAGACGAGAAGAGAAGTGCATAGGCCTCGAGCTAGACCGGAGAAGAAAAACAGAAACTACGATACCGTAATCAGTGCAAAAGAGAACAAAACGATATATACGTATAGTATATGTTAACGCAGAATCATAGGGAAATGCGAAAAAGTGAGACAAGAAGAGGGTTGAAAAATAGAGAAAGAAGATGATGAGAGAGATGAAAGAAAAGCGAGATGGAAGATGAAAAGGGAAAAAGCGGGAAATAAATGAAAGAGAAGAATAGAAGGAAGGATGTAGAAGAAAACAGAAATGAGTGAAACGCAATGAAAATGAAAGAAAAGGAAAGAGAGAATGAGTGAAAAGAAAAAGGTGGTAGAAAAACAAGAAAGGGAGGAAACCGCCTAAAGCTAGGTACGGCATTCCAGAATCCATTCCAGACCTCCTCTTCATCCCTTTGCCAGAATCAGGGTCAACATGAGGATTGTTCAATGGATAAGCAGGCTTCTAAGCATCCCCTCGCTGCATTGACACATACAAACACGTGATGCGGATCGAATTGCATTTCTTCGATTATCGGGAAAGTGATGGAAGAGAGAAACGATATATAAACGGTAATAGACAATTTTTCCGTGAATAGGCGGGATTTTGTGTTCGTATCATGAGGAAATTTCTATGTAAAATTAATGAACGAGGATAAATTTGTATTATCATTATATAAATAATTCAATCTTTAGTTATTTTTTCTTTTTTTAATCAAATTTTTTTTTTATATATAATTAATATTAATAATTGCTATATAATTTAATGCATGAAATATTATAAAATAAAATATTATTTAAACCACAAACAAAAAATAGAAACATTTATAGCAGAATAAAGCATTTTTCAGATTAAAGACTAGTTTTTAACGAAAAATTTAAAATAGAATCAGAAATCATATGAATAATTTATTAATTTTGCAATGGCATATTAGAATGTTTTATTACTGCAATAAAATACTCATTTTTATTTTATTGTATTGCAAAATTATAATAAATAAATTGTAATATACCAATAAATTTTTTAGAATTATTTATATGTATAAACCTAATAATATAAAATGATATCAAATCCAAAAAATCTTAATAGAGAATTATATTATATATTATATATTATTGTAAGATTAAATAAATAAAATAATATTAATTATTGATATAATATTAATATTATTAATTGAAAATTAATAAAAAAAATAAGCATTTATAATATTTAAATAACAAGTATTTATTAAAATTCTCAAAAAATCAATTAAAAAAATTTAAAATTCTAACTAATAAAAATTGCATATACAATCATATATATATATATATATATATATATATATATATATATATTATAATTAATTATGTTAAATCTTGGATTATATAATTTTTACTAATTTAGAAATTTTACTGCAATATGATACATATATCAATATAATAATCAATATAATAAGAAATATAATAAATTATTAAAACATTAATATTAAAAAAAAAAATATTAATTTTAAAATAAAATAAAATGTTTTCATAATTTCATAATTTTCTTCTCAAAGATAATAATGTTTTCTTTATGAAAGAAGTTCTATCAATAAATAATCAATATATTTTAAATTTTATTTTTAAAATATAAAATATCAATTTTGAGATAAGTAATATATATTATAATATAATATAGTATAATAATTTCATTATTTTTTACTTTTTTCTTTTTAAAAAAATTTTTTTTTCTTTTAAAAAAAATGATCTTTTTCCATTTTCATTTTTAATTTAAATTTTATAAACAGCTTGATATTTAATTTATAATTATCACTAAAATGCGATATTTTAGGAAGCGTTTCATTGCATATTTAAAAAAGTGACATATAATAATGCAAAATAAATTGAACTTTTTCGGCATAAGAGATTATCGTAATATTATTCATCTAAAAATTTTTTAAGCAAACAATGTGCAACGAGATATGAGATTTCTTGGAAGCTATAAACAAAATAATTTCATAAAATATTATTTATATATTTTATTGCAAAGACGAAGTGCTTTATCGCAAAGGCGAGATTTGATTTTCAATATTTGATAATACACATATGCACATGTAAAAAAAAATATATAAAAAACAAAGGGAAAAAAATACAAAAAACTGATATCAATACAAGAATATATTAATTAATTTTTACTATTTTCTCTCACGATAGAAATGAAAAAAATTTTGAAAAGTTTGCATTTCTTATTTCTAATCGATATGTAAATCAGCTATTAAAATAAAAAACTATTATATTGTTTGTGGAACAAGATAAATCGCTTACATTATAATATACATTATTATAATATAATTTAATGTTTATTATAATTATAACTATCATAAATATTATTTTAATTTTAAAATATTATTTTAAATTTTTTATTCATTTTAATAGTTCTATTTTTAGATAATCGATTTTTATGATTATTAATTATACATTCATTATTTTTATGATATATCAAGTCCACATTAGAGAATGCTTTAAAAGAATATTATATGATGGAAAACTAAAAAAATAATTTTTAATAAATATAAAATCAAACTGAATATATGTAAAAAAATTTAAAAGAAATAATAAAATATATTTATTACACATAAAATTATATAATTTTGCTTTTTTTATAGTATTAAAAAGACAATTTCAGATTTTTATATTTTACAACGTAATTCAATTTTAATATCTTTTATCCAACTTCTTATTCAACTTTTAACATTCTGATCTAAATTACTCGAAAAAAGAACATTAAGATACATCAAAGAAAGAAGTTATAATTGTAGCAAAATGAAGATCTAATGAAAGAGAGAAAAAACTTATGATAAAAAGAAAAAAAATTCTATTACTATTGCCTTGCCCTTATAAAGTTCGCTGTTCATAAAATTGAACAAAAAAAAAAAAAAATTTCTATTTTTCTTTGATATTTATAATTTTTATTTAGATAAATATTCGATAAAAATATCAATAAAATCAACAAAACAAAATGTTTTTTGTTACAACTTCACAAATGAAGAACATAGTTTTATATTATATATAAATATCTTTAAAAAATCTTCACTTTTCAAATTCCTTCACAAAAATCTTAATGCAACAATTTCTATTAAATTTTCTTTAAACCAGAAAATTAAAAATTAAATGAAATTTAGCAAATATTAACTATTTCGTATTTTTCCAATGTAAAATGACTCGAATCTCATGAAGATTTAAAGCGTAAGTAAAGTATTCACATACATACATATACATATATACATAGTTCGTTTGTTGGAAGATTTTTCTGCCAGCTGCGCGATAAACAAGATCTTATCGAAAGACAGCGAAGGAAAATAGCACGTTGGTTTACCGATCGTGTGTAAAAAACGATAATGACAAGAATCGTGCGAGATAAAGATAATTATTGACAACGATCGCGGCCGATGGCGGTGGCCGCTCCTCTTTCCATCTTAGTAGAGTGAAAGTTTCCCTCGGAAAACCTGTCAACGGGATCCTTGATCCTTGATCCTTGAAAGGTTTCAGGAGGTGTGCGAAAGCAAACGGAGAAGTCGCGCTCGTACGTACTTATATATTACTTTGGAATTAATTTTTTTTTATTTAATCAAAAAATTTATTATTCGCATAAAAAATAATTGCAGAGAAGCTTTTTTCGAAGATACATTTTAATTATATAATATAATTTTTAAGTTGTATTATTCATAATTACATTAATAATTCTAATTATAATTCTAATAATAATCTAATTATAATAAATTATTGATATTATTTATCTTTAATCGTTTCATTTATTTTTGTCTTTTTTATTATTTTTATTTTTTTTTATATTCCAAAATATTTTATAGTTTATAACAAAGAATAAATATATTATCTATTAATAAATATTCATTATCATTTATATAATTTATATATTATAATCATTTATATATCATTATTATATATATCATCATTGCAATATTAAATTTAAAAAACAAAAAAAATAAATATATATTATATTAGCATTAGTATGTTCATATTCCTTTGATCCATATGTATTTTTAATTCATAAGTCCCGTAAATCATAAATGCTTATAATTAGAAATCATAATTCTTTATATAAGGATATATTTAATTTTATTTATTTATGACTATTTCATTTATATATAAAAAATAGTTCACAATAAAACATTATCATATGCACAGAAATATAATATAAAAGAATATTTTTTTCTATTATCTCAATAATAATACATATCAAATTCTTGAACGTATAAAAGATAGCATGTTTTTGTTTCGAATTCTGAACATGTTAAATATTTCTAAAATCAATAATATAATTACAAACTAATATTTGCAATTTTATTTTGAAAAACAGTAGAACATAATACAAAAATTGCGGTTTTTTATAATATGATATAATAATAATTTCTATATAACGTTGCTTATCCTCGCATAGCATGAATATTCTATTTCATTGTTTTTATTTTCCAGCATATTTTTTTGATTCGAATTATCTGCATTTGATTTCTAGATTTCACTTAAGACAATTTCGATTTTTGACAACACGGACTGAATTAAATATGTTATAAAAGCGAAGATATTAAATTCATATATAATATATATTCATATATAATATATTCATATATAATAAAACGTGATAGATGCATATATTTTTTTTTAACAAATTAAATAAATTTTACAAAACTCAAATTAAAATATCTACTAATAAATTTTTATTATAAGTAGTTTAATATTTTTATATATGATGAATATATCAATTATTATATTAAAAAATATATAATTAATTTTCATATAACGTTTATTTAAAAACGTTGATTTAAGTACATCATATTATATATTAAAACAATGTATTTTCGATTATCTTTTTAATATTTTTTAATATCAACAATAATTTAGAAATTTATAAAAGTTTCAAGTTTCTTATTAGAGAGAATTAAATATATAATTATTATCATCTGTGTATGCGTGCATACGTGCATGTGTGTTTATTTAATTTATCTTGTGAAGAAATAAGATAACTATAATTTTTATTTGTAAAGAAAAATTATATTTTCAATTTATTTTATAAAAATTAAATTGAAAATATAATTTAATATATTTTTTATAAATTTTTATAATTTTTATAATTTTTATAAATTTATATTAATTAAATTCATAAATTATATCATATATATACATATGTATATATATATATATATATATATAAATACGTAATTATAATGAGAATTTATAAAAGAAAAACAATAGAAAAATTCACTATTATGAATTTTTATAACATTGCTTCTTATTATAATTGTATCTTAATTTATTTCTTTTGATATTATATAAATTTGATATGTTGAAAATATATGATATAAAAATGTAACAAATCATTGTAACGCAATCTGTTGAAGATAATATTGTGTTAACTATATGAAATGTGATATATTTTGAGAATAGCCATATGTATATTTTAATAACAAATATAATAATTTATTTTTTACGCAAGGAAAAATGTTATTTTTCAAAGGTGTTCATTTTTCACATTTAGAGAAATTATTTTAATTTTATGATAGAAATCAAAATTTGCTAAAATTTGTAAAAATAAAGTAGAATTCTATGAAATAGAAGTCTAGAATGTTTGTATATTTATATTATTACGATCTTATTTTTTTTTTAATTCAATTTTATTTATAATTTAAAAGGAAATAAAGAATTCTATTGAAGATATTTTTTTGCATCAAATAATAAAAATTTATATATTTATTATCATTATATCATTTATAGCTTTGTTTTAAATCTAAATATTTTTCGTTCAATTTTTATTTGAAGTGTCAATAATATCTAAAAAGACAAAGATAAGATAACTTGTCAAAGTAGATATAATGTTACAGAGATTAAAATTGGGAAGGGTGAGGAGGAAGAAGAGAGGAGAAAGAATGTTAAGGTTAATGTTAATTTACATAATGTTGTTTAAAAGAACATTGAATTAAATCCAAAATATATGATATCTTGAAAATCACTAGGAATTTAATATTTAAAAATTAATTATTTATTAAATACTAGCTGAAAATAAAACTTAAGCGATCAAATGGCAATCTAAAGCAATGTTCGAAAAGATTTGAACATTTTGTCGTAGATACGAAGAGATTTAACGCGTGTCGAGCACATCCCCGATGATACTTGCACAGGGTGCGCCCCAAGGGACTACAGGGGTTTCCAAGAGTGGTTGCTAGGCAACTGGTGCCTGCACCCTCGAAGGACAACGTGTTTCTCCTATCTACAGGTCAAAATAGAGAATTCGTCGCACACGTGACGAATTCTTAAAGACGATGTTCAGACTTCGAGGATAGTCCAAGCAAAGAAGAAATGCAATACTCAAATAATGCGGGAATATCGATTAAAAATAAATTATTCGAAAATTATTCGTGCAGAGGAAAATAATATTATATTGGTAATTATTATAAGATTTTTTTTAAAACGGTACTATAATAAATAAACTTTATTGGGATACAAATTTTTATTATTAATATCAAAATAATGATCAAATAAATTATAATGAAATGTGAAAATTAAAAATCAATATTATTAATTTGTATAAAAAATATAATATATATAATTAATCATCATAATTAATATTTTTTATCTGTATAATAATTCTAAATTCTTTTTACTTATTATATTCTTATATACTTATACTTGTTGGAATAAATAAAGACTGAAAATTTTCATTGAAAATTATAAATGCAATTGATTGTATAAAAATTATTGTAAGGATCTTTCAAAAATGAATTTATTAATTTTGTTAAAAGTTGCGATTCGCAAGTCAAAAATACAATTTATTTATTTCTTTTTTAATTTCTTTTATTGAAATCATTATATTAAATAATAATTTTATTATATACCAATATTCCCTAACTGATTTCTTATAAAACATCAATACATAATATATACAAAATATTTTATCTAATTATATTTTTTATATTTTATCTAAATACAATGAAATATTTTTTAAGCAAAAAATATTATGACAAAATGTTTTTAAAATTTTCATACAAGAAATTATATTATGCAACATTATTAATAATTTTTATTAATAATTCTTAATTATTAATAACTCTCTCAACTTTAATTGTTTAAATGGAACTATGTAAATTTTATTACATCAATCGATACAACTCGTACAAAAAATATTAAATTATTTATGTTGAATTAAACTTATTAAAATTAACTTTTATATGACTTTAATGCATATTATAAAAAATAATGTATTACAAATGTATATCAAATATATATCAAACAATATTTATAAGAATATTTTTATAACACTCTTTCCTTAAAAAATATTTCATTACATTTAAATGAAATATCTTTATATCTTGATCGGTATATTTAGAAAAATTCCTTTAAAATTTTACTAAAACATATAAATATTTAATATTCAACAGTATTTTGAAATAGAAAATATGATTCATAGACAAGTTGATGCAACAATCATTATAAATTACAAAGTATTTTCTTATTGATATTAAATTTAAATGCAAATTTTTGTTTATCCTGTAAACATTTTTATATTTAATGCTATATATTTTTAATATTTTTAAAGTAAAATAAGTATTATTTCTTTCTAAATAAATATTTAAACGATAATAAGTTTTAGATTTAAAATTTAAGTATCATATCATTTCAAATAGATAAATACTTTTATTTTAATAATTATAATATTTATACTGTTATGTAATTGTAAACTATAAATATAATTTTAAATTTTGAATTAAATTTTAATTCAAAGAAGTTAAAAAATTATAAAATTATATGCTCGAATTATTATTAAATATGTAAAAAATATTAATATATTCGTGAACATTTTTAGAAGATGGATTCTATAGATAAATATATATATATATAAGATAAAAATACCGTCTAAGTCATTATATCCATTATAAATAATTTAAGCTCACAAATAAAAATCAAAATAGAATGCAAAAACAAAGATAATAACACTTCCTCTAATGTAAACTTCAATTGTTTATAAATAATTTAATATAATAATAAAAATTGTTTATAATAATTTAATATAATAATTTAAATAAATCTCAACTGACATTTTTACATATCAATTTTTATGTTTATTAAAATTATTAAAATCGATTCTTCAAAGCTACATGATATCAATATGATATATTATAATATAACATATTATAT
Source organism: Apis laboriosa (assembly GCF_014066325.1). Classification (NCBI taxonomy): domain Eukaryota; kingdom Metazoa; phylum Arthropoda; class Insecta; order Hymenoptera; family Apidae; genus Apis; species Apis laboriosa. The sequence goes on along the minus strand of NW_025224820.1, from coordinate 566,908 downwards.
AATTATATATCTACATATCAAAATATATTATAAATTTGCCATTGGATCAAATTCAACATGTACTTGCAAATTTAAGTCAATTTCAATAATCAAGTTTCATCTTATAGATTTCGATTACTATTCAAAAGCAAAAAAGAATTTTAATATGTACTCACAATGTAATCATATATATAATGATTTAAAATCGAGCAAAAATTTTATAGAATCATGTAAATATAAAATATAATAAAAATAATTAATAAAATATAAAACTGATTCTATAAAAATCTATTAGAATCTATAATTATTAAAAATTAATAATTCTATAAAACTTAATTTTTTCAATTTTTCAAAGAAAGAAAATTCAAAAGCAAGTATCGTTTTTGAATACATAATGATGATAAAACAAATCAGTTAAACTGCAAACCACAAGTGATGGTGAAAAATGCGTGCGCCGATCAAAAGCCTCATAAATACGGGTCATTGTTAGCCATCGAAAAATGTTCAAGGGCTGATCAAAAACAGGCTATTTGGGATTTTACACGTTCGTTGCGTGCGCATGCGAAGGAAGCTTAACAGAATTGAATGGGCACGTGATGACGATCGCACGAGGAGAGAATGAACGATGTCTCGGGCCAGATCATCATTTTCCTATTCACGAAGTTATAGGTAGCACCGAAACGTATCGTTTAAAAATTCGATGTATACTTTCATGATTCGAAAATTTTCGATAACGAAATTGAAAGGTTCAAAATAAAATCTTGTTCATTTTTTTTTTAAATGAATGCAAATATTTGATATTTTTCAATATCATTAATTTTTTTCAATGAATTTAAATTTTTTTCAATATATTAATTGAACATATTTATTGTATACATATTATTATAGATTATTATTGTGTAATTGTATCGAGAAGAACTCCTATCTCATGAAATCATAAAATTGTAGTAAACTTTATGATTAAAATTGTTAGGAATTATTTTTACTATAAATCCTTCAATTGTATAAAATAAACTTGGATATTATTTGAATAAAATATTATTTAAAAAATGTAAAATTAATTCAAATAATATATCATATTATTTGGATTATAAATAATAATGTAAATTTAACTTTTTGTCTTAAAATGACATTTTATCTCATAATAACATTTAAATATTATGAATTGTTTGTCTAATGTATAATAAATGGAGAATATCATTTTGAAATTTATTCATTGTAAATTTTATTGTATATAAAGTATTAATAATTTTAAATATTAATTATTATATTAATATTTTTTAACTATTTTATTTTTAATTGATTTGTATATAAAATATTGAATAAAATTGATTGTATTTTTTCAATATCTTTCAATTAAATATTTAATAATTGTAATAAAATAAGATATATTTATATTGTATTAATATTATTTTCTTTCTAAATTAGTAAGAAATAAAGAAAGTATTAATTTTAGAAGTATTAATTTTTATATATTTTTCATGTATAGTGTATTTTTTAATTAAATTAATACAATTTTTAATATAAAATAATTTTCTATTTTATTTAAAAAGGAAATATATTTTTTATAATATAAAGAATTTTTGAAAATTTGATCGTTAATAAAATATTGTTTAATAAGTAATTCCAAACTCTGCATATTTTCTGCAGACATGCACAAAATTTATTTATTATTCCATAAAAAGATCAAATATTCATATTTTTTTTTATAAAATGATATTTCAAGAATTTTGAGATTTTATAAAATTTCAAATTTTCTAAAAAATCAAAGTTCAATACACAATAATTTTAAAAAAAAGAGAGAAAAACCAGCAAAAAAAGAAGCAAATACTTTAACATAAATAAAAATATAAGTAAAAATACAAATTTATTAATATAAATAAATAATTCTAATAAAATATCAAATTAAAACCTAATAAAATTGCATTAAGAGAAACTTGAATTACATATCAAAATCATATCATATCATACATTTTAAAAATCATTTTTTTTAAATAAAATATAAGTTTAATTAAATCATAATTTTGATTAATTCTGAAAATTTTATTCAACAAAATAAAAATAATAAGTATTATTGAAATTTGTATGAAAATCGTATTATATTATATTATAAAAGAAATTACTACAAATTCAGATCACAATATCATGAAAATTACATATGTACTATATTAAATTTCTATATATATATACATGTAATCTGCGTTAATTAAAATTATTTTCTATATCAAAAGTAAAAGAAAAAATTAATACAATTTTTATACTTTATGTTTTGAAATATTAATAATATAAAAAATCAAATCAATAATTCATAATCAAAAATAAAAAAATATATTTAAAATATATATAAATCATAATCAATTCAATATATTTTATAATTCAATTCAATATAATTTATAATATATCGTCCATATATTAATTAATAATTTTATAATTCCTTATTATATTTTTTTATTATATAGCATTTTTCATACTCTCGTGGTAATATAAAAAATGTATTAAATATTTTTTCAATATATTTCGCAAAAAACAAATGCATTACATAGTTATTAGAAAAATAGTTGATTATATCTACATATTCGGAAACAAAAAAGTTTGGAAACAAACTCTTGTCATTTATATTCATAGGATTCCTTCTTTCTGCGGTAAAGTGCCAATTAAATAGTTGTAACATCACCGATATCGTATAACTATGTTACAATTAAACAATATTGAAGAAAAAAATGCAAATATTATAGTGAACATTACGTACTGTGAGTTACTGTCATTAATATTTCTCGCATTTTATGAACAAATAAAGCGAAATCTTTAAACCAAAAAAATTCAACTTTTGATGGGATGAGAGATTTCAAATATAATAAAAATATAAAATATATATAAATTATTTATATTTTTATCCGTAACTGATAGAGATTTATAGAAAGTATGAAATTACAAAATAATTATATGTTTTTCATATAGAAAATGAATATATAATATTTATGTAAAGAAAATGAGAGTTTGATTTAATTAATTCAATTGAAAATGTTAATTAATGATAATGCAAAAGTAAATGGTTTTAATTAAATGAATATAATATAATATAATCATAAATATACTATCATAATCGGGAAATCATAAATTATCGAATAATTTTATTTTATCGAATTTTACTATACCATTTTATCGAATAAAATAAATAATAAATTATTATAATTCAATAATATATATAATTTTTCAAATTAAAAATAAATTAAATTTGTAAATAAAATAATTTGATATAATATAATTTTGAAATCCTTTCATTTTCAACTCTTTTACAAAATTAAATTTTTAATTCTATCAAAATAATCAATTCATATATAATTATTAAATTATAATTACTCATATTATTAAACTAAATATTCAATTTTTTTAATTTTTATAAAAAAATAACTTAATCACTTTGTAATTAAATTATCTAAAAAATTGATAATTTTAATTAAAAATTACAAACTATAAAATATTACAATTTTATTATAAAATAAACTATAAAATATTACAACTTAAATTTAAAAAAAAAATGAATATTTTAAATACTTTACCAAAGAAGATTTTAAATAAATTCTCAAATTTTAATGAAGTACGAGTACATATTAAGATAGATCTTTCTTTAAGTTATAAACTAAATATCGAGTCTATATTAAGATCACTACTGTCAAAAATACGCCGCCGAGAATACTTTGAGCGTTTGTCCACAAAAAAGCCATACATCAATTTAATAATACGTTTCGAAATTATTCTTCCGTTGAAAACTTCGACCGCGTCTAATTTTGAGTCGAAATTTCAATTTCTACTTTCAATTTTTTTTGGTATGTGAATTCAAATTTATAAATTGTAACTGAAATTTGTCAAAGTTCATTTATATTATAAATTATTTATTTATATTATATATTTAATTGAATAAATCATAATGTATTCATTGCTGGATATAAACTTCAAAAATAAAATAGTTTATTAAATAAATACAATTCTTATCTAGTGAATATTGAATTATGCAATTAAATGAAACATTAAGCAATGTTTATTCTATAATAATATTTATATATATATATAATATATAATATAATATATATATATATATTATTATAGTAAATTTTTTCTATTTGAATTTATGATTTTAAAACTAATTGTATATATCGCAATCGTTATCATGTATATCAAAATCGTTAAGATGAAAAATTAAAAATTTAATTTACTTGAAGTATTATTTTAAATATATAGGTAATAATTTTTTATTGTTGGATTAATTTAAAACCAAATCAAAAAACCACATTTTACAAATTATTTAAAAATGTTAATAAATATTAAATATTTTTTATATAATTTTTTAAATAATTTTTAATAAAATTAAAATCATCATCACATATTGATTAGGTTGGAGAATACTATTCTATAAGATATATTTTTTAATATATAATATTATAATATTTTTTCTATGTTTTTATGTAATAGATTTGAAAATATCAAATTAATCTTCTTATCTAATACTTAATTGTATCTTCATAGACATAAATAATGTCTTACCCCTTTCTTTCACCAGTGAATGTGAGTCACCCTAGTGGCATAGATTATAATCCAAGTATAACAAACAAATTATATTTTTGGTTGAACTTAATTTTAATTTTATTTCGTATAATAAAAAATTAAAAATAATAAAAATTGTCATTTTCAGTACTTAAATGGTACTTACTTAAATCAACAATTCTTCCTCTTATTAATTAAAATATCATATATATCAGATTTAATCATATATATGTGGATAATATAATAATTCATTATGAAAAAATAAAAAATAAAGAAAATAAAATAACATTTTTTTATCACTATCTTCATTTTTGAAAAAATTTGAATATTTTTTTACAAGTGAATTATAAGATTATTATATCATTTACATACACGTGAAAATAAACAAAAAATATACAATAAAATTTTATTAAATCTTTTTTTTTGATAAAATTGAGATTGAATATATACAGTCATATAATCGACAAATTTTAAAATTTACTTTTTTGAAAATTAATTTTTAAATAAAATAAAATTAATTTTATTTTTTGCCTATGTTTTCATATGTAGAGTGTGTTTAAATATCAATAATTTATTTATATTTATCAATCGGGAATTATCCAATATATATTTTCACTTCTAATCGAAAAATGTTTAAATTTAATTTTTTCAAAAACGAAGCTTCGAATAAAAAAAATAAAAAAAAAATTTATTTTATCTTATTATAAAGAATTATATATAGATAACATCTTATGTCCGTTTACATGGACTCTTATCATAGGAGATATCATATATTAAAATTAATTAAAACCTATATATATTTTATGTAAAAATCTAGAATTCTAATAACAGCACAATATATCTATATTATATATATAATATTTAAATCATATTATATACATAATATATCATACATAATATATGTTCAATATACGTATATACGTATATACATATATTATACGATATGTACATATAATATATGTTCAACATTTTAATTTATTTATTTTTAACAGAAATACTACACAAAAAATTACGAAAAATTTTAATTTCGGATGCTTTAAAATATCTATTAAATAGAATATTTTAAATAAGAAAAGATTTTTAGATTTTACTTTATACTTACTTAATCAGAATTTTATTTTATTATTTATAATTAATATAATATATTATATAATATTTATATATATTTATATAAATATTATATAATATATTATATAATATTTTATAATTCCTTAAATTAATATCTCTGTCTTTAACACGTTGACTGCCGCGTCAACCATATTCGGGTGACAGCTAAAGTCCTCATCGGGCCACGTCACCCATTTTCGGGTGACGCTTATTTGACTACTTATGAACGATCTTCGTAGATATTTGGAAAGATATACTAGAGGGTGTAATAAAATTATTAAATTGTTATAAAAATAATAAAAAAATAATTTATTAAAAAAATTATTTTAAATGTAAAATTTTAAAACATTCTATACAAAGCTGAGGTTGATTCGGATAATTTGGACAAAAAATCTTTTTTAAATTCTTTCGTGCATTTGATCGATCCGTTTATCATTTTTTATCTGAATAACATAATTTGCATGCAGTCTAATACTTATACCAGAATTATTTTTCCGAATGGCGATATTATATTGACTTTGTTGAAGATTTTATTGTATTTTCAGATAATCCTAATAATTTTGCAGCTAATAATTCTCTAAATCTTCTAATTTTGGGATATCACGAATTTTATTGTGATACGACAATTAGATAGTTTATCGTGTTCTGACCATCAGACACGATTACCTATTGTGACATTGTGAGAGATCCTGGTCTCTAATGGACAAGAGAGATCTTTAATGGACAAGCCACACGAATAATTTATATACAATCTACAACTAAGAAATATATTTGTTACGATTAATTGAAGGATTGAATTCGACAGTCATATTATCCAAATTATAATCCAAATTGTCCAAATTAAAATATCCAAAATATATTAAATCAGTACTATTATTCAATACTACTATCAATACAATTACTATTATCAATACTTCTATTGCGGACGTGAACAATAATGGTGGAAACAAATGATGCGAGACATCATTCTTGCGATCATCACGACTCGTATTACTAAAATATCGGTAGAAGCATACTTGACACGCGCGTAGCCTGAAGAAGATTTCGATAGAAATATGTGCGGCAGTCAATGTGTTAAAAAAGTATTCACACAAAAAAAAAAAAATTTATTCATAAAAAAAACAAAAAATTCTATGACCGATTCTTTTCATTCCGGACTACATATGTAATTCCTATTAAAACGTTTTGTGACAAGCGTGTAAAATATATTCTCAGACAGAATTTATCCATCCTCACTTCCTTCTCTTTTGCAAAGAAAGACGTGAGAAGAAAAAACACAGATAATTTTGGCGACAGAAAAAATAACATCTTCCCATTTCAGCCGGTCATCTTAGCGTATTCAGCAACACGCGCTAATTATATTGCTCATTATGCACATCGAATCCGTTTAGCATATGTTTCTCGCCATTTTTAGTCCTCCTCAACATAGTGTTTCAAGTGCACCGTCTCGAATAGCAACTATGCAGATGCACGGAATCCTTTCTGTCTGTCTTTCTCTCTTTTCTTCTCCCTAAATCCTAATTCCTAAATCCTACTGTTTATGCAAGTGTCTTGCATCCTCTCATTTCTAAAACGCTACTGATTTTTTAAAAATGAACCGAATATTTGTACAATATAATTTATTTTTTTTTATCTTTATAATATTTATATTTCTAATTATAACAACAATAGATTCTTTATTTTCATATTAATTGTTCGGATAAGGAAATTTATTTAATAATAAATATTAGAGAAAATATATTTTTTTATATTAAATTAAAATATAAGTACGTGTGAAGCATTTATCGCTTTAAGATCTTCAAATAATAAAATATTCAGTAGATTATTAGAATAGTCAAATATGGGAAATGTATTTGATATATTGGGCGTTCATAATGTTAATTTGTTTTATTCTAGATAATATTATATAATATAATGTAGCATAGTATAATGAATGAATATAGCAAGCAGTTTTTATCGTTAAAATCAAAATTCTATTATAAATATAAAAAATTATAATTTATAATAATATTTATATTTATATTTATGTTTATTGCTTTGTATTAAATTTTTCTTTAAATTAAAATATTATATAATAATTTTATTTATTATAATATGAGTTATTAATACTGATCTTAAATATATAATTTTACATAATATTATTATATTTCAAAATATATAGCAAATATAAAACCAAAATATACTAATAAATTAAGCTACAACAAAAAATTCTAAATTCGTTATATTTCGTTATATTATATTTCGTTTTATTTATATCTAATTAATTTTTTAAATAAAATAATTATTATAGTTTTTATTTTGAATTTGAATGTTTATGAATAAGGAAAATTGAACTTGAAAATTGAAAATATCATTCGAGATAATGAAACAAATCAATTTTTATTTTAACAAATGGAATGATTCAAAAAGATGAAAAACATCTCTAGACAATTAATTTTCACATTATTTATATAAAATATGATAAAAATTAAAAAAATCAAAATATCCAAATTGAATTCAAATTTCTGTGATTTTTCTCAACTCTAATTAATAGGTATTAAAATTAAAATATAAAAATATAAAATATAAAAAATTTTGTAATTTAACAATTTGTTGTAATTATTATTTTTAGAATTCTTTAAAGAGATTCAGAATAATATTAACTTTTTATTATATTTTTATATATTTGTATATTTTATTTCATTTTTACTTTAAAAAATTGCACGTTTTACGAAAGATAATTTTTCATGTAATTTTTTATGTTTGTTGAACAATGTAAATATAATATTTATCTATATCCATATCGTTTTTAATTCTTGCTTTTTTATAAACTATCAACATGAAAATTTCAATTTCAAGTCATATAGATTCTAACATAATTAAATATAGCGAAATTGAAAAATTTTGAATATAAATTATACATGATAAAATCTTTATGCAATATTTACTAAAAGAACAACTTTACGATTACAAGGAATGTCTTTATTTTCAAACTGCAATAACTTGTAGATAATTGACACAGTGTAAGAAATGAAAACTTTGAAAATATCATTGTAAATTGTAAATATTATTGAAACTTCATAAAATAATATGAATTTTTATTAATTTATAAAATAATAAAAATTTAAAAAAATATATTTCAACTTTATATAATTTTTTTATATTTATTGAATTGTAATATTAGAATCTATCTAAATGAAAATAATAAAAATATTAACTAAAATATGTTTATAAATGCTCTAATATGTCAATAAATGTTTATAAATCAAAGTTATAAAGTTAATTAGGAAAACATATAATAATGAAATGTATTAAACACACAGCTTAAACATGTATAAATTTTATGTATTATATTATATAATATTATGTAATATTCCTTAATTTGAATTACTTGAATTCTCATTTCAAAATGATTTTTAGATCTAACTTAATTTAATCTAATTTAAATTTTTATTTTATATTTGGCAATCAAATTTATAAATAAATTTAAATAAAATAATTTATTAATATTTTTAAAGAAATATCTTAAATTGAATTGATTTCTATTTTTTGCAAATATGTAGTAATTATAATAAATTAATAAATTAATTATAATAAAAATTTTTTAATTCAAATATATATCGAAATTGAATCCATATAGATATTCGATACATTATAATATAGAATCCAAACAAAAAAATTTTTGAACAATTTTCATAATTATAATAACAGTAATAATATATAATTAATTAAAATATTATCATAATTATTATTTCATATATTATTTCAAAAAAATAATATAAAAAATTTAATATTATTTCGAAAATCTATACTGAAAGAGTAATATCAGAATAATAATACACATCTGATACCTAAATAAGTGCTACGTATATTATCATTTCTTTTTTTATCAATATTTTTTATTATTTTTATTATTTTTAATTGTTTATTACATTTTATTATTGTTAATTATTTATTACTTTTTAAATTATAAAAATCTTATATTTTTATAATTGATTTTTGTTTCAAATTGTTTATCAATTATATTATTATATAATTATTATATGCGTATTTTTTCTTTTTCTATCATTTATATAAAAAATTAACAAATATTAGTTTCATACTAATATATTTATATTTTATATATGACATATATGTGTATCATATATTATTATTATATATTATATATGTTTATCATAAAAGACAGCATATTATCATAAATAAGTTGTTTGTTTTATCTAAAAATAATGAAATATATCTTAAAGAAAAAATATTATGAAGAAAATAAAAGAATATTAAAAATATCTTTTAAATTAATGATTTTTTAATATAAATATCTATCTAATATTTTTTTCGTAATACAATAAAATACGATAAATACTTAAAATTATATGATTCTATATAAAAAAATTAAAATTAATTTTCATATTCTGTATATCAATCTACAGAAAAATTATTAATATTGCATAATACATCTCTTTATATTAAATAATTTTTTATATTTTTAAATTTAAATTTATATTTTTAAATTTTTCTTAAAAGAATATCATTTTTTTAAAAAGAATTTTTTATTATATATTTAGATAAAACAAATATTCTAAATATGTCGGAAATATATTTTTTAATTTTCAATTATATACTATATATATTAAGATTTTTACTATTGTTCGAATTTATAGATATTCGAACTCACATTCAAATATTCAGGAAATATATTCTCGAATTCGGATTATAATAAATATTTCAAATATCTGAATATCTAAATAATAAGACACATGATGATACAAATAATAATACAGATACGAATAATAAAAAACCTTAAACACATGATTTTAATATATTCATGAAATATCTTTAAAAAGATTCTAGAGATCAAAATAAATTATACAAAAATATAAATTGAAGTTTATTTTTTAATAATTAATTTAATAAATAATTGAAATTTTAAATTATTATAATTAATTAACTTAACATAACATAACATAACATAACATAACATAATATAAACTGTGATAATTGATAAAATAAAGAATATAACTGAGAAAATAATAAAATTATAACTTTAATATAATCAATGATATTGTTATGTTGAGAGAATCCATTAGATTCTGGAATCCATTCTATTTATTATCAAAGTTAAGTCTTGCATAAGGAGCATTTGCTATTTTTATATTTTGTCTAATAATAATTCTTTTCTTTTTCATTCTCATCCAAATATAAAATCGCAAATCGATATAAAAATGTCCAAAAAATTAAGATCCATTTCCCAGAACTTATTTTGCAATATTTTATAAAAATATAATAATAATTATAATAATTGAATTGTAAAAAATTATTGAATTGAAATATACAAATGTTGTTTATGATTGTATATGATATAAAAATTAAACTATATCGAACATTTAATAATTGAATGATTTTCATTTGAAAATATTGTATATTGTTGATAATGTTTCGTAAGCTATCTTAAACTCTTTAATTAATATGTATGTCTAGAAACATATGTAAAATAAAATCAATTAATAATAATAATAAGAATAATTTTAATATAGAATATAATACTAGAGATTCTGTATTATGTAATAAAATAATGCAGTATTATCTAATAAAATTTAATAAATCATCTATTTTTACAGCCATTTAATATCTTATTCAATTTAAATTTATCTCTAATTAAAAATATAAATAAAATTATTGATTAACAACAACAACAACAACAACAACAATAACAATAACAATAACAACAACAACAACAACAACAACAACAACAACAATAATAATAACAATAACAACAACAACAATAACAACAATAACGATAATAATAATAATAACGTTAATAATAATAACGATAATAATAATAATAACGATAATAATAATAATAATAACGATAATAATAATGATAATAATGATAACGATAATAATAATAATGATAATAATAATAACGATAATAATAATGATAATAATAATGATAATGATAATAATTTCAATATGCTATCATATATTAGAGATTTTATAATATTATCTAAAATCTAATAAATCATCTATTTTTATAATTATTAGTATATATTTATCCTATTTAAATTTATTCATATTCTATTTAAATTCTAATTAAAAACATGAATAAAATTGCAACTAATTGCAAACAAATAATAAAAAAATATCTAAATAAATTAAAAATATAGCAAAGATACTTGCATATGAAAAATATATTAAAAGAAACACAGAATGAAATCTGCATCAGTATCACCACCATATCAGTATAATCACGTGAAAGAAAAGATAAAGAAAAAAATAAGTGTAATAAATAACGAGATCACAGCGAACAATCACACTGTATTTTAAACTTGAAACAAATAGCAGCTACTTGGCGCATTTCGAAAAAAAAAAAAGAAAAATGCAATAAATAAAAACTCGAAACAAGTATAAATACGTTGAAGTATTACCTGAATGTTATAGTAGATTATAGAGGATTAAGAGCGCGCTGTTCGCCGGAGTGACGAGATCGTTCGTAGATTCTGAAAGAAACGACAATCGTGATGTTTTATGAAAATTTATCGAATTTGAAGTTTGCGATTAATGCAAATACTAAAATGCCTGTCATTGAGTAAATTCTGTTGACAATTATATTTTTATAGAAAAAATCTTAAATTTACATACCGTTTTAATATGTGAAACAAATATATTCATATATTTTGTTGTATTTAAAATAAAGATTTTTTAATACTTGTTGAAAAACTTTTAGAAGTTGGAAATTGAAATGTAACTTTAAATAATAAATAATTATTCGTAGTATTGGATTATTCTTAGATAAAATCTGTGAAAAAAATCAATGAATTATAAAATAAATGATTTGAATAAATTAATAAATTTTATGATAAATGAAACAAAAAATTTACTTTTTCTTGCTTGAAAATTCAATATTCTCTCAAAGTAAATATTCAACAATTTTAAGATTTCTATATTTAAAATTTTATTTTGACATTTGAAGATTTTATGTTTTATTTTCAAAGATTGATATGTATCATTAGTATATAAAGATACTTTTCTGAAATATTTTTCTGTAAAGATTTTATAAAAATCTTTTGTAAAAAATTCATTTCTTTTAATAATTGCATAATATCTTTAGTTTAGATCAAAGAATTTCATGTTTTACATTTTAATATTATATAGTAACAAAAATATTGATTATTTTTACATCTATTTAAATTTATTCCAGAAATTGAAAATAGTGATCTATGAATAAGAATAAGATAAAAATATATTGTTGAAAAATTGAAGCAGTTATTAAAAGTATTTATAATTTGAAAATTAGCTTTTCAATATATTTTCATTATTTTTAATAATCGAATAATATTAATAATAAATTCATAAAATATATTATAAAATAATTGTTTTTCTTTTTTTTTCTTTTCTTTTTTTTGAAATTCCTTTAAATATTTTCCACACTGAGGTTTCAAAAAATTAATATTTCGATTTATATATAATATTATTTATTTAAGATATTTCATACAATCAAAATATCTACAATTAATTAACGTAATTGATGAATATTGTGTCATGATATCAAATGACAAAAATCATATAAAATGAAAGATAAATAATCTTATATGCAAATTTATCAAATTTATAAATTCTACGCAAGATAACAAAAAAAATTATAAATAAACTTCATTATGATAAATGAAACAAAAAATTTACTTTTTCTTGCTTGAAAATTCAATATTCTCTCAAAGTAAATATTCAACAATTTTAAGATTTCTATATTTAAAATTTTATTTTGACATTTGATTAAAATTATAGATTTTACTGTAATAACAAAAATTTACTATGATATAATTTCATGTTATTAAGATTTTTTTCAAAATTTATAAAAATAATATTGAAAAATTTTTCTATAAATGGATTTTTCAATTTAATGATAGATAAGAGAATTTATTTAAAAAATAATTATTTTCTTATATAAAATATCTTTTTATTACTTATAATTTTTATATCTTTTTATAAAATAGATTTATAAATCTAAATAATTAGTTATTATTTGTTATATATGTTATTAAAATACAAATAAAATAATAATAAATATATGAAATATAATAAAAAATTGAGATAAGAAAAACATTGAAAATTCTTCATAATTAATAATTAATATTATATAATATAATTAATTAATAATTAAATAAATTAAATAAGTTCTTTTTTTTTTTATAAAATTCACAATTATTTCTCTCAATTATAGATATTATTAGTAATAATAATATTAATATTCTCAACAAAATATCATTTTAATCCTTCAATTTCTTTCAATTAATAAAACAATATCCAATTTTTTTAATTTTTAATAACAATCATAAATATTTTGTTTATCTATTTCTACTAAAATAAGCTTTTAATCTTTTGATTTCTTTTCATATAGATATTACCATACATGTATAATGGATATTAAATATATATACATATATGTAAATTCAATATTATATTTCTGATTATCATTATGTATGAATGATAATACTTATTACCTTATAGAAGAGGCCTAAAATTAAATCTATAATATATTTATATTATTAAACATCATATTTTTATCTTATATCTTTACTATTTGTATCAAAAGAAAATATGTAACATGCAAAGGATAATTTTTTTCGTAAAAAAAATAAGCGACTAATCTATCTCAAATAGTTTATATTAGTTGGATATCAGATTTGAACACGATATCATAACACAATGCTATATATTTTCTATATTATACCGCTATTAAGGATTAGTATAAATAAAAAATTGCATCATGTTATGCTTTATTAAAATATAATTTTAAATTAAATACATATAAATGATATATCATTGCAGATTTGTTTCTATAAATGGACAAGTATGTAATCTAGAAATTTATTATAAAAAAAATATATTATTATAAATTTATTAATTTAATATCTTTACATTAAATAATTTATAATTTTTTGAACATTTATAACATTTCATTTCAAAAAATATGAAAATTATTACACTTTGTTCCAATCTTCAATTATCAATGCAAATTACTACCAATACTAATCAATTTGCGAGAATAATAAATTCGAAAAAATCATTTACTAATCAAATACAACAAGCCTTTCACATATATTATATTATTTTTATAACTAAATATATTTAAATGTTTAAATATTATCTGCACATAAGGAAAAGATATATTAATTAAAAATAAAAGATGGAACAAAGTCATCGAAAATAATAGCGAATATTTTAAAGAATAAAAGTATCTATATTTCTATCTATATCGTATCTATATTTTTTTTTAGGTAATATTTATTTTAAAAATCTCGGATTAATTTCTAGAATATATATTTCTCTTGATGGAATATACAAGATCATATGATTCTATTATGAAAATTATAAAAATCTCGAATTGTCTTTGCTGGAATTCAGTTTGATGCTGAATGCTTACGATGCTTTCGTTCCAAAATATATATTTAATCTTAAGATACATAACGAAATCAATTCGTTATTTATTGATTTTTCGTACATATAATAATAGTTATATAATTATAATAATAATTCAGAATAATTGTCCAAATTAACTGTCCAAAAAAATAATATTTTTTTTTAAACTTTTAAACAAATTTTTGTTCTTAAATACACATCTTCATCGAAAAAATAATTATGAAAATCTTTGTTAAGAGGCAAATCAAGTTTGGAAAAATTTCACGATCGCTAAAAAAGACGAGAGAGAAAGCAATTTTTATGTTTATCTTCTGAATTTTTGCAATCCACTTTTCTCGCCGCCTCAACAGTCGCCGGTTTTTCAAAATGATTTGCATTCATTCGCATCTCACGCTGCACTATCCATTCACATTCATCTCTTTTTCTTTTTCTAACAATTCCTTTTCATCTGCCCCCTCTCAATATAAATTTGCTTCCTCCTACTTTTCTCTTTTTTCTTCTCTTTCTTACCTCTCCCTACTCCTTTCCATCTTACGTTTTCACCTTTTACTCAAAATTCTTAATATTAACGCGATATTCCTGATTCTCGCATTTGCTTATACTATTCCCGTAAACCCGAAAAAAAAAAAATTGACTTATATCGGATTAATAATTACATCATTTCCATATGCTTATCGAATACTATTTTGAAACATTAAAAATCATCAAGAGTTAAAGAACATACGCTAATAATCCAAATTCGGTGCTACGAAGATATAAGGATCTGTCTTCTCATCAAGAAATTGACACGAATTTCGAAGTTTGCAAAATTATAACTTTATGATTTGTTTGTTGTGTTGTTCGTATTTGCAAAGAGGAATTGAAATTGATAGATAGAGACAAAATGTTTATTTTTTTCTTGTTTGATAATTAGATAATCTTGATGAAAGAGAAGAAAATTGGATATAAAATTAGGAGCGAAGCGTTTAAGTAATAATAATTAGTATTATAATGTAATTGATTATTTCGAAGAAATTTTGTGAATTTCCAAATATTTTATATTATTTTAATAGTCAAGTGCTTGTGATTATTAAAATATATTATAAATAAAATTTACATTTTTATAAATAAATAAGAAATACAATCTATTTTTTATATTTTGATATTAATTTTATTATTACTTTATTTATTTTTTAATGACATTAATGGTTTTTTTGATTTTTCGTACATATAATAATAGTTACATAATTATAATAATAATTCAGAATAATTGTTCAGATTAATTGTCCAGATTAACTGTCCAAAAGAATAATATTTTTTTTTAAATTTTTAAACAAATTTTCGTTCTTAAATAAATACACATCTTCATCGAAAAATAATGACACTAGATAATTTTATTATTTATATTTTATATAAACTCTTTTTACTCAATATTCTTTTATGAGATGTCGATTATTATGATTTAGATTATGATCCAAACCATAATTAGAAAAATTGCACGTTTCATAAGAGTATAATTAAATAATATTAAAATTCAATATTAGAGTATAAATTAGAATAATTTTACTGTTTATAATTTATATATATTATTTATAATATATGTTTCATACATTATTTAAAATTAATTTCTACAATATTTTTTATTTATTATTTTTAGATATCTATAAATATTTCATAGAAAATTAATTTTTTTTCTAAATAAAATCACTAAACGCGAATTTGTATAAGTCAATTGAAAACAATATTGAAATTAATCTTATATTCGATAACAAAATTAATATTAAATCCACAAAAATTATTTTGATATAAATGTTTTAATCAATAATGAATATAACACAATCATTATTTTTTATTTATATTATTAATTACCAATGACCGAATAAAATGATAAATCAATATAAAAGTGTTCGATAATCTAAATTGATATAAATGTAATAAGTTGATATAAATGTAATTTCCTATTGTTTCTAACTTTGTTCGCAACTTCATTTTGCTTATAAAAAAAATTTATAATTTAGATTACATTTTTTTAAACGAAAATATAAATGAAAAATATCTAAATTTTTAATTAATTTGCTACTGACTCTATTTATTGAATATCCAGTAAGTATTTTTATTGAAACACAAAAATTATTTACTTAAAAAAAATTAAGTATAAAAATTTACATAAAAAAAAAAAAATATTTATTCATATATATTCATATATTCATATTCATATATATATTTATTACATAAAAAAAAAATTATTATAGTTTTAATATAATATTCATATTTTTATTTTTTTCTATTTAATAATATTATTTCACTATAAAATAAAATAAATAAAATAAACTTTTGAAGTATCATATTATACTTTGATATGATAAAATCTAAATAAAAACACATGAAAACAACATCGATAAGATGTTAATTGTATTTTACAATTTTTGTATAATGAAATATTATTTATATTTATTAATTGCTCAAAATAAAAAGATATTTTATAAAATTTAACAAATAATACTTATATTTTACTTCAAAACAATTCTTTTGAAATTTGCAACTTTTTATTATTTTGTGAGTATTAATTATAAATATATCATATATATCTATATGTAACGCAGTGAAATATTACTTCTTACTATTAATTACATTTTTAAAACGACCTCTTTTTACAACATTTTTAGAATAGATGCACGATAAACAAATCATACGTTCTTTCAATATGTGCATTTTATTTATTCGTTTTAATATAATATTCATATATCATGAAAATTATATCATGTATATTATGTAAGTAGAAAACGTATTATTATTACACATAGAATGCGTAATATTATTACGTATAGAATTTTAATTATATATCAAATTTTGAATATAATAATTTAAAAAGATACAATCATTATTGGATTCAAAATCGAACAATTTTCAAAAATGAAATAAATAATTATAAAAATGTTCTAAATAAAATATTTGTTATAAATCAAATATTAAGAAAAATATTTATATTTTTTTTTTGAAAAATTATTAGATATTTTACATAATTAAATTTTAATATATAATTCGAATTTCGAGGAAAAAGAAAAATTTTTCAATTATAGTATTATGATTTATCTTATTAAAATTTTGAATAAAAAAGATATAAGAAAAATTTATATATTATAGTCGATATATATATTCTATTATTAATATTGATTAATATTTTTTTAATCGTAAAAAAGAAAAATTAATAAATATTAAATTGTTGTTTTTTACTTTCAGATAGATAAATACTCAAAAGAAAGGATATATATCAAAATAATTATTAATAACTGATATGACATATAAATAAAAATTAATAGATATATATATAAAGATATCAATGATAATAGGTTCATTTCAAATTTTGACAAGTTAAACTATTCTGAATTCAAGTTATTGAAGTACAATAATGCAACTCAATATATGATAAATAATTCAAATTAAAGTTAACATTAACTTGTAAAACTTTCATAATGGAGTAAAAGAGAATGAATAAAATTTTAATTTTATTATTTTTAAATTATTTATTAAATTTTAATTTATAGAGATTTTTGTTTATAGATTCAATTGTATTATACATAAGTTATTATCAATTTATAATATAAATAAATTAAATAAAAAATATTATTAATTAATATAATTAATAATATTTATTATTTAATATATAATTAGAATATATATATATATTTGAACCTGGATTTTATCCGAAGAAAGTTCTTTTCTCCATTTGGTAAGATTGGAAAGGTATAGTCGATAAACTCAAGATGAAACCATCAATTTTGGAAAATATTGCAATCAACTTGATAAATTGAAAGATATTATAGCAGAAAAACGGCCAAAATTGGCAAACCGATATGGCTATCATGACAATGCAAAACCGCATGTTGCATTGACTATAATAGAAAAGCTGTTACAGTTTGATTGGAACGTTCTATCGCATCTTTTGTACAGATCTATTATTATCCTGTTGTTATTAAAAAATTCTCTCCGTGATAAACAGTTCCAATCCGTAAGCGAAATAAAAACACACTTCAAGAAATATTTTGCAAATAAATCCCAATAATTTTGGAAAAAGAGAATAAAGTTTTGTGAGAGATAGAAGAAGATGATAGAGCAGAACAGTTCATATATAATACAATAAATTAACTTTAAACAATAAATATCGCGTATTCATTTTGTATCAAAAAAAAAGAAAGAAATTTATGGATCACTCTAATATATCTAATAAAAACAAAATAATATATAATTTTTTCTTTTATAAATTATATAAGTTATAAATTCTTTAGAAAGCAAAAAATGAAAATTAAAATATAATATTAAAATATTTAAAAACAATTTCTTAATGGAAAAAATATACTGAAAATATCATGATAGTTTTTATTTGATATTAAATGCTAAAAGTATAATTTTAAAATACATGTATAATGTGAATTAAGCTACAATTTATTGTTGAGTGAAAAAAATATAAAATAAAAATTTACCAAAATTTTTACATTTCTATAAATATATATTCTTTAGAAAGATGGGCTCATTGTGTATTTTAATATTTTTTTTCATATATCTACATTAAATCTTTTTATATATATGAATTTTTGCTAGTAAAAATTAAAATATTGAATAATTAATAGTATTGAATGCAAAAATTGGATGCAAGACAGCTTCATATTAAAATTGAAATTTTATTATATATTTAAGAAAAAAAGTAAGTTTATATTATTGTACAAGTCATCTTCAATAATTTCCTTTTCTATTATAATAGAAATGGAGTCACTTGAATATAACGTTAATCATGATTTTGATGTAAGAAAATAAAGTTTTAGAATGTAATGATACTTATTAAATACTGTTGCAAATAATATTATGAAAATATATCTAAATAATTAAAGATAATGATACAACAAAATAATATCAATAATGAATATAAATTTTCTTTGCTTTTTTAAAATACTTCTGTAACTGGATAACTGTAACAATGATTATTTATAATTGTAATTACTTTCATATTTCTATAATATGATATAATATAATACTTTCATATTTACTATAATATTTCTTTTTCTTTATTATCGCTAATTTTTAACATAAAACATCATTAGAAACATCAATTTAGAAAAATATCATATAATTATTTATATAATTATAGATCATATATCTTAAGATATATAAAAATATATAAAAAGAAATCGAGAAAGAAATCATAAATCGTTATTTCCAGAAATGATATTTAATAACATTCTCTCGGTTATTCAATATCCGGAAAAAAGAAATGTAAACACTTGGAGTAATTGACCGCACGAGACTTATTATTTCATAAGAATTAATTTTACATCAATGTAAGACTTCCCGATTTGAAAATATCATGCAAATAATCTAGATGAATGAATCTGGTCAAGTAAAGGTCATGATTGACGTCACAGGGAGTTGATTGAACGGAGGAGAACATACATATAAACGGAAATTTTTCATGAATTTTTAAACAGATTGTTCCATTTTCGTGAACCCAATTATTAACTGAAAATAATTTCAACTAATTCGTGCCGTGCGAGTAAACTAATAAGCTATGTAAGTCTTTCTCAATTAGTCATAGCGAACAGACGTGTTTACATTTCGTTTGCGAGTATTTGTTAAGGCTATTTCCTTTGCGTTATTGAAATATTTATATATATTAACAAATATACAATAACTAAATTTATTTTAAATTAAATTATTCTATTTAAAAATATTATATTTTATATATATAATAGTTAAGTGTAATAGAATGATTTACAAAAACTATTCATTCATTAAAATATCAATTAATAAATACTCAGATGCTATTAAAATTTTGTTTATGGAATTGTTATGTAAATGGATTTCTTCAGTATTAATCACAATATTCTCATATAACGAAAGTAAAGATTCTTTCATATAATCTTTTATCAATTCATTTATATAATATCATGATTTTATATTAAGAAATTGTTTTTCTTCATCATTCTTGGTATTATAATTTATTTATTTATCGATGATTTTCTGATAAAATAGCTGATCGAAAAACTGATTACAAACCGCAATTTTTCGTTTTCTTTTTTCCTTCTTTTTTCTCACTTTATCTTTCCTTTTGCTTTTTCATTCTTACGAATAACTTGTCTTTTCTTTCAATCTTTACATTGATTTCTTTGTTCCTAATCTTTGAATTCTTCTATATTTCAATGACTTTGCGAAACTATGTCAGAAAAGTTCTTCTTCTTTCCTTTAGAGAGAAAAGTTCCATGAAAAAAATTACAAAGTTCAATCGACTACTTTTTACAATATATAATAAAATATAATTTTAAATTTTTACAAAAATATGATATTTTTCGGATAGAAATTAATAGAGTTTCTTTCATCACACTTTTTTTTCAGTATTCAACGTCAAATATATATAGACAATATTGATTATATTAGATGAATATTAGTTAAAAAGATTAATTAAAAAGATGCACAGATGATTATTCTTTTTAATCTTTTAATATTTTAACCATTTTCGAATCAACAATAACAATAGTAATAATTTGAATGAATATTAACAAAATTTTTTCTTAATTTTTGATATATTAATTTTTGTATTTCATTAATTGTAAACAGTTATTGATATTTTTAAAATAATTTGATAATATATTTATGTACCATAATAATAAAAAATTTTATGAAATTTTTTGATTGAATTTTTTCATGAAAACACTTGTAACATTAACTAAGTGGAATCCTGATAATTATTTTGTTCATATGTCAAAATAATATGGAAAATCTAAATCCAATTCATATTATTTTAATAATTTTTTTTTCCTATAGAATATCATATTATATATTCCTTAAGATTCTTTTATATATTTTTCATATATATGTATTATATTTAGTTTTGAATCATTTATAAATTGCAATAAAAAAAAACTTTTTTTCAATAATAAATCAAATTCATGTCAACTTTTTCAAATGGTTATACCTATTTTTGATTTTAAATTATAGCTAATATCAAAGTGAATTCAACAATATACTATATATTCATAACAATGTATTATACATGTACTTCAAATGACTTTGAATGAAGAAATGAGTAAATCAAAAGAAACATTATCGTTGGCGTTATCGCTTCGTCGCTTCTGAAGTAATGTTGATATTTTTTATATTCCTGAATAAATGATAGTAATAGTATGCGATATCAAGTGATAAATACATATATATATACATTTTTTATATTATTAAGATCATTCAGTTTTCAAAAGTTCTCTAGATAATCAAATGAGACAGAATGAGACATATATTCATCTGAAATTTAAAATATATATAAATATTGTATTTACGATCATAATGTATAATTTAAACATTATAGTCATATTTATAATATACTGTGTAATTTAAAGTATAAACATTATATTTTACTTAATAACTGTCCTTGAAAAATGTTTTCTAATAATAAAAATAGACTAGATTATGTTTCTTATATTCAATCAAAACATATATATAGTTATATTAAAAAATATTTAGAGGAACAAGATATTTTCCAAAAATATTTTATAACATTAAAATCAAGAAATCAAATTTACTTGACATATTTTCATTCAAAGTCATATAAAAGTGATGATATAAAATATCATTAAATTGATCTTGTCATGTATAATATTATGGAATTAATATCTTATATATATTTTATTATATATAATTCAATTTAAAAAAGTTAAAATGATTTCGATTTATTATTGAAAAAATTATTGAAAAAATTTTTTAAAAATTTTTTTATTGTAATTTATGAGTTAATTTATTAATTTTTTTCAAAATATTTTTTTGTTAGATTATCGAAAGTGTTTAAAACAATTATTACATGGTACATTCTATATGTATTATATATGTATATATTTAAATATTATTTTGAAATATATTATTATTATTTATTATTTATTACTATTATTTTATTACTATTATTATTTTATTACTAAAAATGATTAAAATATTTATAAAATGATTAAAATAATACTTTAATTGTAGTAATATAAATCCAAATATATATTACTAACAATAAAATAATATTAAATTAACTATTATAGTTAATTTAGTTATTATAGTTTTATCTAGGTAAATAAAAATTTCTATTCATAAGGATTAAGGTTTTATATATATATATATATATATGTAAAAATTTTTATGTACATATATATATACAAATTTTTTACTTTTTTAAATAAAGATAAAATTTCTTATTTGAATTTTTTTTATTTAAAGCTGTTAAATGTAAAAGAGAAAAATATGAAAAGTAAATTAAATTTAAATTTAAATCATTTAATGCATTAATTTTCGAAAAAAATTAATTAGAATTCCATATTATCATTTTTTTCACTTTCTACATAACTTTCTATGTAATTTTCTATATAGCTATAATTATATATAAGATGTTAATATATTCATAATACTTTTAGAGATTTATAATTATAATAATATGTAATATCATAAAAATTATATATTATAATATAAAATTATATAATATATTATAAACAATTGAAATTTGCGTTAGACAAAGCAAGATAGTAATAAAATGAGACTATCTATCTTTGTCACATTAATATTATATTCTATCTCACTATCTAACATAAGCTTAGTAAAACTGCTATTAAATTTGAAAATATTAAATTTGAATGTCGTTACAATTCAATCCTAGTGAAAAATTTTTACTTTTTATTTATTTTTTATTATAACCATAACATATTTAACATAACCAATATACATAATTCATAGAAAGATAAAATGAAACTTTCATCTTAGATTATATTTTATACATTTTTCAAAAATATTTTCATTTTTCTTTAAATTATTATTGGTTGTTAAATTAAAATGCAATCGCTATAAAATCTTATAATCTTTTAAATGTTAGAATTTAAATGTATGTTATCAAAATATACTGATATAATATACTATAATATTTTTTAAACGTTTATATTTGTGTTTTATTTCATAAAAATATCTTTAATAAAATATGATGTAGTCATAATTGTGAAAATATTATAAATACGATGGTGATAAGTTTCACCCAGCGATATGTTATATTGAATAAAACTAAAATATCTTTCGAATCTTATAAATCCAAATTAATCCATAAACTAAAAAAAAATTCCAATGTAAATCAAATGCTTAAGAAAATTATGTAAAATTACAATATTTGCGTTAAAAATATTTTTACGTATATTTCTAAAATTAAGATTTATAGACGATTATATAAGAAATTATTTAAAAATCTTATCTTTAATATATTTCAAGATTATTGAAATCAAAGTATGATGTGTTCTTTCTTATGTAATTATTGAAAAGATTAATATGATATATATAAAAATAGATATTTATATATAATTATTTATAGATAATTATATATAATATTTAAAAATTTAAATATGCAAAAATATACAAAATATAATATATAAATAAAATATAAATAATTAAAATATTTGATATTATATTTTTACAATAAAACAAATTTTTATTCAGTTGTATTCATAAAATTATTTTATATAAATATATATAGTTTAATAAATCCTAATTAATCATATAATAATTCATAATATTTAAATTAATTGAGAGAAGAAATTACATACATTATAAATATCTCTATTTCTTAAGTGTATTTGTTTTTTTTGTCCCATTGATACATCATTAAATTGATCTTGAACGATTTAATAAAAATCTAATAATAATTATTATTTCCTGTAATATAAATTAAAAAAATAACATACAACTCATTTACAATTCTTTCTTCAGCTTTCTTGCGAATAAACAAAACTTCACTTATAAATTTACTCATTTAATTATGAAAGATCAATTTATATTTTATGTTAATATATTATTCCAAAACAAATGACGAAGAAACTTTTATTAACACTTATCATTCTTTTCATATTGCATATCTTTGAAACGAAAGAAGTTTCTGCAAAAACTTCGATTCACCAAAAATAAAGAAAACAATAATGAAAACAATCATATAAGGGTAACAATGAGAATAATAACAGCAATTCGAAAAATGATTGTAACAGTAATTTTCGTTTTTTTTTTTTCAGTTTGCCTATTTATTATTGTGACCTAAATTTGCAATTATCAATCAACTATGCAGTATCAATATAATTTATTAACGTTTCATCTTAGAGTTTATCATTAATCTTTCTCGTATGGTTCACGTAAGATAATAATAAATTCACAGTATATTTTTCTATTATCTGTAAACCGGCATACGCGCGTCACACGACAGCATATCAAAGTGAACATTCGGGGTCTCCGCATTGGCGTGTAATGCATCGTTTGCTAGCAAAGCATTCTATCGGAAATGCAGGTTACAGACCACCTCCCTAAATGCTCTCCTCTATTGATTCGTGCAAAATTATCGATTTTCGAACAGCCAATTGCAATGTGAGATTTCCTTCAACAAAAACGTTTTTCTTATGTGTATATTGCAGATATATAAATATAAATAATAGTTTTTGAAATAAGAAATAAAAACTTTTTCACAAAATCAACTTAGATAAATTAGATTGTTAAATATGAAGAATTTAAAAATCAATTGGTTTAATTCAAATTTTTCCTAAAAATAACTTAAAATAAAATTAATATTTATTTTATTTTATTTTTTATTTTTAAATAATTAAAGAAGTTTTTATTGTTAAAACGTTTTTTTTAACAAATCAATTATATTTAAATCAGGAATGTTTATAGACTATAAATATATAAATAAGTAAATTTTATATATGAAAAAATTACAAATATACAAAATTACAAATATAAAAAAATATGTATAATACATAATGAATGTAGATATGTTATATATTATATAAGTATGTTTAAAATTTTATTTTACAAATATGTAAAAATTATTTCAATTATACATACACAGTTTCAATATAGATTTGAAAAAATTGATCGAAAAAAATTTTTTATACATGTAATAAATTATTTAAATATTAATTTTATGAAACATTATTCAAGCAACTTTTAATGTATTTTATTATTTGCATTTATATACATATATTACAGGATAAATGAAAAATAAAAAATTTAAAAAAAATTTACATAAATTCATTCAAAATATATAATATAATAAATGTAATAAAAAAAAATTAATCAAAAAATATAAAGAAAAGTTTATTTGTTGAAAAAATATATTTTTTTCTATATTTATTTTTTTTCCATAAATAATAACTACAAAAAATAATATATAAAATAATCAATATAAATTTAAAAAATATTATTTATTTCTTATTTTCAAATAATCATTTTTGATATACATTAGAAAGTTATTATTTTAATTAATATTTTCATACATTATATTTTAATAAATAATTAATAAATATTTTTCATTGTATTTATCGCTATAATTATGAAGTAAATTCAATTATTTCAACAAAATATTTCATTTTAACAAAATTATTTCAATATTTTTTACTTGAAATATAAGCATTATATTTAATCATAAATATTTAAATAACTATAATCAATTTATAATAATTTAAATGAATTTTAATAAATTGTACAAATTAATAAGAAATTACAAATTGTAATATTAAAATATTCTGATAATAAAAATAAGCATACTTTACTTAAAATAAAATATCAAATTACTTTTCACAATAAAAAAAATTAATTCAAATATTGCGTTATTATTATAAATATTTACTTTTTAATAATTATTTATATATGCATTTATCATTACAAATAATGTAAGAAAAGTTACTTTATTTCATGCAAGATACTTCCAAATACTTCCAAATTATTTCCAAATATTCTATTGGTGTTAATTTATTCAAATAAATAAACAAATAATTTGATATTAAAGATTATAATATATATAAAATATATATGTATATATATATATAAAATGTATATGTATGTATAATATAAATAAAATTATCTAATATTTTATTTAAATAAGTTAATTTTTATTTAGATAAAAGTCATGTTTATATCATTATAAATTATTAACAAATGATTTGTTAAATGTTTTTATTTAACATTTATATAAAAATTACAAAAAAAACATAAATAAATAGATTAGATAAGATTAAGCATATAATATAGAATAATATTATAAAGATTTATTATAAAATAATAATAATAAAAATAAAGTTATATTTCTGTTGTTTTTTCGAAAAAGAAATTAATGTTATAAAAATTTATTGCTTATTGGAAATCATTGAAAAGAAAAATATTCGCAAAAACAGTGAGATTTATTTAAAAAATATATATATAAAATTATAAAAAATATTATAAAAAAAGATAATATAATTTGTTTTAAATTAATTGCAATAATTGCACTTCTATAAAAATTGTTAAAAATTTTATCAAATTTTATCAAATTAAATTTAAAAAATAGAATATTTTATAATACAAGAAACATTCATAAAAATAATTTATAATACAGTATATGAAAACAATATATGATTAAAATTCAGTACTATTCAATTTTATTTCCATTTTACGATAAAAATAAAACATCAAATTATTTAAAAAATATAAAATTGCGAATATTGAAAATAAATTGAAATTTATAATACAAAATAAATTATAAATTTAATAAATATATAGTATAATATATAATTCACAGATTGAACAAAAAAGTTCAATTTTGTCATGTATATATCATCATATATCATATTTAATTTCATTTTGAATTTTTTAAAAATATTTATATTTTCAAGCAAAATAAATAAAACTTTTATATAATACAATTATTTGAAAATTTGCAAAGCAAAAAATCGAATATCCATTATTAATTAAACCAGATGTAAAACGTAATAATAGAAAGAGAATAGAAAATATTTCAAATTTATCAATTTTATATATTATATATTATCAATCATATTTAATTGATATAAATATAGAATTTATCGAATTTGAAATATATCAATTTTAAATATAGACTATCATGAAATAAATACATAACTATATTCAAATTATAGTATATATATATATATATAAAACAATGAGTATATTTTTTAATTATATATAAACAATGAGATATTTATATTTTAGAAATTAAAAAATTATATAAAAAAAGTAAATATTTTTTAATAATATAATAAATTTTTATTAAAATAGATATTTTAAGTATTTTAAAATTAAAAATTATTTAACTTTTGTTATTTAGTACAAACAGAAAGAAATTAAAAAACCTAGAATTAGATTAAATAAGTTAAAAAATTGAAATCAAAAATCAGAAGTTTAAAATATATCAGGAATTATAATATTTCACAATATGTTTCAAAAAAAATATCCACATAGTTATCAGATAAATATCGAATTAGAATTAATATTTTAATTTATATCATAAAAATATATTTCGTTTTCTTTGTTAATATTTTTATATTATTTTTATATTATTTTTTCAATTTATGCAAAATGATACACAGTAATATTACGTGCAGTACAAATTAATCAAAAAGTAAACTAACGAAGATTTTTGACCAATAGTGTTTTTCGATTTGTGAGAGATTTTCTATTTGTGATTGGATGACATCGATTAAAACCAATGATATGGATTCGAAAGTTTGAATAAGACGTTACGGTATAAAAATATTCGTATATTTATTAAATTACATTCAGAATTATTTTATCCGCAAATAGGAAGAAAAATAAAAATAGAGGCAAAAACCAGCCTCAGTCTCTGGGATATATTTTCTGGGAACTGCACTTAAAAGTACTATCTTTTATCTACTAAACTCTTTGCGGTGAAGAAACATACAGGAAAAAAGAAACACCAATGCAACAATTGGTGAGTGTTTGATTTGTACTATGAACACGTTCACGAGTTTGTCGCGCATCCTTGCGCACTGTCTCGAGATCCTTTCTTGCTCGAATCGAAAAAGTCGAATCGTTTATCAAAAAAAAAAAATTCTGTTTATAAAATTAAAAATTTTTATATACAAGAAGTAACGTAATTTATTATGCAAATAATTTTAATGAAAAATCATGTTGAATTTCTAAGATAGATACTGAATACTACATGAATATCACAAATTATTTATGTTTAATATGCATTGCAATGGAAATTTTCGTTTGTCTTAAGAGATAGAAATATTCATTTCATATTTCATATTTTTGAGAATATTCAATTTAGATTATTTGAAAGAAATTTTATATCAAAATATATTGCATAAATTTCTTTTTTTTTTAATTTTTTTCTTTTTTTTTAAATATTACGAATTTAATTCAAATTAAGCAAAATTTTCAATATTAAAATTTATAGTAATGAAATTAATATTTGTAATGTATTATTATTAATTTTAAATATTGAAAAAATTAATAAAAAATTCAATTTGATATAAACTCATAGGCTTCTGTCACGATATATATATCGATTATAAAGTATTCATCGGATGCAGTACATATCTAATTTCGTAATATTATCCTTGTTCAACAAATAAGTAATTCGTATAACTGTTATATGAATGCTGACCAAGGATATACGAAATCGGAATTATAATTTTGAATTTCACGAAAATCGTCATCTTAATACTTATATAATGCGTACATATGCAATCGATAAGTGTTATATATGAATCATTATTTATGAAGCGCTGTGTGAAAGGACGGATGCATGAATCGCAATAGATAAATTGCTGTGTAAAAAAGATTTTAGAAGATCTTTTTAAAATTTCACAAAAAAAATAAAATTATTAAATCTTTCAAAAATATAAATAAAAATTGAAAGAATTAATATTAAAAATAAAAATTTATAATTAATATCAAAAATCTATTAAATTTATAATTTTATAATTTTCGAAAAATCTAATTTAGACTTCTTTTAATAATATATATAATATTATAAATTATATAATTTTATCATTAAATCATTATATATTACTTTATCATTTAAATAACATAATCGAAAAAGCAAAAGAAATAGAAAAATAACAAAAATACTATGAAAAAATACCAAAAATATTCTGGTTATACTTAAGTAAAACTCATTTGCAAAATTATCAAAGCGCTAGCAATAAGAGAATTACCTAATCTTTTTCTAATATTATCGCGAATAAATTATCATAAGATTAAACGAACAAACAACAAAAGCGGATAGTAGTCTCAAAATAATAAAAAAAAATTATTTCCTCCGTTAGTTGGAAACAAGCATTACCAGTCTTTAACCAGTTCTTCCTTTTCTCCACACTAATTTTCTCTTTAGTTTTCTTACCGCATGTTCATGTTTAGTCTACGTAGGCCACCACGTGGCAATTCTCCACGCAGGGAACCTTTGCATTTTATCGTGAAACAACTAAGGAAGGAGAAAGGGAAAAATAGACGCAATTAAAAAATCGTTCGTAACTCGATGCATGTTCGACGAAAGTTTTTTTAATATTATTTCTTCTTTATCCTAATGTCTTTTTCTCACCATTCGTGAGATTTATTTTTTCAACAGAACGAAAACTATCGCAATTAAACAGAATATATAATTATTATGAAATTATATAATTAAAATGAAATTAATGCCTCAATTTCGCTATAAATATTCGTCTTCTGTATGATAAATAAATCTTCCATGGAATAGTATGATAATATTATAAGCAACAGAAGTTTGATTTTATATATTATAAATATTATATATTATATATTATATATTATAAAAATATAGTATTCATTATCAATTGTATTGTTTTATTTTAATGAATTTAATAATAATGAAATTATTATTAATTATTAAATTATTAAATTAATAATTATTATATTATTTACTTTGATTATTTTATCGTTTAGAATTTCGATTGTTTATATCGAAGTTTAAATTTGAGCCAATCAATCTGATGATAACTAATTCTATTTATACGTGTCTGTGGCAGTATATACATCTAAAGCATCGTGGAATGTCCAAGTTCGGTATAAAATAACGTGGATACTATGGACGACTATAGTGATATTTACCCGTTATATCTTATTTATATAAACAGTTGATATAATAATCGCATATACACTTACAAATGCATACGTATATTATATTTATAGATATAATATATATCTATAAAATAATTCAATTAATAATATCGAAAGTTTTTCGCAAATAAATTAAAAATCGAAAAAAATTAAGATCGATTAAGTATATGTAGAAGGAAAAGATATGTAGAAGAAATAATGTTTACAATATATTTCAAACTCATAAAAATTGATGAGAAGACAGCTAATTGGCAAATTCATATTTGAATATTTTTTTAAAAAATAGATAATAATAAAAGATAATAAAAAAAGAAGATAATTTTACGCGAGATAATTAAAAATATAATATAATATTTTCAAATTTCAATTTAAAAAAAATCGAACTTAAAATGAACTTGTAAATTAGAACTTGTCAATTCAATTTTAATTAATGAAATATGTTGTAAAGAATATTTCTTTGAGCAATTTTTTTTACATATAATTCGTTCAATTTCAATTATTAAAATATTTGCAAAAATTTATTTATTACATTAAATTTTATCTATGTATGTGATATATAATTGCTATCTCTTTATATAAATATATCATGATACAAAATATAATGGAATTATATCACTATATCCATAATGATATAGTTCAGATATTCGATACAATATCTATTCAAGGACGAGTATTCTGGAAAATAAAATATATAATACTTATTGGATTATTGACTGAAATTATGACCAAAGTTACAATAATTTTGACAATCTTATATTTAGTATTTATTAGTTTTTTATTAGTTTTTAACATTATATATAAAAATTTATATATAATTGTATAAAAGAAATTTTAAAAAAAAGGAGCTCATTCAAATCTATCAGAAAATAAATAAGATTTTCCATAAATAAAATTTTCCATTTTACGCATTATATATATTGATTAATATATATATAACCGTGTTTATATAAGTAATTAATATAGATAGTAACGATTATAAATAATGCATATATTGTTACAGATATTCAAATATTAGAATTCAATAATCAAATCAAAAATTTTTTAAAAATATTTCGAAAACTAAACATTAAGTGTAAAGGAATCATTAAGTGTAAAGAAAAAAATCGCTCAAAATAATGCTCTTAGCAATACATTTCAAAGTCACTAGTTATCACAAAATGGATAATTTCATAAAGTAATCTTATGAAACATTGGAGAAAAAAAAAAAAAAAAAATCAAAAAGAAGGAATTCTAAGGAAGAAATGAAAAGTTTTTTGAGATCAAAATATAATTTTAATTTATAATAATTTAGAATAATTTATATGAATATGAATCAGATATTTTCATCTCAATATGTTTGCAAATAGGCATTGTACTCAAGTCACGTGCGATTTCGAGTCAAATGTTGATCGTTTCCATGGGATGTCGTTGACGTCATCAACTAAACCATCATTTTAACCACTGGTGCAATGACCACGTTCGTGGTAATACCGGTCGACAATTCGTATTAAAACAACTTACGTTATATATTTACATTAATCATTTTAATGATAAGTAATTTTAAGAAATCGGTCTACTTTGAAATTATATTTATTAGTTTAAATATTATTTTAATATTTAGAATTTTTTAATAAAATTGTTTAATATTAATTTTAATATAGAAAAATTCTATCATTTCATTTGAATCTTTAATTAGATTTTCGAAATTTGAGATCTTATGAATTCACTTTAATAATATACATATAACTCATACCTAATATTTGTCAATACTATATATATATATATATATATATATATATATATATATATATATATAATATTCCTTTTATTGAAATAATTAATAAAAATTAAATATTTTCAAACAAAATTTAATTTTTGTATTTGATTTTGTTATACTATTATTAAGCAATAATGATATTTCTTCTTAAATATTTTAATATAATATTATTCAAATTTTTTCAACCAAAAATTTCTAACCAAAAATTACATGTTTGATTGTATTATATTATATATTAAAATTCTCTTTTATATTACAAAAAATCTTTTTTCTCTATCTCTTTTTCTGGACAATTTTCAAGACAAAAGAAAATGCTGAATTTAAAATGGAAAAAATCCTTTTCAAGCCCTTCTATTACCTACTCTTAGTATGGCACAACATGAGACAACGAAAGAACGAAGCAAGGAATGAAGCAGGTATAATGATTCCCGATGACGAAGAAATTACGCGAAACTCTACAGTCCGGTAGCCTTGTAAAACCAGTCCTAATAGGTTCAACTATGTTTTATACTTGAAGAATGCAACGAAGGATCATGGTGTCAAGTTTCGGCAAGCTGCCGGCTTTTGCCAGTACAATCATATTTTAATAGTTAATTCCGGCTATCCCATAAAGCCAGCTCCCATAGATTCTTACGACCACTTTTTGAACATCCGTAGAGGCTATGGTAGTATATACATAGGAATTAAAACCAGTTTGAACTGAAGATTCTCTCTGTGTCGGCAACCTTCGCTAGATCGCAACAGGTTCATTCGTCAACGTTCACCACAACAAATCTGCCGTCTTGCTCAATAATCGTAATCCACCGTTACCTTATCACCAACAACCTTTGGACCGGGCTCTCCGCGCCGAAATAATCGATTCGTGAAATGTTCCAATTCCAGGACATCCAATATTACAGGAAATCAGTAAATATGATTACGAAGTATTTTGTGGTATACATTTTAGATATATAATAGTAATTTCATTTAAATTTGAATTTTCAATTTTCAATTTATTTAATAATGAAAAAGTATTGCATTTTTCATAGTATATAATAATAAAAAATTTAATATTGATTTTTCATAGTATTGATAATAGAGTATAATAATTTTTTTTAATATGAATCTATCAATTAATTTCTTTTTCATTGCTTTTAATAATTTTGAAATATGTTACATCATTTTAAGCATCTTTTTTTTAATTTTCGAGTTATTCGAACAGAAAACTTTTAATACTATTATATTGAATTCTGTCTATATCAATGCATATTCTTTGAATTATAATGCTAATGCATTATCACATTTAATATTTATTTTTAATATTGTATATAAAACAAAACTTAAAAAAGATTCTATTGAAATATATCAAGAACTTTTGACTTCAAAATTCATTTATTTTATATATAGTATTAATTACCGATTGTTATATGTATTTATAACTATTCATATATTTATAAAATATTTATATATTTATGATATATATTTATAGATGTTTAAATATTTAGAAAAATACGAATAATGAAAAAAATATTTCGTAAAAAAATTATTTAGTATAAAGAAATTTATTAAATAGTTTTAATAATTAATAATTAATAATTTTAATAATAATTAATAATTTTTCTAAAGATTAATGCAAAAAAATCATATAAGAATCAATTTTAATTTTTTAAATGGAATTCCATAATTTTTATTATGGAATAATCGATTAATAATCGAACTTGTTATTTTCAAACAAAAAAATTTCTATTTATTTAAACTGAAAATTATATTATTTATCAAATCGAATTTTTTGCTAATAAATTTAATTTAAATAGTACGAACTTTATGATGAAATATAAGTTTAATAATCACACAAGTTTAGTTATAGTTTATTTATATATTATATATTATAGTTATAGTTTATCTATACTATAAACTTGGCATTAATTATCTCTTTTCATTTTACATAATATTATACGGAATTTCAATTATATCTTATTATGTAGTAAAATATCATAAATTAATCTAACTTATCAAATATCAGTTGCTTAGATTTTCTCAATAATTTAATTCTTTCAAGATCAATAGCATTATAAATATTGACATTTACATAATAGAATTTTTAAATTTTTTTTATTATAGATTTTCTATTATAGAAGTTATATGAATATCAACTTTAATTTTTTGAATAGAATATAATTTTTATTGCATCAATCAATACAACTCGTTATTTCCTGCAAGAAAGTACTAGCTATTTATGTCGAAAAATCTTTAATTTAAGAGATATAATTTGAGGATTATGAAATTCACCATATACTAAATAAGGAAAGTATAAGAAATAGAGTATCATTTCACATTTTTCAATTTTCATAAGATATGTTTTCTGAACTTCAAGTTATAATATTTTCTAAATTAAAGATTTTTTTAGATATAGTATTTTTGTAAAAAATAACCATTTGTATCAAATATTGCATGTTTTAAATAATATATAATTCTATTTAAAAAATTAAAATTGATCTTCATTTAACTTTTTCGTCTTATTTCAGAAAAAATTATTAATACTGCATAATATATGTAATATAATTATATATATTAATATATATATTTATATCAAACAACTTTTATCTGAAATAATTTTTTTAGATATTTAAATATTTTCAATTAAACCAGATGCAATAAATGTATAAATGAATAAATTTGATAAAATATTTGATAAATTTGCAATACTAATGCATACTAACGTATATATGAATACATACGTTAGGTAGAATTTAAATTAATAGTATATAATATTATATAATATTACATAATATTATATAACATCAAAATTTTTCAGAAGTAATTTGAAAACTAAAACCAACAGCCAATTATGTACAAAGGAAAAATTATTTAAAATGTGTTAAAAATTGTTTAAATTTTTATCTTTAACAACATGCAATTGTTGATGCTAATATAAATTATAATAAATTTTTCTGAACATTAATAATAAAAAAATTTGGCATTGATTTTTTGTCGATTTTAATAATAAGAAATTTTATATTAAATTATTCAAAATTAGATAATAAATAATTTTTCTAATTTTTGTTCATATAGAAATTTTTATTCAACATTTCAAAAAAGATTAAAGTGAATTTCAAATTAAGTTAAATACAACTTTTTCCATATTTTAATAAAGATTTTATTTTATTTCAACTAACAAATAATTTTAATTAATTTTAATATTGAAACGATATTTAAAAAACAATGTAAATTTAAAATTAAAGAAGAAAAAAAGAAAAAGATAATATCCAGAATCGCAGTATTCAAAATAACTGGACCATAAAAAGAGAAAAAATGAATTTATCTATTTATTGTTAACTAACGAATGATCGACTGTCCAGTTTTTTCAACCGGTGTTCACCAAAAATTCCGCCTTCTTAACCAGCTAGTCTTATATTTGCATATAAATGACGAACTATAATATATAATATCTTAGAACTAGCGAGCAACCAATTTCGATATTTTTTTCGTGATACAGATCAATAGAATTTAGTTACTGAATAATATAAATCAAGAAAGAATTTAAAATAATATGAAAAAAAAACTCATGAAATAAATATAAATTTAACGATCAAAAAATTATCAAATCAATGAATTACAAACTGATTCTATAATTATTTAATAATTATTTAATAATTCATAAAAAAATTAAATATTAAGTTGCAATATGTTATAATATGAAATATGATTCTTAGAATAAAAATTTCATTATATGAAGATTTCAAAGTATCTTGATTAGAATTTTTTTTATAATAATTATTCTTATATTATTTTTATTTTAATAATAACAATAAATAAGTATTTTAATTTATATAAATAACATGTATTATAATATGCATTTAGAAAAATATTTTTTTTTCAATCTGAAAATTCATCTTAATATATAAAAATGTATAAAAACATATAATGTGTAAAAATATATAAAAAAATCTTTTATATTATATTGAGAATAAACAAATAGAACATGTGTATTTCAATTATTATATCTTGAAGCAATTATAAGAAACATTCTGTCATTCTTACTATATGTTTCAAAAATAAACATTTTATATTTTAGAAAATTTTGTCCACATAAAAATAATATAATTCGAGAAATTTATTATTTATATTCTGTTTCAATTTCGTTAAGATGCGTCTTCACTGAAACAATAACGAACAACTTTCTATCGACATTGAACATATCTTGAAAAGATTGCCGTTTATTGCCGAATATTTTTACAGATTTTTTTGTTTCTATTGCGAGCAAATATTGTTTCTATTGTTTATTTCTATTCAGTAAAGATCAAAAAAAAATAAAAAATACGGAATAGTTTTTAATAAAAACAAATTTTCCAGTATATACTTTATCATTCCACGGAGAGTTCAAAACAGTATTGTCTATCAATATCATACATACCATCAACATTAATACAATCTTTATGAAAATGTCCTTAATAATGAAATAGTAATAACTTAATTTATTAAGTTAATTAAAGAATATAAAAATATTATATAATAAAATCAATATCTTAAAATAAATATTGATAAACATATGAAGTTCTAAAAGTATTGTCTATTTGTTAATATTTATTTAAAATTATCAAACTTCATTCATAAATTACATATTTTTGAATTTTTTAATGAAGTAAATTAAATTTGATCGAAACTAATTTTTGTTTTTTCTTTCTTTTACCATTGATAAGAAATAATAACTAATAAATTGTAATTGTAAAGAACAAATTTTTTTCATTAACATTTTTTTCATAAAATAAATTGACTTATATATGAACTAATGCTAACAATAAATATAATCTTGAAACCAAAATAGAAGCTAAATGTTTCATAAAATCATTCATCAAATGGATGATGTTATTTTAATATAAAAAAAATGTTTATTAAGTTATTGAAAATATTTATTGGAAATATTTTGATATGCAAGAAGTGATAACAAATTCCTTGTTATTATTTCAGTGCAGATTGTGCAAATTGAAAAATAAATCATAAAGAATTTTAGAGAAATAAAAATCAGAAATCATTCGAAATATCGAAAATTCATTTTTTTAAAAACTCATACAACAAAATGTCCATATGCACTTTAATAATTTACAACTCAAATGTTAAAAAAATTTGAAATATCAGTTTTTTATTGCGTTTTATTATATTGCAATGAAAATTAAGATTTGATATTTAAATCTTGATAAAATAAAATATGGATTATATGTAACTAATGAATAAATAATATCAATAGACAATAATTAATATTTTTAAGCATAAACATTGATAAATCTTTCATCAATCATTTTTCATTTTTCAAAATACAATAAATTCATGTTAAATTTCTAAGATTTACATTAAAAATCACAATATCACATATCATATATTTAATTAATTTATCTATTAATCTTTTAAAAAAATAATAATCTATTAACTTTTTAAAAAATATATTGTTCTATATAATTAACCAAAGAATATATTGTTCTATATATGTATATTCATATGTGAAAAATATCAGAAATGTTATTCAAATTATTATTCGCTTATTTCAAATTAATTATAATAAACTGAAAAAATAAATTTTTTTTTGCAATACTGAAATAATTTCATGCATTGGCATAATCATATCATCTTATATATCAAATATTGAAAAGAATTACCTAGTATAACAACAATTCATTAATTGTTTTATTATTTACATTAGTCTTTAAATTTTTACTATAATAATAAGTAATATTTTTTTTTATTAATTTAAAAAAGATTAATTTAAAAGAAAGAAAATATTTAAAAGAATATTTCAAAATTGACTTTGATATAAAGTATTTTTCATATCTTTGTAAAAACGCATAAAATTAAAAATTATATATTATTATAATTATTGACATTTTTTCACATACGTATATAAAATATTTCTGATATTAAAAAAGATAAACTAAATTAAAAATGTAATTTCTATTATAACATAATATAATAACAAAACATGTACAAAAATATTCTTCGTTAAAATATTTTGTTAAAAGACTAATAAAAATATAAAATATTTTTATTACATATATATATTTTTGAAAATAATTCATTTTGCTAACAATAAAAAAAAACTATGAAATATAATATAACATGTTTTACGAAAAAATTATCCTTTTCAATTCATCAATCTCAATTATATTCCTTCGTGCATAAAAATATTACAATTACATTTATAAATTTCAATCAATGGTGTTATTTTTATTATAAATCTTTACATCAATAATCATAATGTTTCAATAAAAGATGAAAACAATCATATAATGCTAAAATTATCATTCTTAGGAGCTAAGGTTGAAACTATGACAAACATACCATAGCACTATAGTACATACTTATGTACTATTCACTACTTATACATACTATTATATCCCAACACGATGGTGGAACTGGTAATATCTTTGTGTGGCTTGTTCAGATATGTATTATATAGGAAGTGAAAAAGAGAGTGGTCTTTCCAATGAGTATAAAGGGATAGAAGCAGGAATATGTGGATCCTGTAGCCGGAGCTCGGTGTGGCAATGTTCTATCGGCTTTAACAACGAGTTTCAAAGCGCGAAGCGCTTTCTGTCCGTTCTACCTTCTCCATCACCTTCTTTCTTTCATCACCTCTAGCCTTTCTGCCTCTATTCCTACAACTACCAATTCTTCTTTTGCCCTCGTCTTTGGCTTTGCCTTTGCCACTATCTCCTTCTTTCATACCTTTTTGCTGTTTTTTTGAATTTTTCTGTTTTTTTCTTTTGTTTCTACGCTCTATCAGACTAGAATTCTAGATTAAAATTCTAGAATGTCATAACTCGTTTTTTTCCTTCTTCGTAGTATCAAGTGAGTGTCTATCTCACAATGTCCTTTTTTATTCCATGTCTCTCATATAATTATCCTCATTTTAGTCTCTTTGTAATCTTTGTCTTGTCTCTTCTTTAATTCTTTTACTCAATACTTCACATTTCTTTTTTCACTAATTTATTTTTGTTTTTCACATTCTTGTTCACAATTTCGGAATCAATGTCATTTCACACAAAATTTAAATATGCTTCTCTTTTTTTGTAGCTCTTTATTTGTATATTTTCTATAAATAAAAAGTTAAATATTCTATCGATGAAGCATTTACAATAAACAAAAATCATTACAATTTACAAAAACCATTTTTCATAAGTCATTTAATTTTCTGAAAATCTTCTCCATAAATAAACAATGACGTATAAACTGTCAAAATTCGAAGTATCGCATACGTATTTCCCTAAATTATTTCATAACAATAGATATCTCGCGATGTCTTTGAACAAATATTGTTGAAATATAGAGTTTCAATTTTTTTTAAACAGAATTTGTTTAATTTGTTAAAGAATAAATTTAATTAAATTTTAATTTGTTTAAGAATAAATAGTTGATTAGAATTTTTAATTTTATTTGAAAGATAAGAATTATATTATAATGAACAGTCTGGTATTAGTATAATAAATAGTACAGTAATAAGATATAATAAAGTAAATAAAATAGAATTCAATTGAAATATATAGTATATGTATTAAAATATATATATATATAGTATATGTATTAAAATATACATATAATTTTTAAATCTCAAAACATTTAATTTAAAGCAAATTACTATAGAAAAGCTAATTTTCGTAAGTTAATTATTTTTAAGATATTTCTTTTATTTCCGTAAATTTTTTTTTAAAAAATTACACAAAATAATATATAATTTTAGATTTCAATTTACATAATTTCATGTGAAACTGAATCAAACATAGGTCACGGATTAAATATAAAGATCTTTTCATAATAATAACATATAAAACATATAGATACATTTTTATAATATACAAATAAATTTCACAAAAAATTAATAGATTAGAGTTTCATTACTCTGAAATTTGAATTCAACAAATCATTTATTAAATTATTTCTTATTATCAATTACGAACAATTTCATTAATAAGAAACAAATTTTTATAAATTTATTTTTATAATTATATATTTTTATAATTATATTAAATATTATATATAAAATATAAATTATATATGTAAAAAAATTAGAAAATTATTTTTACATAAATAGAACATACTCTTCTTAAAAAAATTTTGTAATGCTATAAGTTTGTTTCTTTTACTTATTTCTTAAACTTTCTTTTTTCTCTTGTTTCTTTGATTTTTTTCTTTGATTTTCTACCAAATTTTTCTTGAACATTGTTGACTTTGCATTTTCGTTGATTTCGAAATTAATCGATCCAAGATTTAATGTATAAATAAAATATGAAATATTTAATCTTAAAAGAAGTGATACTTTGAATAATGTTAAATTTACATAATATTTTACATAATATTTTATATTATTAGAAATAATAATTTTTGAATCTAAAAACTTTCTTTTATATTTGATAATAACTTAACCTATCACGAATTAAATATTCTTAATTATGAATTTATTATTTCATATAATTATCTTTAGAATAATTCACAAATCTATTAGCAAAAAAAAAAAATTTTTTTTTATAATATATATATATATATATATATCAAATAAAATCATCAAATTAGAAATTTAAGTTAGACATATTTATATTATAAGGATGAAAATAAAAAAATATATGGTTATAATCACAATTTAAACTAATTATTTTAGAAACTACATCAATTATTTTTTTAGTCTTTCTAATAACCATTAAAACCTTTAAATTTGTAAATCTTTCTTCTTTTTCTACATAATTTGTAAATATTACTGTGCCTATGTAAATAATAGTACAATACAATATATATTCAATTATTTAAATATTTTCAATCGGCAAATAATTAAATATAGTACTTCGTACTAAGTACGTACAATTTTTCATAAATTTTCAAATATAATATTCAAATATAAGAATATATATAATATATACTCTTTTTTTACAAAAATTTATAAAAAAAACATAGTGTCACTAATTATATTATTGTCATAATATAAAACTACAATTCAATCATAACTATAATTTTTCTCTCAAATCAAACCTTGTCCCAATGATTTCATGCCTATGGAATGTCTGAATTGTGCGTGTTATTACACGTAAGTGGGAGTACTGTAAGAGAGGTCGATGATTACCATAGTTTGTACCTAATGTCTTGTTGTCCCTCATAATCACAAATTCGAATTATTATCCAATTTCTATTCATCGTCATAAAAACTACGATAATATATGTTAGTATATTAACGTGACTTTCCCTGTATTTTTCTTTCATCCATGAAACTTTCCAAACTCAAACTAGTCTTGTTAATACGATATGTTAATAAAACAGTTGCGACAATCTTGTCAAGAGAATAATCGAATTGTCAATATTAAAAATGATTTTCAATAAGCACGGTTAATTGTCACCTGTCAATAAGCAATTTTCATTATTGCTGGCCTAATAGCATGTGCTTCTCTGTCCAATACAATTCTCACACTCTATTGTTAATGCTGTTTATTTCCTATTGATTGAAAATGTAAGTATTTAGAATATGTAATAAATAATATGTATGTAAGTACTTACCAATACGTTGATATATAAATGTATTTATATGTATTTTTCAATGTTATCCGAATGATGAAAAACTTTTTCAGACATTACAATTGTAACTAATTCTTTGAAATTCTTTTATAATTATTCGATTTTTATAGAATTGTCTGAGTGAATCAAAAATAATAAAAAAAATTAAAAGAAAAAATAATTGAAACGACATTTAATTGTAAATCAA
This sequence comes from Apis laboriosa, assembly GCF_014066325.1. Taxonomy (NCBI): domain Eukaryota; kingdom Metazoa; phylum Arthropoda; class Insecta; order Hymenoptera; family Apidae; genus Apis; species Apis laboriosa. Next base: position 524,525 of record NW_025224820.1, on the reverse strand, counting down.
AATAATAATAATAAATAATAAACCAAATAATAAACCAAATAATTAAGTGAAATGAATAATAAAGATTCATTATTATAAGACATTGTAAATAAAATTTCTAATTTTATAAAAAAATTAAAAATTTAATCTATTATTATTAATCTGTAATTCTATTAAGTATTGCAAAAATAAGAATATATAAGTATTATTATTGTTGTAAACTAATTTATTTTCTAAATTTGAATAACATAAAAGAGAAAATTCAAGATTTTAAAAAATAAGAAATATAACAATTTGTTATTTTTATAATTTATTGTTAATATAAAGTTTGGTCAAAAATAACATAAATGTTTTCGATTTATTTTCGATTTCAACTTTTAAAAATATCAAAGAAATATATTTTATTTTATTGTCGACTTTTTTTGTCATAAATCATTTTTTCCGTTATAATAATAATTATAATATATTATTATAATCATTATAATATATTGTCATAGTCAAATCACTATTATTATTATTATTATAAAAAGATATACTTTTCTTTATTTTTTTTTTTTCTTTTTCTATATATATTTTATATTATATTATATATTTTATATATTATATTTTTTCTTTATATATATATTTAAATAGTAAAAAAGTAAATAAGAGCATATTTTTTTTATTTTAATTATAATAATCGTAACATAAATGTAATTACAAAAAATCCACAATATTAATATAATTCATTGCAAGTTTATTACATAAAGTTTTACGTATTTTAAATTTTGACAACAACGTTGTTTTGATCAAATTTACACAGGTAGCAAATTTACAACAGTTTAAAATTTTCGTGAAGGAATATTCGCAAATATTTCATGAATATAGCTAACTCGTGAGAGTTTTGCTATATAAATGTATGATCAAAAACCATCTTTTTTCCATTGCATTTTCTATCCAGACGTACTTCTACTCATAGAGCGATATATAGTCCTCGTCATCATGACTTATTTTTAATTCTCATTAACATATGTTTGTGATATATCACATTTAACGCTATATACATGTAGTCAAAAGACTATCTTTATGAATGTTGTTAACGAAAATAATATTAAAATAAAATTTTTTATAGGATTAACTTGTTATTAAAAATTTTATATATTATTGTGACATTTTTATGTTTATCATTTTATCTTTTTTTGTATATTTTATTTAAATATTCGGAAAATAAATTTTAATAGTATTAATTTCTTTAGAAAATATTCTTTCACTTAAATTTTCTTGGTTTTCGTATATTTCTTAGAATAAAATTATTGTTTAAATTTTTATTTGATTATTTTTAAAAGAATTTTCTAAATTTTAGAAATAAACTGAATTAATTGTAAAATCAACCAACTTTAATATTTTTGACTCAACCAACTTTAATATTTTAATAATTATAAAAAGATATACATAATAATTATATAATATTTATATAATATATATATAATAATTATATAATATTTACTATTAATTATATCTGTTACATTATATTCAATTTTTTTAGTAATCTTTTTAAAAGAAATTCTATTTANAAAATATAATATATAATTTTTAATTCTTTAAATTGTATAAATTATAGTTATAGTGATAAATAGTTATACTATAATAAATTATAGTTAATTGTATAAATTATATAATTATATATACAATATAATATATTGTATAAATATAAATATTTTAGATAATATTTATAATTTTTTCATTATAAATATTAATTCTTACAAAATAATGAGTTATAAAAACACTAAATAATTTTAAAAAATAAAAGAAATTAAAATTTTCAAGAGTTAACTCTTGAATATAAATTTTATTTATCTAAAAATAGTATTCTATTTTTTCGATTTCTTTATACGTTAATTATAAATATTTATTTTTATCTAAAAGTAATATTCTATAATATTTCTAACGGGTTCTTTATACGTTCTAAATATTTTATAAATATTATTTCAGATAAGAATTCATTTTGTAAAATAATACAAAAAATTTCGTATTATATTTAATCTTTTTATAAGATTGCTTTTTAAATCACATTTTTTTTTACAATTATTATATAAGATAATATTTTTACTTTTCTATTTTCTTTAATAAATTCTAAACTATTCTATTATACTTTCCGCTAATTTTACTATATTTTCTAAATTCCTTTTTTACATTTTTAGATTTTTTGCTTTATTTTTTTCAATTACATTCAAAAAAATATTAATTTCAATTAATGCAAATGATGAAATAATAATGCAAAAGATATAAAAAATATTTTTCATATTCATTTCCTGCGCTTATTCTCAAACTGATTCAACAGCGATCGATTTCTTATCAAGTGATAAACAAAATTTCCCAGCAGATCATTAGATCTGATATCGTATGATAATTCAGTTCTCTTGTTCTACATATTCATCGTATGCAAAAGGAACGCTGTGAAAACAACTTGTAATGCAGATCCTATCCATCATATAAATAATAATAGTTATTATTTCCATTTCTCGAGAAGCAATGGCTTAGAAACTTGCGACTCTCAATATCGTGAAAGAAAATAGGAGTGTTTATAGCACGACACTTTAACATTTCCTTAAGAATGCATATTTTAATGTACAATTTTCAAATAGTTTAAAACAGTTGCAGTATGTTTGATATATAGTAACGTGTTAAATATAAAAAAAAATTATAATTGAGAAATTCAAATATTATAATTTTGCATTAATTATCGAGTAACTAAGAAAGTTTTGTTTTTTCTTCATATGTTAATACACAAATTTTATATATATAAATAAAATATAAATAATTATTAATTATAAATGTATAATAATTATTTATTTCATTTATTATATTATTATATTATTTTATATATATACAAATCGAAAAATTATTTAATATTATTTGACATTATTTTTATAAAAAATTTCGTTTATTCTATTAATAGAATAAGATAATATAAGATAATAAGATAATATAATCTATTAATAGAACTATTGATCGATTTTAATGAATATATTAAATTAAAAAAATTAAAATCGATAGAGAAGATAACTTCAAATAACAAATTCACTAAAATTATATTAAGAAGATTGTTTACTTAAGCTTAAAAAACTTATGATATATTCTAAAAAAAATTATAAAATATAAATATAAAGAAAAAAGAAATTGTAATTTTATTTCAATATAGATACATATATATAAAAGCTTATTAATAATATAACTGGTAAATATTTTTTAAAAAACAAATCATTTAAAAAGCTTAAAATAAGTGTACTTTGAATGAATATATTATATGAATATATTTATAATTCTGATATGTTTAGAAATAAATTATACAGAATAATGAAATTATTGCTATTTGTCTTATCTACTTGTAATATTTTGCTTTTTATATAAATCTGAACTTGATATTAATACCTACATAATTTTTTTTAACTAAATAATATTTATTTAAATCTATTTACTTAAATTTATATTTAAATATAATATGAAATTAATTATGTGGAAAGAACTGAAACTATGAGAGAAAAAAAAATTACATTAAATTTAATTAAAATTATTAGAAATTAAAAGAGACTTTTAGTTATCTAATATCAAGAAACTATAATATATATATATATAAAGAATTTTGTTTATTAATAATTTGGAAAGTAAAACAAAGATCAGTTCGAATAAATTTTATAAACCTAAAATATTTTTTTGCAATGAATTAAAAAGAGATGAAAAATTTATACGAAATTTAATTATCAAAATTCAGAAGTTATATAAAATTTTTAAATTTTCATTTTCTTTCATCTTTATTATATAATAATAAATTAAATAAATTTAATATATAACATAATAATATAATAATATAAATATATATATACTAGTACACACACACACACACACACACACACACACACACACACACACACACACACACACACACACATATATAAAATATGTTGTTGTTGTTGTTGTTGTTATGTATTATTCACATCAAAAACATTTTAATAATTTTACCATTATAATAATTTATAAATATATATAATGAATTTCTTTATTGATCTTATCTTTCATATATTATATATATGTACATGTATACACAATATTTTTTTGAATTTTTTTTTTTTTAAATAATAACTTCATTTAATCATTCATAAAGAGAGAAGTATAACATATTCATACAAAGAGTAAAAGATAATTTTTAAAGAATCGATCACTATGCAAAATTTGTTCAAAATAAAAAAAAAAGAAAAAATTATTGATTTTCCACAAAATCAATATTGTAGTTATCCATTTATTTAAAAATTCACAATTCACTTACAAAAAAATATATTTTAATATTGCATAATAAAAAGATTTATAATAAATTCATCTATAAAAAAAACGATAAAAAAGCTAAATAAAAAAAAAGAAAAAAAAAGAAAATATTACTTTCTTACAAGATTAATGTCAATTATAATTCAATCATGACTGAGGAATGGCAAAACCGGAAATGGAAATTTTCTCGAAACTGTTGCGGTGTTTCCTTCACAATAAGCATCGTTTTTATTGGCACCGCGATCATCTGTCGACGATTTGCACTTAAGTTCTTTCTACATCGCTATCGAGGACCAAGAGAAGGAAAAAAACCAAATATAAAAAGAAAAAGGAAAAAACAAGCAGGAGGTCTAAGAGGGAATAAAGAAACTAAATGAGTGAGTGAGAGAGTGAATATCTAAGGAAAAGTCTAAGGATGAGTGAGCGGGAGAATAAAAGAGAGAAAAAGAGAGAGGAAACATGAAAAGAAAAAGGATAAAGTTTTTATGCTTACTACTCCAAGAGTTTTAGAATAGCGTTCCGTCCATGGAGCAGATATCTTTATTTTTCTTATTTCCTTTTTTTTTCATCTTCTTATTATTCCTTTTACACCACGGTCCATTCGTCTTCCCTTTCTTCTTTTGGTTTCTTTGGTTCTTTTGGTCTCTGATTTTTTTTCTTTTTATAACTTGTCTTCCTTCTTTTACTCTTCCAATTGCATCGTCTCTTTCTTATCTAAATTTGCTTCTTCTTTTATTTTAGCATATATTTTTTCATATCTATATATTAGAAACCTAAGGAATTTTTAAAATTCTTGATTCGAAAAACTTCTTAGTTTTATTGATCATAAGTATAAAAACTCTATAGACAAAAAAGAAATAATATGTTTATATAATTAAAGTCAAATTATGAATAATATTTGTCAGAAAAATTGTGCCATTTCATAATTAGACAGAAATTTCGAGAAAAGAAATTAAAAATAAAAGTAATAAAAAAATGTTTAATTTAGAGCAGCATACATATATACATATATAGATATATATATATTTCATTATTAATATTTTTATTTTAATATCTGTTTATTAATATTTGTGATTTTATTAATGATTTTTATATATTTACAAATTAAATTATTTATGTATTATTTATTATGTACTATAAAACCAATTATTCTAATATTAAAATTAGATTAATATTAAAGTTTCAATACAATTCATTTTTATTAACTTATGTTCATTTTTAATGATAAATTAACACTAATCAAATTTTTAAATAATAAAATATTTATTTTATTTCAATCCTTTATAATTATAATTTAGTAAAAAATTTTAATGAAAAAAAAATTTTTATTTTCTTTGGTTTATTCGCGTGATTATTTCCGAAGAAGATGAAATGAAATATTAATGTATACATAGATATATAATAATGTAATAATTTTATTATGCGATCCAATACTATGCACGCAAGTAATTTCAATAAATGGAATAACATGCAAGTAAAATGTAGATCACGTAATGACCACAACAATTTTTTAAATTATATCACAAAAGCAACAAATGGCCATCCGTAATTTTTAAAAACCCATTTTGTTTCATATTTAATACCTGCTAACCATTTCATTTTAATACCTGCTAACGATTATTCTTCTGAATTCATATAATCTTTTGAATTAATTCAATGGCGATTAATAATTTATTATAAATAAATCTAATTCTATTGTAAATATTAAATTACATTTATTGAAAAACACATATAAGTAACATATAATTTATTATTATTATCTATCTGTGTAAAATTTTGAATTGGCAAAAGAAAAATATTTAGTAGTAAAATTATATTAGCGGAGTTAAAAACAAATAAAATTAATTTAAAATAATTTAAAATATTAATTTAAAAATTAATTTAATTAAATTATTTATTTCAATTGATATTAATATTATATATTATATCAATATTTTCGTGCTAAAAAATTTTTCTATTTAAGTATCATTATCAATCACTATTAAATTCCATGTTCAATAAAACATATCTAAATAATAACAATAATGAATTATAAAAATTCTATAATTATACTATATCACAATACTATTTCGTTATGATACAATATTCTAATTGAACATATCTAAATAATCTCACATAAACGAATGACCAAACCTAATTTCCTCTGAATTGATCGAACACATTTGTACAATGATTTTCTATTCAAACTCAACAAAAGACAACGATTGATCGTCGATTACAGTAACGTAACATCTCACGTAACTTATTTAGGGATTACCAATTCGAGGAGTACAAAAATTTATCTAGACTATGATGATTATTCAGTTTCGAACAGACATATTATTGTTCGCTGATTTATATTTTCCCTTAAGGCATCGAATAGCATCTAAACACAGTAAATAATTGGATGAAAGAGGCATCGGACCGAAGAAACTAACGGAATTCCAGTTCCCCAGGAACTTTTTACGCGTAAACGTCGTTCGTAACCTATTATTACGTGTGACTAACAAGAAAAAAGAGAGAAAGATAGTTAGAACATAATGGATAGATAGATAGGTGAGAAAAAATCAAAGAACGAAAACAAATTCACGGATAGGGAAAAGGATAAAAGGGATAGCAATAAAGAACAAAGAAAGAGAAACAAAAAACAATAATACATAGTTAAATTCAATCATATTCTAGATTTACAATTAAATTAAAATAATACTAATAATTGAGAAAGTGAATTAAATATAATTCAAATACGAAAATAACTAAACAAAATAGAATATACGCAATAGGAATATATCAAGTAACAAATGATTAAAATCCGACATTTCAAACTTATAAATATCATGTGATAGAAAAAATTTCATTTTTTGTAATTTTTTTTTTTTTTCAAGAAGAAAATATTAATAGATTGAAATTTTTCTGATTAAAATAAGTCTGATTAAAATAAATATGAGTAAAATCAAATTAGTTTTAATAATATAATTAATAAATTGATATCGATACATTGATATCTTGATTATAATAATTATTAAAATTATTTATCTAAATTATCTAAATTAATTGGAAGACAAATTTATTTGAATAAATAATTTTTCGAATAATGAATCAGAAATTTGTAATTAGAAATATTGTTTTATTTTCTTTATTATTTTATGATAACATTTTATATGTTATGATTTATTATTATATTTATTATGATTGCTTTATCAAAAATAAATAATTTTCAAATTATAAACGTTCATTAAGAACATATCTAATAAAAAAAATTCATTATAAAAAATAAATGATTTATATAAATGATTTTTATATATAGTTTCAAAATGTATGCCTCAAAATGTAAGCATTTGTTAAATGTAAGCATAATAGATAAATATTATTAATATTAAAAATTAAAAGCATCATTAATAGTGAAAGAATCTTAAAGAATCTTAAAAAATTTTTTAACAAATTTTTTACATTAACGAAATTTAATTAATATAAGTTTGAAATGAGTTCGAAAGTTTGAATGAGAAAATGACAAAAATATAGGATTTAAGAGCTAGAAAAGAACAGAAGAGTATTGATCCGTTTATTGTAAATGATAATGAGAATTACTAGATTCGTAATACAGAAGAAATTTATTTTTACGATAATTATATATTTTGACATATATATGCGTATATGATGTATTTTTGGAAATTTTTTTGAAAATAAAATTTTATGTATCATCCGCGATCATATATATGTATAAAAAAATTTTAGAAATAGTATACGAAAGATAGAAATATAACTATATTTCTTCTCAGATTAATTATCTGTTTACTCATTTGTATAGATATTATATGTTTTATACTCTTTTAATAAGTATTACGATATACATAGATAGATTTTATTTAATCAACCTTTAAATTTAATAAAATATCTAAATTAAATTTAATAAAAAATCCACAATAGAATATAGAAAGATAAAGAAAATACAAATATAAAATTAGTGCGTTGCATCTTCTTTGTTTTTCATAAACTAAATTTTATGAAATTATATAAAATTAAAATATGTTTTAATTAAATTAAATTGTAATTTTTGCTATAAATTAGAATAATATTATGTATCATTAGGTAATTATTTAAAAATCAAATATCATGTTTAGATTTCGATAAATTTTAATATATTGTAAAAATCAACATTTTAAATAAATTTTTCTTGCCACTATTCGATCTTAATTTTTGAAATATTTACAAAAAATAGTTGATATTATTATCTTGAATTTCATCTAAACATGTTTTTATGATAGTATATTAATTATCATGCAATCGTTACTTATCAACTATTTATAAAAATATATAATGGCTGACACTAAAAATATATAAAGAATGTAATTAATATCACCACACTTATATTTATATTTATAATTAGTATCTATAGAGAACTTAATAAAAAATTCTTTAGATCCACGGATTAAATAAAAATAAAATATAAAACAATGAAATGGATTGTGAAATTATAATAACTAAAGTTACAATTGTTAGTTAAGTTACATTATTTAATAATATGTATTATAACAAACATATATACATATTTTTTAAATTATATATATATATAATAAAAAGTTATTATAATAATTAAAAAAGAAAAAACATTTAATATACAACTTATATACTGTATACAACTTATATAATGTATAACAACTTTTTCTTTATATATTACTATTTTGTATTGTTGGGCATAATTTTGAGATAGATATACATATCATCGATGTGCTTTATATCTACGAAATGGGAAAATAAAATATAAAAATTATTGAGTCACTATTGGTTCGAAATTACAATGATTGAAGTTATAATGATAACAATATCAACATCGTATATAATAGATACCCATTATGTAAATATGTAAATTATGTAAATATACTATACATATATTTACATTATGACATATATTTACATTATATTATATTATATTATATTACATATATTTACATTATGCATATTATTAAATAATTTAAAAAATATTTATACATGTTTAAATTTTAAAAAAAATTTTCATATATCAATATTATATAATTTAATATTTTTATATCTCAAAATAAAATATAAATAAATAAATAAATAAATGAATAAATATAAAATTTATAAATGAATATAGAAAAATAAAATTCCGAAAAGACGAAAAAAACAAAAAACAAAGATAAATAACTAAAGACATATTCTATATGAAAAAAAAGAGAAGAATGCGGGAACGATTAAATATAAAGCGAAAGAGAAGAACAGTATATGTGCATTTCAAATAAGAAAAAGAAAGAAAGAGAAAAAAATAAGGAACAGGGAAAGAAGATGCGCTATTCATCGTCAGTGGGAGAAACGAAAAAAGCAAGAGAAAGCGAGGAACAATAGAAGACTATGCGCATACACATTTAGAATGTATTATATAACTGTTGCTTTGATTTTTTAAGTATTTATAATAATCTGACAAAAAAAATGTTCTGAATAAGAATTAATTAATCAGTTTTCAATCGATTATAAATTGTAATGAAAAAAAATAAAAAAAAAAAAATTTTGATAACTATAGGAGAATCCGATTTTGATGATTTTTGATATATATTGTAAAAGTCAACATTTTGAATAACTTTTTCTTTTATATATTACTATCATTCAGTCTGATTTTTAAGATATTTACAAAAAAGATTGTTAAAAATTATATATAAATATATATATAAAAAAAAATTATTCAAAATATTAATTGCTATAATATATTCAAAAATAATAAAAATCCGTGAGGATTTCAAATACCAAACTATCTATTCCGAATATCAAATTTTTTTGATAATAAACTAAGATAAAATTAGTTTAAGTTTTTAAATATTCATTCATAATAAAGCAAATTTATACATGTGAAAAAATTCACTGTAACAATACTATAATAATAATAAATATAAGTTTATTTATATTTATGTTTATGTCTTAAATGAATTGAAACATTTATTATAATTCAAGTTATAAAAATATCGCGATACTAAACAATTCGTTTATTTATTTTAATGTACAAATAATTAACATTTTCTATGATAAAGATAAATTTTGAATATAATTTTATTAAAAATGTTTCTCTTAATTTATTCGATATTTTTCTTATTCATAAAATTATTTCAATGTCTTGAAATAGTTCATCATTACATTTATTTTGGCATTATTTATTATAATAGTATGAAATCAAAAATATATGATATCATTTAAAAAAAAGTTATTTGATTTTTATTATCGGAAAAAAACATTTTTTTGATATTTTTTTATTGCAATTTATATAAGATAATGATAAATTATAACTATATATAAATAGTTATAAATGATAACTATTTAATTTCAAAACATTTTCTTGTCAGATTATAGGAAATGTACGAAAATAGTGGTGATAGTTATATCTTCTTATATAGAAACTTATATTAAATAAAAAAAAGAAGAAAAAAGAACCGAGAAGAGAAAGAGAAAAAGAATATATGAAGGCCGACCACTTCTCAAACGTCTCTCTTAGCAATTCTTACTCAAAATTTTATCTATCCCACGCGCCTTTCTCATGGCGCGATCCTTCAAAATTGCCATTTTCCACGTAACAACAGCTTCGATCTGATACGCAAACAAGTATTCACTGCAAGATTTTGATTCAATTGAACAAAAATAATATATAGATATAATATATAGGTATATGTTTTAGATTTGGAAATGTGTAATTTTATAATTTCGTTTCTTAATATTTTTTTCTAATATTTTTTATTCATTCAATGATTATTTTTTATGATTCTTCTACTATGTCCATTATTGTTCAAAATTTTTCGCAAGTTCAGTAATTGAACATTGATTAAAAACAAGATACAATGATATGAGCACATGTTCAAAATTAATTTCTTCAAATAGATTCATAATATTTGATATATAATATATGAATAATAATGATAATATTTTTCATGTAAGAGATAAAAAAAAATGAATTTAAAATATTTAAAGAATAAATAGATGGAAAAATAAAGAAATAAACTAATCATTCACAAAATATTTTTTATTTCTACTTAGTTATTATACAAATTTTTATTCGAAAAATAACTTATTGCTTATTGATATACATATAGACTTGAATCTACTTATATTATTCTTAATTCTAATATTTTAACTATTTATTCAAAAAATGAGAAATATAAATAAATTCGAAACAATTAATTTATTCCTTAATTTTTGCAGGGGAATATAGATAAGAAATAAATAAAAAGTATAATTTTAAGTATTAAATTTAAAGTGGTTTATAAAAATTGGTTTATAAATATATTACTTTTAAATGAAAAATATTTTTTTGCAATTAAAGAATGGATTAAGAGATGAAAAAATATTAAATTAAATATAATATTTAAAAAAAAATAAAATCAGTTTTGAATTCATTTTACAAAAACCAATAATTATATTACCTTTCACAAAGATTCCAAAGATAAACATGTCCTACCTGAAACAGAGAAAAGAAAAATAGTTTATATTATATTCATGTATTAAGATATAAATTATGATTTAAATTATTCTTATTGCTAATTTAAAAAAAAAATCAACTTTTTGAATTTCTGAAATTTTCTTGGAATTTTTTGGAGAAATCTGAAAAAAATTTTTTTTACCAATTATTCATGATAAAAATTTATATTCTATAATGTTTTCATAAAAAAAATTATATAACGCATTAAAATTTAAGATTTTATGCAATAAAAATACAATTATTATTTAGTTATTACGTAATATTTGAAGTATAAAATTGCATATTGCCAACTTTAAAATTAGATACTTCCAAAATATTCATAGGATTTAACTTCAACATATTATTAAATAAATAAGAAATAAAATTCAGAGTATTGAGAAAAAAATAATTTTGAACTGAATAAATTTTTTTTTCTTAAATATATAAATGTTAAAACATATAAATGTAAAAATTCCAATATAAATTTCTATAAACCAAAATTTCCATCATAGGAACTGGCATATTTTCTAAGGAAAAGGCAAAGCTTTTGATCTTTTCGTTCAGAGCAGGTATATATTCGAAGCTAAACAAAACTTCCTTGGCAACTGTAGAATAGCTGAGTTTCTCTTCCACTTATAAGTGATGCTTGTGACATGTACCAGAAGAAAAACAACAATCTATTTCGACAATTTTCGTGCAGACTAGTTGGCAGTATTCGTATTCGGTTTCTTTATCTCGGTAATGTTAGCTTTCGTAAAAGTATTCGATCAATATGAGTTTAAAAGAACGAACAATTATTTATTTTCGCAGTTATAGTTATCCATTCTGTATGCCCATAATATTTCGTTTTTGCTTTCACAATAATTCATTTATTATATCATAAGAAATTTTCAATTATTGGAAATGATTAATGTTTTTGAGATGCGATAAGGTCAACTGTATTTATATTGTTTGAAATATCAAAAAAAAAAAAAAAGAAATATAAGCTCTAAAAATATAAAAATTAAAATATTTATTTTAATTCTATTTAAAAAAAACTAAAATGCAATATATATAAATCGATGTACTATATCGATATATATATATATACGATATACGATAGATCAATATTTTTCAAATAATGTTTTGTTAAAATTTTATAAATATTATATAGATGATAATTATTATTAATATTAATATTTTTATTAATAATTATAATTATAATTATTAATAATTATTAAAATATATCTATGTATTATATAAATTAATCAATGCAGCAATAAAAATTAATTACAGATTTTTTCTATTATTTTTAGCTAGATCAAAATAGTAATCTAATTTTAATAATACATTTTAAATATTTTTTCTTTTTTAAATAAATAAAAGAAATATTTTAAAATAAACTATAAATAAATTATATTTGTTAAAAAGTGTAAAAATCTAATTAGATTTTGAAATATATCATTAAAAGATTAGGAAACATAGTATTAAATTATAATAGAAATAATAATAAATATAAATATATAAATAAATAATAAAATTTCATTTTTTATTCAAATACCGAGAATTCTAGTATTTTTATTTTTTTTAAATTTTGTTTTTATGTGATTGTTTATGTTTATGAAAGTTTCTAATTGATTTAATTATTTTTATTTAATTCATGCTAATTTTGTTTTTAAAACATTTAATTTATATTCATATTCAATTAATAAAAAATAAAAATCAAAAAAGAATATATGTAACTTTTTTAGCTTTAAATTTAATATCAAAATATATATAATAACAACAATTTAAATTCATTGTAAGGATAATAATTATTAAAATAATAATTAAGATTTGAACGTAATTGATTCATTGATTAATCAATGAAAAGTTTATTTGAACTTCTTTCCTTTTATAATAAATAGAAAAATAATAGAAATTTAATTTATTTAATTTCGAACTAGATATCTCAATAAAGAACTGAAATTTAAACTTATGATGCAACTTTAATTAAAAGTTCAATCTAATTAAAAATTATTATCTTGTTAAGAATAAGACTGTGAAATATTTAATAATAAATAATAAAATCTACGATAAAAAATAAAAATATACCAAAAAAAATTAAATTATATTCATAATAAATATAAAATATAATTTCCATTAAATCATATATCAAAAGATTACTAGGATATAAGATCTTTCTTATTTTCAATTAATTTATCATTGCTTTGAATAAGGAATTCTATCAATTTCAAACGTATTCTTGTAACAAATTACTTTGATAAATTTCTGTATCTGTGCTATTTTTTTATTTCGTAATGATGAATTATGAATTTTTTTTAGAAATAATTATTATTTGATATATTTCAAATATTTGTTTTAATCACAATATTATTTTATTTTAACAGTTATTCGCATAATAAAGACATGGATTAGACAAACATTTTTCAAATGTATGAAAATATATAAAGTTTATATAAAATTATTTTATATCAGTTTTTAAACTTAGTACTATGAGACATCTACAAAAAGTTGTAAAATCTAGGATTCTAAATTTACGGTACAAAATCAGAATTTTAATGCTTAAGTATTTAAAATTATTTAAGTCTACAAAAATACAAGCAAAGTCATTAATTTTTCAAGGATTTTTCTATTACTTAATATTCTAAATATTTAATAGTCAAAATATTGTATATATTAGTACTTATTTATAAAAAGAAAGTTATTGTAAAATATTCAATTGTAAAAAAATTAAATTTTTTCGGAATTTACGGAGATATAAGAATTAAAAAAAAATAAAATACAATAATTCGATTATTATTTTTTTCATGGAATTTATATTCTAATATTATCTTAATTTCTAATGTCATTGCTTTGACTAATTCATAAAACTTAATAAGTTCAAAACTTTCAAATTCTATATATAAATTCAATCATTAATTTCCTATATTTTTTAAACAAAATAAAAACTTAGATAGCCGACAATACTATTATGTTCAATTATAAAATATTGGCACCGTTGATCTGACTCGAGATCTAATAAATTTCATTGCACATAAAAACTACATTTAGATTTAAAGAATATAAAATCCAAATGTTTTCTTGAATTCTCAAAAAGTAATAGTTTTGACACAATGAAAAAAAGTTAAGAACGATCTGAAAATATGCACCATTTTCATAACCACGTCCCATCATAAGAATATGGCGCACATCTTTAAAGGATTAAAGCATCGTGAGAGTAATAAAATACAGACTGTTTAACATATACGTTATTACAAAAAGGAAGCAGCAATTTATTCGCATCAGTTCAAATAATGAATCGTACTGTATCGTATATCACTGTAACGTGTCAACATTATAATAATGCGTCGATTCGAAACACAGGGAGCTAAAAGAATTGCTAGAATCATTTTAATGTCGCTTAACCGACTTATTCGAGAAAATACGGATCCATAAATCGAGCGATGCGAAGAAAGCAAGAGTGAAATTTAACGGAGAATTGAATTTCACAGTATTTGTATTTACATTCGAGAAAAAATCTTGTGGTTAATGTTTTAAATATTCTTTATGCATGTGAAGTTTATGTAATACAACAATATGTAGAATAAAAATAAATAATAAATAAACACAAAAATATCCGAATATATTATTACTCTTTATAATCAAAACCAAAAAATAATTTTTTATAAAAAAACGATTACTAATTTTAATAATTATGAAATACGTTGTTAGGAACTATATTTTGAACAATTTTATATATTTATATATATATAATATATATATAATCATCGCTTGATTTTAGTTTTTGAGATATATTTTTGAGATATATATTTGAGATATATTTTTATATAAAAATACGTTTAATATTACGTAATTATTATATTCATAATTATATAATTATATAGCTATAATATAAATATATATTATTATATTTAATTATGTAGTTTAAAGATTTAGTTTCAATTATACGTATATAAATAAATATCCTTGTTATATATTATAAAAATCATTCTATTTCTATTATAGCTTTCAGAAAATTCAGCATCGTTTATTATTTATTCATTAACGAAATCATTAAACAAATAAACAAAAATTTTAATAATATTCTACTTTTTAATTCATTTTATGAATTAAAATATTGGATTTGGGGATATAGGGGATATATTCATTTTAAGTACATATATATAATTATTTTTTTAAGCATCAGAAATTCTATAATTTTTATTACATATTTTTGTAGATTATAGAATACTTTTTATAGATTATAGAAAACGCTATTTATGCATATAAATATTTTTCTTCGTTGAAGATATAAGATTGTAAAAATATGAATATATTTGAAAATAATATTTTTTTAAAGTTTATTTTAGAGTTAATTAATGAAAATTATTTTTATTAGTGGATATCGAAGTGATATTGTTTATTAATGGATGCATCGAATTATTATGGAATAATCATTGTCAATGATTCTTTAATAAAAAATAATTTTCGAGAAATTCATTTTATTTTAAAATTTTGTATTTTTAGAAAACAAGAGATATCGAATAATCAAAATTTCGTATAATCACGAATCAGTTAATCGAGATCTCATATACTCTTTCTTTCTTACATTTTCATCTATATATATCTTTATATATGTCTTTATTGGTCTTCGCGTAAAAAATCCATTAAAAATCCAATGTGGAAGTTAATTTTACCACATAATCTGAATAAGGTTTAATAATTATTTCCAACGATGATCTCTTTTTAAAAAAACATAATGTCATTTTCAATCTTAATACTTTAAATATTCATTTTTTTACGTTTTTCGATATTAGATTATATTTAAATAGATCTTTCAATTCCATCTATAGATATATCTAATCATAGTCAGCATTTTTTAAATATTAAAATAACTTAGCAAAATTAAAACTTAATCTCTTTGTATAGTTACTATCTTTTTTCTTTTAATGCAATATATAATTTTAAAGTTTTTATAAAAATATAGAAATTAAAAAAAAATAGAAATTTTTAGACTAGTTTTGTATTTATCAAGAAAGAAATTTATATTGTTTCGAAAAAAATAGTTTTAGGAGATTAGATATTTTTTTTATTTGGATGTACTTTCAAGATTTCAAAATAATTTTTATCTATTTATATAATTATATCAATAATTTATTATTTTTTAATGTACTTATTAATGCATGTTAATCCATATTTAATCATTTATCTATCAATCAATGTGTAAGGGACAAAAAAAGTATAAATAGATGATTATACTTTGTATGTTTTTGGTCTTTTTTATATTAAATTTTACAAAATTCAAAATAAAATCATTCATAACAAATTCATAAACATATATAATTAATACTTTATTATGAAAAATATCGAAATGCATCCACAAATGTATTAAATATGATTCCATTTAAAAAACAAGAATTACCTTAAAATTTCGAAAGTATCTACTTAGAAAAAGTTCGTGATTATCATAATACATGCCTCTCAAAATAAAATCTAAATTATATTTAAAAAATCTTTTTAAAACATATATAGTTTGGGAAATAAAAATAAATCATTTCAAGAAGTAAATCATTTTAATTATATAAAGATGTAATCATATTCTTCTATATGTAATATTTGATATTTTTTAAGATTAATTAAGTCCACTAAGCATTAATCAATTAATTAACATTTCGCTAATAAAAAACATCGCTTATTCAACTTATTGTATATTTATTATTATTTATTGATCACGTTTTTTATAATAATAAAATTAAATATTTTTTATTATGATAAATCAAATTACACTTTCAATTTCAATTTTCGTAAATTAAATTATATCATAAATTATTCGATTCATTGTCATGCTTTTAAAGCTAAAATGTTATATAAATCATTGTTATTTATATAGGAAGAATGTATAAAAAAAATTTATATTATAGATGGATCAAAATCTAATTTTCAGATTCGTGAAATTCAAATCTAAAACTTCATATAATATCGAAAATCTAAAATATTTTAAAATCTAAAATATTTCTTTTTCTTTTTTCCTGAAAAATATTTATTTTATTAAAAAGTAAAATATTAATAAATTTCAATTTCTAGAATTCTTCAAATTCGACTTCAGCCAATAATAATAATAATCATATTTTTCGTAAACAATTTTTTTACTTTCAAAAATTTGAAACTGTTAAAATTTTAAAAAATTTAAAGATTCCAAATATTTCATTCTTTCTAAAGCATATATATAAATATATGCTTTAGAATTATATAATAATAATGCTATAAATTTGATAAACTTATATATACATAAATAGGTTTACATCAATTCATATAAAATTCTGATTTTTCGCAACTTTCAATATACAACAATATGAAAATCTTCTATTAATTGCAATAAACTAGAAATCATTCTCAATCTAAGAAACATCCAAAAAGACGAAAATAAAACAGCTTATATTTTCCTAATCATTATAATATTTTTATCATATTAATCATAGAAATAACTTGAGTTATAATATTAAAGCTAACATTTCGCTAATTTTCATGTGTCCTGTCGACGAAACGGAAAAGCGCTTTTAGAGTTGATATAATTATTCGAAAGGAGCATCCAATCACGCGCATTACTATCTTATCTGACATGCTTGCCACAGGGTGATTATCCTTTATCAGATCGTACGTTAAGCGCAGGTGCTAGAAATGTTCGTATACACACGTATCTATATGTGTTAGAAACGATACAAATACAGATAGAAAATGACCGCTAGCAATTATTGCATTCTTCAAAAAAACGATAACCAAGAGATATTATGGTATTTTTCATCGATCGACGATCATTGATAAGTAGCTTTACGGAAACGAGATTAATTATAACAATCATGGATCAAAAGAAATTGTTAAAATTTTATCAATTAATCATAAAATAAATCATTTTTCGATTATTATTATTTTTAACAAATTTTTAACAAAATGATCATAGAGTGAAATGTAATCATCTATATTCTATATATTTATAAATGAATATAAGTGCATTTCTTCTCAAGAATAAAAAAAAATTTTAAGAAAAATATCTGAAAATATGAAGATGTTTTTAGCAAAATTAATATTTTATTTTATTAAGATATTAAGAAACATAATTATATACATTCGTATAATATTTTGATAATTATTACAAATGTAATAATACATTGAATAGTAAATATGTATTTTTCAATCAGATATATATATCAAATAAAAATCTGTTGTAAATGTAGAACAATGATTAAAAATAACCATTTATTTAAATTTGCATTTATTTGAATATCGAATTTTCAAAGAAAAACTATTCGTCACTCCATATGCTTTGTTAAAAATAACTTAATAATGGATGATAATATAATAATCATCTTCATCTTTAATTTAAATTAATTTTGGAATTTAAGATGATTATCTTTTTCTAAAATTAAATTATGTTTATAAGTAATGAAATAAATGAACGGAAATATGTATAATATATGTAATGTATGAATTTACAATAATAATATCTAATTAAACTAAAAATATGAATACTTTTTTTTAAATAAATAAATAATACTTTTTTTATAAATAAAAATATAAAAAATTACATCTATTCCTCATTCTATGAATTAGATAGACAATAAATGATATGGAATAAATTGACAAAAAAATAATTCATGTATACGTATTTCTTTTTTTAACAGAAATATATTTTTATTGTTTACAATTTATATATTGTACCCATTATCTATTTATTTGTTTTATTATATTTCTTTATATATTTAAAATACTAATTTTTATTTCATTTTTATTTCGTTATCATTTTTTTTCATTTTTTCATTTTTAATAACATCCATTTCAATTTTACTTTGAATAAATTCAATAAATTCAAATAATATAGATTTCAAATAAATTCAAAATTCATATAATTATTCATATAATTCTGCAAAATTTATATAATATGCCTAAAAACTTAAATATTACAATGTATTCAATATATAATTTCATATAATTTGCAAAATATTTAATATATATCAGTATCATACGATTAATTAGTACATATAACATATATATATATATATATATATATACTTAATTAATATATAAAATCAATACATATATTAATAAATTGGTATAATATATAAAAAAAACTGACAAAATATCAACGTTTTATAGA
This sequence comes from Apis laboriosa, assembly GCF_014066325.1. Classification (NCBI taxonomy): domain Eukaryota; kingdom Metazoa; phylum Arthropoda; class Insecta; order Hymenoptera; family Apidae; genus Apis; species Apis laboriosa. The sequence goes on along the minus strand of NW_025224820.1, from coordinate 504,702 downwards.
TATAAAGTTGTAGTAAACAAATTTTTCATGCGTAATTGAAATAATTATTATAATTGAATAATTAAAAAAATAAAATACTCATATATTATGTAAATGCAATGCAAATATATATATTTGTGATAGATATATTTCTACTTATAAATAAAAATTTCTATTTATAAATAAAAAACTAAAATAAATAATACATTCTGACAATTAATAAATATTTCAAAAATTATACTCATAATTTATCTAATTTGAAGGATTCATCTGGAATTATCTTGGAATTATTCTACTTGAATGATAACGAGCATAATATGTTGATGAGAAACAGGAGATACTAGTTAAAAGAAATTGAATACCATTTAATGATCGATAATGCTATCATGAAATTTACCGGTCAATTTTCACCGATTGTGAAGAATTTCATTGTGAAAAATTTAAACGTGAAATTGCCAAATAATATATTGAAAATATTTACAAAAAATTAATAATAAAAAAATAAAAAAAAAATTAAAATGGAAAAATTTGAATCGATAATTTCGAAAAAATTTTTGATAATCTTTTTTATATAATTTATAAGAAATTTATACAAAATCATTTTATTGTGAAATATTGTGAAATAAAGAATAGAAAATATTAAATGCTAAAAATTAATTTTATTTTATAATTAACTTAATGTGCAAATGTAATTTATTTATGAAAATATACGAAGCTATGAATGAGAATGAATCTTTCAAAATGTTTTTTCATTAAAATATTAATAAATATAATAAAATCATTTTTTTGTCAGAAACTTATTTCAATGTAAAATAAAAAATCAATATATATATATTTAGTAAAAAAATTTATTCATTTAAAGCTTTCTTATCAATCTCTATAGCAAATACATTCAAGATTTTTTATTTTATACTAAAATTATCAACCAAGTCAAATTAAATATTTTTAGATTTCTGTAACTATTAAAAATGTGGTGCTTTTAATAAAATTAATATTAATTTCTATTCGGATAGAAATATAATTATATAGATTGTTCTATTATATATATATGATGTATATATATATACATCATATATATTATATATATTATATATATATATATATATTATATATATATGATATATATATATGTCATATATATTATATATATATGATCCCAAATTTTGAAATAAAAAAAAAATTTGTTAATATATTCAATAAATTTAAATAATGTTATATAAATATAAATCGTTTAAACTTTGCATAATCAATTCATCGCGTTATTGTATATAAAAAAATATTAGAATAATATAATCAAAAAATGATTAATTTAAGGTTAAAGAATATATTGATTCGAATTTCGAAATTAAAAATTATTCTATAGAAGATAAGAAATATGCAAAACGATGTTGTTCATATTTGTTCATATTTTTTTTCACATTATTATATTAATTCAAATTTAAACATTTCGAACCTTTTTTTCATAAAATGGTAAGAAAATCAAAAAAACGAAAAAAATATGTATTTTTATTAAAAAAAATAATGCAATTATTAGTTTTATATGCATCATTGCACTTATAAAAGAAATATAATTATTATATATAATATATATAATATAATAACTTTTCTTTTTTGATATTTTATTATAAATAAATGGATCATCGTTGTAGCAATTTATATTTAATTTAGTAATATGAATAATGCATAATAAATTAATATGAAAAATTATAAATAATATATTCAATGATATAAAAAAAAAAATCTGATAAAGTAATAAATTGATAGAATATGATAAAATCGATAGAATTGATTTTTTATAGCTGTTAATCTTATATTATCAAGAATATAATATATATTTTGAAATGTATTAATAAAAATGCTGAAAGTATTATATTACGTTTGACAACTTCAGACAATGAACAGTTTTCATAAATAGATGAATATTTACATATAAATATTAATTATATAATAACTCCAAGTCCATTATTGTACTCTTAGTATTTGATATTTTTGTTAGAACTTTTTAATGAATGTTCAAATATCTTATATTTATGTAATCAGTACTTATTCTTATTTTTCTTTTATTTATCTTTATTTAAATGCATCTAGAATCATTCTTTAAAATTATTTTACAAATACATTAATATTATAATATATTTATAGATATATATTATAGTTATTTATAGATACTTATATATTATAAATCGATAATTCTGTCAAGATAGAAATTATATTGAAAATTAAATATATAATATCTCATCAAAATATATCCATATTAATTACATGTATCAAAAATTAAATACGCAAAATATTATATATAATCTCGTCCATATTTGTGAAAAAATTAAAACAAATAATATCAGATGTTTATAAATTTTTCGAAGAAAAAAATAGGTAAAATTTTAACGAATGCATTCGCAGATGAGATATCTCGCATTTCAGTGTCATTCATATGACGCTTTAGGCAAAATATCTCGCCTGAATTTTTCATCAGAATATAAAATAAAATAAAATATAAAATATCTCATACAAAGCATAAATATGATATTGGCAAGATACAAGTCTCATTTAAAAAAAGAAACAAATAAAAATTTGTATAAAGAAAAAATTTGAATTATGATATAATAGATACAAATTACATAAGTTATAAAAATAAAAAATAAAAATTTATGAAAAAGCACAAGTGAATGTCAAAATATAATTTTATATACATAAATATATATATACATATATACATATATATATACATATTAGTGTAAAAAATTGAAAAAAATTACTACTTGTAAAATTTATTTTTGTTTAGATTAAAAAAATTTTTGTTTAGATTATTATTCTTCATTTATAAAGTTTTTATCTCAGATAAGAAATAAAATAAAATTAAAATTAAAACACTCAAAGAACAAATTTTTGAAAAATATTTATAAAAAAATTTTTTAATTTTTAAATTGAATATTAAACTATAGCAATTTTTAAATTTTGACTTATTTTACTTTTTTTACTTTAGAGTTTCTATTTTAGAAATAAAATTAAAGCATATTAAAATTTTGTAAAAATGTTTTGTAAAAATACAAAAAACACTCTTCACGGAATAGATGTAATAATCATTTTCAAGATTAAAATTATTCTGTATTTGATTTAATTTGTTCTTATTTAATTATATTCAATTTAAGAAGTTTATTCTACTTAATATTAATTTAATTGTTATTTTCTTATATATTTTAAGATTCACGATAAAGTTAAAATATTATATATTTATATATTAATAATATTATATATAAAATATTATATATATTAATTAAAATTCATAATTTCGAAAATTGAGTTTGAATATCAATGACTCATATTTAGATAAATACATATAGTATACAACGTACCAACATTCTAATATCATAAAAATATTATTTATTGTATATATATATATATATATAAATTTAACTCAATTTATTACATGTTTAACATTATTTCTTCTAAATATAAAATTGCAGGTTTTGAACAACATATTTTAAAAATACCTCATTTTTTCAATAAAAAATATAAATGAAATATATATAGATATTATAAACTTTTTTTTTCTATTATTTCATCAAATATTTGGATTAAGATAATTAAGTAAGATTAAATAAAATTGATCATATAGTCTTTCCTTTTTTAATTTTAAAAAGATTTTAAATCTCTAAATTTCAAATATATTCAAATTTTGAACTTTTCATACGAATTAATATAGATAATATTTTCTATTAGATTATAACATTATAATATTATCTTATAAATATATTATAAATAAATATGACTCTTATGCATACTTCAAAAATATTATAAATGTAAATAAGATTGTATTACAATACCATTCAAGCAAAATTTTTAATAAGCAAATTCAGGATTTTTAAATCGCCGAAGCGAAAAATTATAATTATTTTTTACAAATGATTTTTAAAATAAAGCTCAAAAAATAATTCAAGAATTTTCATAATAAATGTGTTATCTCGATTTTCCACGAAAATGTATGATCCTTGCTTAGATTCTTCATGAATCCTTGACGTTTAGATGCATTTGGCTAATTCATTAGTTTTTGATATTTATAAATTTCAAATGTTGTGACTTTAATCATTATTAATTCACGAAATAAGATTCATTTTTTAGAGATTATTTTTTATTTCATTTATTTCATTTTTATTTCATTTTAAGTTGCTATTGAAAAATAATAATAAGTAGTATAAGTCCCTTCGATTTTTAGAACCTATTGATAATGTTGCAGTTTCTTTAAAAACCATTCATTTTCGTGAAATGATTTTCGAATTCAGCGATTTAAAAAAACTTCAAATTGACAAATTTGAAATAAAAATTTTGCTTCAGCGATATTATAACAAATATTTCCTACATCCATGAAGTAAATTTTACAATTTCAATTTGTAAACGCTTTCAACAATAAAAGTAACAACATAAACTAAAATAATATTTAGACAAGAAAGATAAATAATAACAAACCAGAATATAAAATATAAAAAAAAGTAATCAAAAGAATGAAAAGTGAGAAGAGATAACAAATGAAATAGATTAGACAATGTAGCGCGCAAGGGAATAAGAAAAGCGCCAATGAGATACATGCGTTTCGCACGCCATATTAGTGATGAGCCGATCCGAGATAAGATGCAACTAGGTTACTCCATGCCGCGCCATATCGTTGCGCCATTCTTAATTGGTCGATCAGGAAAAAGAGCACTTGCCACGATATATTGCCGTAACTTATTTAATTATAAAAACATCTAATTAATGAAATCGTAGACCTGACTTCCTGCCAAAGCAGTTCCGTAAATCTTATGAAAAAAACGAAAATCAAAATTAAGCAAAGGATCTATGATTTTACTATAATGTAATAACCAAAATGATACATGTTATAAATTTTTAGAGAAGAAATAAAGCTTCTTTCTGTATGTTTGTGAAATTCATGATTTAAGATGAGTATCTATTTGTTTTCTTTTGCACATAACAATTGAATCATGTTATTTGAACGAACAAACATTATCAAAATGTGACAAAAATACAAAAACGAACCAATCAATTATTATATTTGTTTGGTTCGTTTTTGTATTTTATAACATCAATTATTAGATTTGTTATTGTTTTTTTTATATCAAAGATATGATACATTATACGGTTGAATTTAAAGATATATATTTGTTATACATCTTCGTGTCATATTGAATAAAACAATTATATCGTGATAAATTGTTTATCAAAATATGATTCAAAGATAATAATAAATAATAATAATAATAATAAAATAAATAATAATAAAATTCATTCATTATTTCTTTTTTTTTTTTTTTGAGAAATATGATATCCAACTAAGTCAACAAATGTGGATAATATTGTTTCATTGTTTGTTTATATATATTAATATATAAATTATAATATATATAATTATAATATATATATATGTATTAAAGAAAATGGTATTTTATATTTAGAGAATGATCGTCATCTTCAATTTTGATAATTCTTAAATATTATAAAAATAAACATTTTACACAACTTTTCTTTATATTATAATTATTGTATAATATATATATAATTATTGCTCAGTTTTAATTTTTTAAATTTTTGCAAAAAATGATTATTACTATTAAATTTTGTCTATAGATACCATAAATTGCCATAAATTTTAATTTAAATTTATAATATTAATTTATAATAATGTAGCAAATTGTATAATGTAGTAGTAGCAACCATTTTTTGCAAATATTTCAAAAATTAAAACTAATCGACATATATAGTAAAAAGTTGAAAATATTTATTTTTATAAATATCGAAAATCATTGAAATCGAAGACAATGCTTCTTAATTAATTATCAAAAAAACTGATATCTTTTTTACATATCATTATGACATATTTTCTCTTCTGATAGAAGTATATAATAAAAATATATATATATATATATAAATATTTTATTATTCAATTGATAGTATAATTTACTTCTGTATAATTTTATAATATAATAGATACTCAATAATAATACTGTAAAGCAAATTGCATTGTATCGTATATATGTATATATGCAATTAAATGATATAAAAAGTGATATACAAATATTATATTAAAAATTAAAAAAAAATATATATCCATTTTTAATTGATTTAATTAAAAATGTAATCGATTATAAATAATAATTAATATGATAATTTTCACTTTTCATAATCTAATTATGAATTATTCATCGTTATTATAGTGATGATATTTTATCAAATATTTAAATATTGTACTAAATATATTTTTTGTTTTGGTTAAGCTTGAAAGAGAATAATTTTTTCTGTTTGATGTTAAAAATGCCATTGAGACAAGAATTTTGCGATTAAAAATAAAAAATATTGAAACAAAACTTATTTATAAATTTAAATAGAAAAATTTTATTTGTATAACATTCAAAATTTAATAAAAAAAACATAAGAGATTAATAAAATAAATATATAAAACTCTGTTCTCTATATTCTACATCAATATCTCGGATAAGATAAGAATTATGTATTTTTATAACAAAAGATTGATTGTTATAAAATCTTATCAGACTAATTTTTATGCATTTGATGTTAAAATTTAAAATTCATGAAGTAAAACTTTTTTTTTTACCTCTTTCATGAGGTAAAAGCCTACGAATCCAGTTTCGGTTTTATGAAAGTCTTTTGAAAGGATAAAATTATGTTCTTCGCGCTATTAGCACATTAGCAAAAGCAATACATAAAATCATTTTTAATTTACATCAACTTTTATATATCTTTTTATTTATTTTACATTATTCAATATATGTTATTCTAAAACTACTCTCACTTTTTTCTTTCTCAAATCATTTAAAAATTTTTATAAAATAATGCATATATCGAATCATATGAATTTGAAATTATCATATAACAGTTTACTTTTTGAGATCATTAATATAAAATTGATAATAATCTCTAAGTTAAACAAATTCTATGACATTTTTATTCGATATTGGAAATTTCTAACTTTTCTATTACATATAAAATTAATATAAAATTTCCTTATGGATCGGTATACAAAAATGTTCATAATATGAATTCATATAAACATCTCTAATCTAACAATAAGTTCAAAAATTTATTAATAAATATAATTAAATATAATAATTTATCAAATATTTATGCAAATTCATATTTACATTAAAAATATCTGAAGAAATTTCTTAAAAATAAATAAATTAGTTTGTATAAATATATTTATAAAATTATACATATATTACATATATTACATATATTTATTACATTTCTGCATTTTTTATTATATTCTTTTATTACATTCTTCTTTTTAAATTTTCTATTCTTTTAAAAATTCATAATCTAATAATTAATAAAAATCAATTAGTTTATTCTAATTTATTTAAATTAATTATCTTTTTTGATAATCTTTATAGATTTCCAAGTTAAATTTACTTATTCAAATAAAAATAAAATAATAAATAATAAAATAATTATAAATAAAATTAATTAAATTCATTAAACTTAAATTTAAAAAATACAATATTAAATTATTAATAAAATATTAATTAAATTCTGATACTGAGAGAAGAAAATATATATAAAGAAATAGTTTGTAAAATAAAAAAAATCCTAAAGAATAAATCGAAATTCTGTAGTTCTCAAGTTAAATATAAATAATTAACAATAAGAACGATTATTCATGGCATTAAATTCAATTCATTAATTATTGTTAATTGAAATGAATTCATTTTTATATAATTCTGTTAGAGTTATCCGAGCTTTTAAAATAAATTGTTATGCTCATAATTTTCTGATTTCATTTAATAGATAAAACTTTTGAAATTATTATAAGAAAAAATGAACAAATAATTAATTAAGCGTAATTACTTATATTATAAAAAATTGCGATATGCTTGTTAAAAACATCGAAACTGATGATTTATTTAAAAAAAATTCGGAAAATTTTTTTCAATATATGTATAATTAGAAAAATCGAAATAATAATAGAATTATTATGATTTATTTATTTTACTTATAATTAATTTACTTATAATTAAATATTCTATAATCATTAATTTATATATAATATATAAATACTGAATAATAGTTAATGGAATATTTTATGGAATGGAAAACTTTAAATATTTAAACAAAAAAAGAATTTTAATTATGGAAAATGAAAAACAACTATAGGTATTGAAGATATATAGATATCGCTTCGTTCAAACATTTTAGATTTTAGATTAAAAGAAACGCTAATGTCTTCTTTCAGAGAATAAATCTAAAAAAGAATGGAAGAAAGTATTTATGTATAATTAAGATAAATGCAAAATTTCCTATTAATTCAAGAATTAATCGCAAAAAAAATGCAATTACTTTGTTTTATCTGTTAAAATAATGACGATGTATAATTATTCAAACTACTTAAAAAATCGATGAATGTTGTTTTGATAATTTATATTTAATATACACAATTAATGTTGTATGAAAATATTAATTATATAATCGTCACGTTATTAAAGATTATAACGTGAAAGGTTATTAAAACTAGCATGGATTTTTTTTATTTTTTAATTATAATATATTATTATTTCTGCAAGCAATTATTTTCAAATTTTATGAAAAATATAACTAAAAAATAAAAATTAAAACTAAATTAAATATGGAATAAAAAATGAACTTGAATTAGATAAGCAAACTTATGATATTTTTGAAAATTATAAAAAATATTTTATAAAAAGTTAATAGCTTTTATTTTATTTTATTAAATTATTATTTATTAATTTACTATTACTATTAGTTTTCATTTAATTATTTAATTATATATTGACTATTTTATTTTATTTTAATATTTTTATGAAAATTTTTATGAAAAAATTTATTTAATTATTTATTATTAATTAATTATTTATTTAACAAAATAATTTTACTTTACAATTAATTTCTTTTCTAAAAAATCATTTTATTCTATATTAATATTTATTATTATTTATATATTATTATTTTATTATTATTTATTAATATATATTATTATTTATTATATCATGTTTATTATTCATATATATTATTTTTTTTTTATTAAATGTATACATATTTATAATGCAAAATTTCTAATATTCAATCAAAAATATAAAAAATAACTTTAAAATTATTATTTTTTTACAATTATTTTTTAAATAAAATAATTAAAATTAAGTTATTTTATTATTATAATTATTTTTTTAAGATAATGGAAAAAAATTATTCTTATTCTTAAGTAAGTATATATAAAATATAAGTTTCCTCAAAATTTGAATTTTACATAAGCTAATATTGACCATTAAACTTCATTTTGTAATTCATTTATTTTATTTTATTAAAGAACATTATCAATTCTATTAAAAAAGAAAAAGAAAAAAATTAAAAAAAAGTCACAGATAAAAATCAAAAAATTTTTTTACATAATAAAGCAGAATTTCGTGCATTGAAAACAATGAATATTACAAAAACTTGAACAAAGATTAAAACGATGTTTTACTATGTTTATTCTTTTTGTTTATCTAATTCACAAATATTTATTCTTTTAAATAATTTTAATATTAAAAATTTTTATATTTCAAAATCATCTTTATGGTTTTTTTATAATTTTAAAATCTTTGAAAATTATTTTTATTAAATATATAATATTTTGAACATATATATATATATATATATATATATATTGTTAAATGATTAAATTATTCATTTCAATTATTTAATCAAACGAATAGATATAACAAAACGTCTCTATCTTAAAAAAAATTATTATTAATTCCATCTTAAAAATTTTTTTAATTATTTTGAAATAAATTTCTTGTTTTTCTTTTCTGAAGTAATCCATTTTGAAATTTGAAGCTTTAATATATTTATTCTAATTTACTATAATATTTATTATAATGATGCATAAGAAATGAATTACAATATTTTTTGTAATAAATATAGAAATTGTTGTTGAAGTTATGCATTAACATATTGACAAATTAATGCAATTGTATAAATATAATTGAAAAAAATAAATAAAAATAAAAAAAAATATTGTTGGAAAATGTTTCCATTTAAAAAAGATAATGATAATATTAGGAATGATTCGGGAAATTATTTTTATGTAGGATATGTAGAATAAAATAAAACTTAAAGATTGTAGAACAAGAATAATATTGATACTAATAAAAAAGATTAGAAAGAGAGAATAATGATTCAATGGTTAAGAAAATAAAAAGAGCACAATATGTTTATAATTCGACTAGAATTTCATTTTTAAGTTGGCAGTTATTATTACTTTTTAGAAATAAATTCGCAATGGATCATAACTTTTAACGTACCTATCTAATAAATGTATTTATTTTATCTGTCTATCTCTATCATTTTAAACTCTAATCTGATATAGATATTCAAATGTTTCATATTATTTAATAATAGAATATTGTACTGTGCTGTATTTCAAAATTAATAATTATTTAGAGGGGATGGATTATAAGATATATAGATCTGGAGTACATGTACATCATTCACGCGAATAAACAAATCTAACAATGTACAATAATAAACAAAGTAAACAAATAATGTGTCTACTTTCTCAACTATTTCTCATTTCTATTTATCATTTCTACATTTATTTATTATGAATTATTTATGAATTTTGAATTTTGCGAAAGAAATATATATATAATATTATATGATATATATATATATATATATATAATACTATATATATATAATATTATATAATATTATTTTAAAGGAAAAATAACAAATTAGCACATTATAAACTAATTTGAAAAGAGTATGCTGTTGAAAATACAATTCAACAAATTATGCATTTAACAAATGATATTTGCCCCAACGATAAAAATACCTGTAATATGCGCAAATTATTCGACACGATATCAAGCTGCCGCCTCCGTTATTGAGATATGTACGCTATTCACTGATACAAATGCTCATAACTTTGAATATTCGTTGAATAAGCAGATTATGAATGTCAATGTTAGCATTCGTTGATATACATGGATATAAGTCGAAATAGTCACGATTCCATACATTATTGTTGTTGTCATTTTTCAATCATTATTCAACAATGTTAATAAATAAATGAACGATTGATTTTTCGCAGAATGATAAGATGAATAAGATCATAAGGAATATATTTTTCCTTAGAAGATTAATTAGAACATTCAAAGATACGATGAAAAGTTATTATTAATTATTAAATTAATAAATGATAATAAAAAATTACATTTTTTAATAATTTCTACATACATTTATGATGAATTATTTGTTTGAAAAATTCTTAAAAGTTTAATTTGAATTCTAAAATTTAAAAAAGGTAAATTAAAATGAATATTTAAACAAATAATCATACATGAAAAAATTGTTCAAAACATAATTTTCTTAAATTCAACCAAAAATTTATTTATTATCTATATCAAATATATAAATATATTAAATATATAAAACTTTAAAAGTATAATATATAATATTAAAAATATTTTTACTAATATTTCAAAAACTAAAAGGCAACGATTATTTATTAAAAAATTATTCAGAATGTTATAACCTATATTTCAAAATTATTGAAATCAATCACATGATTGGTATTGTAAATAATAATATTATTATAAATTCTTTTGTAATAATTAAAAAATTAAAAAATGATCAGTTTTTACCAATATCCAGAATATTGATTAAATAATAGAACTTATATATAATATAATATTAATGAAAATAAAATTATATTACTTATACATAAATAAATAAAAAAGGCTATTCTATACAGAAGAGAAAATATAATAATCACAAATGTTGTTATTTATTCTTAAACCATCTATGATTTTTTTATAGAAAAGAAATTTATAAAAATATTTAAAATAAAATTTATAAGTAAATTAGAATTTCTATATGAAAAAAATTATTTTTAATATAATATATAATATATAATATATATAATATATAATATATAATATATATAATATATATAATATATAATATTTAATATAATTATTTTTCAAAATAAGAATAATAAAGATTATTTTAAAAGGAATTTAAAAATTAATATGTTTTTTCATTTTCCTATTTGATAAAATAAATTATTTTGCCAAATTTTAAATGGTGAAAGATCAAAACATTGGCAAAAATACAAAAATAATATAGCCTATATTTATGTGATGAACCGATGATCAAACTAATATTTCTTCTCAATTTTTCGATGAAAGAACATTTCGATGAAGAACATTACGATGATGAAAGAAACAATTGATTCTTAGGAATTGAACATCGCGAGAACAAATGATCCCATTGAAATTCATGATTATATACCGCACAAAATTGTAACGACACGTAAAAAATACTGTTCGTGTAACTCGTACATCTGATGTAGAAGCTAATGGTAAACGCGCTTGAAATATTTACTAACCACCTTCTGAATACCGCAACAATATATGCGTGTCACGAGAAAATCAATTTGCTTCTGACCATCCAAATAGGTCGTCTGATTACTTTCCTCTCCTTTGTCCCCCCCCCCCCTTCATTTCTCAGTGATCATAGAAATTACGATTAATTTTTAAACACTTATGATTTACTTTATAAAATTGATAAATTTAATTGTATTTTCAGATTAGTATAATTATTTTTTTTAAATTTTGTAAAATTAGATTTCGTGACTTTTATAAAAAAAGAAGAAATAAAATTTTTCAATCAATTTATTAATTCTTCATATCATAAATATTTAATTTCTTAAATATCTTATTTTTAAATAAAAATATACTTTCATTATTTTTAAATTAAATATTCATTCATCGTATTATATAAATTGAAATAGAAGAATCAAAAATATATACATATTTTTTTATAGAATTTATAAAATTATTGCATTTTAAGACATATGATTCTTAATTCAATTTTTCAACAACATCTCGAATACAAACTAACGATTCAAACGATTCCAACTTGAGGTAGTAATATGAAGAGAGCGAAAAAGAACGAACGAGAGATAGAGACTAGTAAAGATCTCGTCGATTAGACTCCTTTCTACCTTCGTTAGTAGTCTACAAACGTTCGTTAGTGTTGCTTCGAAAGATCCTTTGCTTGTCCTCGAACTAGTATTTATCGGGATGGGATAAAAAATTTGTCTCTGAAAAGAGATCGATGACGCTTCGTACGAGAGTAGTTAGCTTCGTTAATTGATGAACTGTATGGAGCTGGTAAAATTATTCTGAATTCGTGTCGGACTTTGATAGGATACTATAAAATTATAAAGCTGTGCAAGCGACATGAAATTTTTTTTTTATATTTCTTTCTATTGCGATAATATTTCTTTCTACATCGTATTTTTTTTCTTTTCTTTTACATTCGATCAGGCATACATTATTTTCATTATTAAAACTTTTTCTACAATGAAATTTATTATTTTATAAAAATTGTCTTTTTATTATTTTTATTAAATCGAATAATAAATTCATTTGCATTTCTCTTTCTCAAAAATATACTTATTATATTTTGTTTTATTCTTTTATATGATTTCTTTTATAATAGTATATTTATTTGGTATTACTAATATATCGTTTCTATAATTTTTCAGAAAACATATTTTATATTTAAAGATGAGCATTTGTTATTTAATTTAATATTTTTGCGATTATAATGAAAACTTCATATATACAATTATCCATATTCTGAAAAAATTAATAAGTTACAAATGTATATTGTAAATTGATTGATATGATTAATAAAATTAATACTTTATAATCTCAGTAAAATCCTAATCAAATTTTATTAAAAACAATGAATATAAGAAAATATTTGTAATTAAATACATATAAATATATATTATAATATTAATTAATTATATATATATAAATACATAATATATATAATTATTTCTATTTTTTAAATTCTCCAAAACATTCTAAATATATAAAAGATTAGATATCAATTGAAATAAACCTCAAATTTCTTAGTAATTAATTAATAAGTAAATGATGATATATTTATAGCATATATTTATCTATTTTATCTCATCAAAGCATTGTATCATTATCATAATTTTTGTTATTATATTTTTAAAATTTTATTTTATTATTATAATTTTTTTATTATTCAGAACTTTTAATTATGCCTATCATACAAATAAAATATTTTTTATATTTATTATATATTTTTCACAAATTCTATTAATAAAAATATTTATATTTTAATAATTGAAATATTTATATTTTTTCATTTGAAAAAATGTATCATGTAAAATATAATGTAATTCATATTTTTCATTACAATCTATTTATTTAAATTTTATATATATATATTTTATATATTATTTTATATTTTATATTTTATATATATTTTATATATTTTTAGTATATTATCTTAAAAAGATATACATTTTTATTTAAAAAAAATTTTTCTTCTGCTTTCAAGTTACTAAACTAGAAACTTATTAGAAAATCTGAAAAATTTTTTAGAGACAATAAATGAAAATATAAAAAATAATTAATAATTTTTGAAACATATTTTCATGTCATGTTAAAAATATTTATATATTTTTCTTCATTTAACAATATCAAACTGAATTAAACCGATAATTTTATGTATTAATAACCATTTGATATTATCGAAACGAAAAAATTGTAAAAAATTCTAGTAATGAAAAAAAAATTTCTGTTTTAGTGCATTTTTATAAAAATATATTGGATGTTATTGGGATATGACAATTATTTACGAATCAACATTGTTCAAATTGCCATTAATTGTTCATTGATATAATTATAACTGTTTCGTGATTTCAATTTATAGCAATTAAACATTTTGATATAAAGTATATTTCACTTTTATATTGATAAATTATATATTTATATATTTATTGGGTTGTATATTTTTGGTATTTGTATGAAATGATATAGATTTCTAAATTACTTTATGAATATTTAAATTGATTTAATGAATTTGAATATTGTGCACTATTATCCAATATTAAATTTCATAAAGTTATAAAAATACAATTTTTGATAACTTAAGTCCGACATTAGTGCTTGTTTTATAGTCAAAATCTATTTAAACCTAATTCAAATCTGTAACATAATCTTATATATATAATTATCTATATTACAATAATTTATCGCAGCTTCACTTTAATTATAACAAGTTGAAAAATATATAGCTTAGTCGAAAATTTATGTTTCAAGGATTACAATGATTGTAATCTAAATTGTTATATATTTATAATTATAGTCAAGATATTAATATTAAAATTATGGTTATTCTTACATATATTATCATACATATAAGCAAAATTCAATGACATGCGGAGTATACAATTGTTGTTTATCTATTATTTCTATAATATACACATCATAATGATCATCAAAATATATAAAATATATAAATGAAATAATATATCTTAATATCTATCTATAGAGAGTTCGAGCATTCTTTAAATCCAAAATATATGTAAAAATATATGTGGAATGAAAAAATAAAATATAAAACAATCGGAATTACAATCAATGATGTTATAACAATAGATAAGTACGAAATTGATATCGCTATTATTAAAAATTTTCTATCAATAAATATTAATAACAGTGAAATGAATTCTGCGAAATGTCCTAACTCGATATAGATTGATAAATTAAGATATTTTAAATCTATCACAAGTCATGAGAAATTTTTTAATCGAGCTATCAATAATAATAGCAATTTTGTCTTTTTTTCTTCTTTAAATGATAAAAAACATTATTTTTTTTAATTTCCTCTGATTGATTTCTTGTTTGAATAATTAAATGAAGATATTTTAATAAAATATAAATATAAATATAAATATAAATATAAATATAAATATAAATATAAATATAAATATAAATGTAAATGTAAATGTAAATATAAATGTAAATATAAATGTAAATATAAATGTAAATATAAATGTAAATGTAAATGTAAATGTAAATATAAATATAAATATAAATGTAAATATAAATATAAATGTAAATATAAATGTAAATATAAATGTAAATATAAATGTAAATATAAATATAAATATAAATATAAATATAAATATAACTATAAATATAAAAAACTAAAATTGATAAAAGCTATTAAATTGCAAAATATTTTTCATAAGTTATATATTTTGATATAAAAATATATTAATATTTAAATTTATAAGAATTAACTTACACTTAATTATAAAAAAATTATAAAAATAGTAAATAATTATAACAAATTATATTTACTATATATATCTATTATATGTATATTATATTAAAATGTTAATATAAAAAATAATCGAAATATAAAATTTTTTTAATTTAATTTAACAATTGATATTTATCGAGTTTACGTATCTTTATAAAGATTCAATACTTTATCAAAATCTCGAAAAAAGCAAATTGTACCAATACAAATTCAGCCATCTGATAGATTCACATAGATCATATTTTGCATCTGCATTTGCATCAATGTGTCAGAAAATTTGAAAGAAGAAAATAAAAGTGAAATGATGATAACATTTTTATTTTATGACAATCTTGTTGAAAAGGACTGACGGTTACTTATTAAACCGATGAATCCAAAGAGAAACACGCCGAGATAAGAGAATTAAAAGGCAATAGAACGGGCAACGGAATCGGAAGACTCGCTTCCGGGAATAGAACACTACTTTACCAGAGATTCGACTCTCTTTAATTAATTCTCGAATAATTTATTATACTTTTCGAAAATTTCAAATACTTTTTATATATACCTATAAAGAAAACAAAATATATGTATATATAGATTTTATCTATAGTTATGTGATTTGTATCATAGTAACAATAATGTATTAATAATAATAAAAAAGAATAAATATCATTTAAAGAAATACTGCTTAATATAAATTATGTAAATGAACTTTTTTAATTTACTTAATATTTTCATAATTCATAATTTCATAATTTACCTCATATTTTCATTTATTAAAAATTATATAAAAATGATTAAAAGTTTTATTAGATTAGACAATTTTGATTGAATCAATTGATTTCAAATCATTTATTTTATTCGTTCAATGTAACATGAACAGAAATAATTTTGAATTCGATTGATTAATCAAAAATTATTTAGTATAAACCTTTAAAGATATTATGCAATTGATATTATATAATTGATTACTGATATTAAAATATGAATAAATATAATATAAAATTTTTCATATTTAACAAAAAGTATTCATTTTTTGATAACTTATCAGTTATGTTTTTCAATATCTTGAAAATTAAACATAAAAGTAATTATTAAATACTTATAATCGCAAGTTTATCAAATCAAAAATTGTAGTTACAAAATTGTATTATCAAATACAATAATAAAATAAAAATTTTCATTCTTAAAATTTCGATATATCGTAAAAAACACTAACACTACTTAAACTAATGAATTAAGTCAGGGAAAAAAACTAATCGTATGGCATTCACGTCATAAATGCAACAGCTGCAGCTAGTGGCTGCCAAACGTTAATATTTAGAGAGATAGTTTTGTTGAGACTCGCGGGATAGTTATTCCACATTAGATATATTATAGATTATAGACTATATAGAGAAAAGCTAGAATCAGTAAAATTATCATTTTATTGATATTATTTAACAAATATAGGATTTGATTTTTATTTTTGTTAATTTTTACGAAACCAAATTTTATTTATGAATTTTTAGCTAATGTCAAATTTAATTGCTTTCTCTTTAGTTTTGATCTAAGAAATAATCAAATAATTTTTGCATATTTTAATAAAATTATATTAATAATAGTTTGGAATCAATTTGAAATTAAATTCGAAATAAAAAAATATTAATTTTTTATTTATTTGTTCTTTATTTTTGGTTTGGTTATTTAAGTCTAATTAAATATTAATTCTTTTTTTATTTTTATTTATTGTATTTATATTATATTATTATATTATTATATTATATTATATTATTATATTGTATTTATTTATATATATTATTATATTTATTATATTATTATATTATATTATATTTTATATATATATATATATAATATATATAATTAAAATATTATAATATATTATATTCACATTTATATTAATAATGAATAATCCCATATTATAATAATTTAAAAAAATAACTTCTTATTTCATTATGCTTTCGTTATTATAGTTTCAAAACTATAAAAACAATTCTGTTCTATCCATATTTCAATTAAATACATTTGCTTGATTCATTGAACTAATTAAGTTTAGTTTTAAATTATTCAAAAAAAAATTAGAAAACTCTGACTAAATCAATCGGTTCATTGCTTAAGCTAATAATAATATTACTAATATTGCTAAAATTTTTAAACATTTTTATTTAATGAATAATAAAATATTCACATAATTAATATAATCAAAAATATAAAATTAAAATATCAT
Source organism: Apis laboriosa (assembly GCF_014066325.1). Lineage (NCBI taxonomy): Eukaryota > Metazoa > Arthropoda > Insecta > Hymenoptera > Apidae > Apis > Apis laboriosa. The sequence goes on along the minus strand of NW_025224820.1, from coordinate 486,341 downwards.
CACACTAAATATATTACGAAGCGAATCAGCAAAGCACAAATTGAAAAAAATTATATGATAAAATACTCAAGAACAAATTCCTCAGTGCAATTAGAAAAGCAAAAACAATTAATAAAATAAAAGACACGCAACATTGGCAAATTCTTTCGATGCATTTGTATGTTTGAGATCGCTTCTTTAAAGAATAAAAGCAGAGATTCAGAGATTCCATTGTATCATCATCAAAATCATTCGCTTTCCTCTATTGTATTATCTATTGTATTTTTGTTGCACAAAAATTGTGAAAAGAAAAGCAAAAAATATATATTATCCGGTTTATAACGTTTCCTTCGCTAATCCTCAGCTAGTGCTCATAGTTTGGAAATTTGTCTCTCTCATAATCCGATTCTCGCCATCGAGATGTACAAAATTAATTTTTAAATATATTCATCTTAAATAACATCATCGCTAATCCAATGAAAATAGAATTAGATATTTATAAATCATTTAGTTACATAATAAAGTTTGTACTTAATTATTTAAAATTCTGATTTAAAAATTTCAAATTTCAATAAAGAATAAATTGATTGAATTGTTATTTAAAATTAAATATTCTTGAAAGATTCCATTTTTATAAAAATTTATTTTCCTAAAATTTTATTTATATATAAAAATCTTTATATATCAAAAATATATAAATTAAAAATTCTTATTTTTAAAATTTTACTTTTATATATATTCTTTTAAAATATAATTTGTAAAAGAAATTCTAAATATTCTAAATAATTTTATCAGCATAATAATATAATCGATACAGAATTTGACGAGATTTGAAATTCAAGAAACGATCTTTTTTTCGTTGTAATTTCTTCATTATTTTTTGATAAATTAAGAATAATATTATAAGCTATTAAAAAAAAATTTAGAACCGAATTTTTAAAATTATTATTTATAAAACACAAAATTATTATATTGTAAAAATAAATATTTCTAAAATGTTTAATAATACTTATTAATAATTAAAAAGTAATTAATTATAATATTAATTAATTTTACTTATTATTAACTATTAATAATACTATTAATAATCCGAATCCGCAAAATATCCTAAAACTAATTTTTTTTTCTATTATTTCAATTTCATTCATTTCGATTTCCATTCATTATTTCCATTAGTATTTTCATTCGATTCTAAAGATATTGAGAATAAATAAACGAAGAAAACAATAAATATTGCTATCGCGCTTTCGCGTATCAGTTACTTGGTCTTCAAAAAAAAAAAACAACGAACAAAATTTATCGAATGCAAGAAAGAGAAACAAAGTTGGAAATGAAAACCACTGTAAGGAATAGAAAGCGCAAGAAAGAAAACAGAAAGAGAGAGAGAAAAAAAAGAGAAATAGCATAGGCATGCAACAAAAGTAGATATTGTATACTATACACGATATCAGATCCTCATGGTATGTGCACATATACATATACACGCTTTTTATTCCCTATAGCGGAACGCGAGGAACATCTGTGGTAAGAAAAAGACAGGAAAAAAAGAAGAGGATCAAAAAAGAGAGAAAAAAAAACGAGAGAAGATCTCCAAGTAAACAAAAGTGAAGGAAAGTAAAACAAGAATCGTGCAATATTGTGATAAAAAATATTGTATGTGATAAAAAAACGAGAAGGGAAATCAAAAAGAAAAAGCGAGATTGGAAGAAAGATAGAAAAAAGATAAAGAATGGGATAAGAAAATTATGCATTCGCATGTACCATGAATGCTCGTTTTATCACAAACGTGTTGTGTATATACATATATAATAGAAGGCGCTTGAATCCAAACCCTCCAAAGAGAAAGATGGTGAACGATACATCGTATGCACCCACACAATCACAAACTCACACGATGACACACATATACTGATCTCACTCTCTGTCACATTCACTAATCATATCTCGCATTTTTTCGAATATTTTATCTTATTCAGTCACATATACTACTTTCCTTGTTTCTCTTCTCTATTAGTCTTTCAAAGTCTTTCATTTTGTTTTATATTATACTAATTAATACTAATAAATATATATATATATATATATATGCTTTATCTCCCTTATTCTCTCACGCATATTTCCTTTCTTCTCTATTATTGTTCTCCCGCATTCTTTCTTTCTTTGTTCGATCATTCACGCGCAGTTTCTTTTTCATTTACTTTTACGTTAACTCAATTGTTTTTTGTCTCCTCTTCGGTCCTATTCGTTCATCAGTTCGCTACCACTCGTTTGTTTTCTCTGATTGTGCTCGCATTCTTCTAGTCTTTAGGTCAACTGACTCATTTGTTCGTGGTTTCCCGGATGTTCCTTTTTTTCTACTTCACCCGGTTCGTTTCTCTCAATCCATCTATAAACCTTGTCTCGGTTCGATTGTATATCTTCCCATTTCTTTACGATTGTGCTCTTCTAACGAATACTATGGTAACCTTCGCCAGACCGATGGAGTAGGATACACATCGTGTTTTTATCTGACCAGACCATTGGATATAGTTACACTAGACTATACTTATTCAAGACTATACATATAAGAATAACTTTCAAGCGCGCACAAAGTTATGTGAGTATGCATATGAATGGTATTACGGATGGAAGTGCAATCGAGGCCGTAATTGCTATGTTAATTTCGATCGATTTTCATCTGTGGCGACATGCGTGAGACTGGCTCGTGTATATCCCGCGTTCTCCTCTTAAAGCGGCGATTCCGTGCAGTGGATTTAGCAGTTTCGTTCGCCGATGATGATGAATGCTCGAACGATGGCCAAATTCAACGTGCAGACACAGCTTTCAATATGATAGAAATGCAATTAGTAAATGGAAGTTTTCATCAGATATTCTCTAAAAATTACAACGAAAGACTTAATCGAAGAGAATGTATATTATTATGAAATATAATAGAAAATTTGCCTAAAGTTTATAGGATATTGATGTTTGATATACTAGAATAAAATAAAATATATTTGCTGAAAAAAAAATATATATATTTATAATTCTTATTTTTAATAAAAGTTTTTAATTAATATAATATATTAATATAATTAAATTATCTTAATAATTATTTTTTTTATTTATCTGTCTCTGTCTGTCTGTCTCTGTCTCTCTTTCTCTGAAAAAAATTATAAAAAATATATTTAGTATTTTTTATATTTAACATAATTTCTTATATAAAGATATTAATAACAATAAGAGAAAGAATAAAATAGAATATCAATATTTTTTTTAATTAAATATACAAATGAAAAAAATGATGAATGATGAATCTAGATATTCATAAAAATATTTTATGATTGATTGTAATTGTGATTTTTTGAAAATATTTTTTTATATCAGAGCACGGAAAATTTGAAGTTTTAAATTAATGATGATATTTACATGATAATTATTAATTTAATTTATCGAGAAGTCATTACAATATGTAATACATATTCTGTATGTATATTATTATATTTTGATACTTTTATCGATTCTTTATATATATATTTATTTTTTCTTAAAATTTTTAGATTGAATAGTAATATGTTGATTGCTAATTAATGAAGATTATACCAATGTAGAGAAAAAAGATAATTTATATATTTATGATCGTTCATAAAAAATATATTTATTTATTTAGCTTTTTTAACTTTATTTTCTATATTATATTTTATTATATTATATTTTGCATTTATATTTGCATATATAGTTTTACATTTATTTATATTTATAGTTATTTTGTAATTAATAATTTTAATTTAAAAAATAAAAATTTTGCATTTTTAAATTTAATATTAAATTTAATAATTTAATATTTTTAATATTTAATATTTATTTGATATTTTAAGTGAGAGTTCTATATTATTTTAGTATTTTTCTTGTAATTAAATATTTTTTAACATTTATTTTCATAAATATTATCATAATTAAAAATCTATTTAAGAATCTATTCATTCTATTACATAAAATAAATGTTACTTTTGTCTTCCATTTTATTTTATATTTTTCCTTATATTAGTTACAATATTGAATTGAATATTTCTTAAATCATAATTAAAAAATCCTCATTCTACACGATTTATAGAATAATTCTTTATCTTTAAAATATCTTATCTATCTTAATACAAATCTTTATTTGATCTTTTCATAACATAGGTTTTAACATAATTCATTTGATTTGATTTGATTTGTTGTGTTGAATTTAATTTTATAATTTTTATTTATTTTTTAATAAAATAAATATTTTTAATAAATTTTTAATAAAATAAATTGATATAATTATTTAAATGTACAATGTGCATTTTATAATTCAACGAATTGAAATTTTATGAGACGAGAAGAGAAAAAGAAGGAGCTCTGAATAAAACTTTATTAGTTTCCGAAATATATTAATAAAAATCGAAATATATTAGTATATATGAATTTTGCCTATAGACATTCTAATGTAATATATACATTATTACAGTGTACTGTATCTATTATTTCTATAAACATATTACAATAGGAGTTGTTCGAAATATACATATGTCAAAAACCTATTTATTGTTATTAAATTGTTATTAATATTAATATTGTATATTATTATTATTATTATTATATATTATAAAATTTATCCTAATTATCTAAGAATTGTTTTATATTTCATTTTTGTATTCCGTTGATCCGGAAGAAATGCCCAAGCTCAGCATTGAATTTGAAACAATTTATAAACCTATACTGTATTTTATTCCGAGTATAAACTGTGTCTAGAAGAAGAAAGAATTGTCTCCCAATACATTTTATGGAAATTGCAATTAATTTTTACAGGAGTTAAAAGATTCATTGATACTGATATTCATTAATAATTTAATATTAAAAAAATATTAGGTATTTACTTTAATGCAATAAAATTATTTTAAATATTTTTTTCTCTGAATAATATTTATATGAGAATTATATATAAAAAATACAAAAATAATAAAATTCATCGAAAACATATTGTTTTCACATCATGGAATTAATTTGTTTTTAATTATAATTTATTGAACTATTTAATATATCTAATATACAAAATATTATAATACAAGAGATATTACATATATATGTATAATAAAATACACAAAATCGCATACCTAAAATTGAAATCTCTATTGAATCAATCATGAATGAAAGAAAAGAAAAAAAATTAAATCGATGATCGTGGAATCTCAAACTTTATTCGAAATAATATAAGTAGATATAGAAGTGCGCGTGATGTTTCAAGCATGAATGCGAAATTCCACAGGAGCTGGATAAAATCAACAATAAGAAACGTGTTCCCTTCATACGGCATCGAAAAAGCCGACTTGAAAGAATAAACTTTTTTCCGGTAGGAAATGAACAAATGAAAATGACGCGAATAAAATAATATAATAATTACTCGCACAATTATAATTTATCGATTTCAACAATACTAAAAATTAGAACGTGGCGAATTACATTTATTCATCGTAAATATTAATTATCTGAGAACAAATTTGTAGCACAGGAAACAGATAAAGAACTATCAAGATAAAAAAATGATATTCTATTTTACTTCTTTTTTGGATTTCTGCAAATGTTTTTGTATTTTTTGAACCAAATATAAACTTACTTAAATGCAAAAGAAAAAATTGAATTAAACATAAATTAAAGAGAAGATAAAAGAGGATTTGAATAAATATAAAATTTTGGTTTATAAAAAATAATTAAAAATTTTTATTTTTTAAATATTTTTCTGCAATAATTTATGTGAACGAAATTATAAAACAAGGAAGAATTTTTATTTCATGAAAAATGCAAGCATAAAAAATTGATATATATCTATTATTACGTTCATTATAAAAAATAATAAAACGTTTTTCCTTTTTCATTTTCCTTGTGTAGTTATTATTTATAGGAAAAACATTGGTACAATAATAGAAATGCTGTGTATTTTATATACAAAATGTACATAAATATATAAGAAAAGATATTGGATATATATAATATTTAATTCATATATAATAATAAATAATACATCTCATATACAATAATAAATAAATTTTTGCAGTTTAATATAGAAAAATTCTTTGATATATTTTGAATAATAATATATTCAAGTCATTGTTAAAATTATTGTTAAATTATTGTTTAAATTTTTTATTGTAATTTTACTTCAATTTAGAATGTTTAGGAATGCTAATGATTATTCTTTTTTGGAATTTTTTAAAAACTTTTACCAAAAAACATTGGATACAAATGATTTCCATTTACAGTTTAAGATAACTATAAAAAAACTAGGATAGAGATAACTATAAAAAAATGTTTATAAAATAAGAGATATGAAAAGATATTTTAAGAAAAATAAAAATTAAATTAATACATTAAGTTCAATAAAGACTATTATATTCAAATGATTATTACATTTTAATCTTGTTAAGTTTCATTTCAGTAAAATTAATATTAAAATAATATTATTAAATTAATATTAAAATAATATTATTAAATTAATATTAAAATAATATTATTAAAATTAATTAATATTCATGTTTTTATTCTAAGTTTTTCGATCATCTACTTGTTATGCATCTTTAAATGTTTTATATAGAAATTCGATATTATGCGAGTAACCAAATAACATTTTATCGAATTTGCTATCTGTATACAACTATAATAAAACAAAACATAATGTTTTTTTTTCCTTTCTAAATTTTTATTGAGAAAATTTCTTTAAATCTAATATATTGTATATATACATATACATATATTATATATTATATATATATTGTATATAAATTAATCCAGAATTGAAGGAATAACAAATGAAAAGGTTTTTTTTTAGATCATGATATATCAATAATACCTAATATCGAATTGTAATATTGGACATTAGCTATATTTCTGATAATTATTACTAAATTTGCATAAATTATAAAATAAAAAAATAAATATGATTTTTTTTATTATGTTCCAATTACATGTTCATAATAAAAAGATCGAGTAATTGCATTTAAAAATCAATGTGTAAAAATTATACATTACATTACATTATATAATTGTATTACTTATTACATTATATAATTGTAATTATTATATAAATTTTAGATTATTTTATAATTTTGTATCATTATATTTTTTAATTTTTATATTTTATATAAAATTATTATACAAATCTTAATCTTATATTCTTATTTGTATTGAAATTCGGATCAATATCATTATATTTTTAAAGTTATGATGCCATCAAAATAATTCATTATTTTTAAAATCTTTTCTAATATTTATTTCATTAGAAATAATAAATAAAAATAAAGGGATAAACAAAAAAGATTTATTAACTCCAAAGCTATCTAAGATTCTTAAAAAAAATAAACAAAGAAATAATAAAATATGTCATTAATTACTATTAATATTTATAAAAATATTCTAAAATTATTTTTGTTATTTCCAATGTTAAGAAGATAAGATAAAAAGATCTGAAAAAATTTCATTTTACTATTTACATATACACACAATTATATATAAGAGAGAGAAAGAGAGAAAGAAAGAATTAAAGAGTACAACAAAAATTTGACTAAGAGAGACAAAAAAAAAAAATAAAAATAAAAAAATTACTTATATAATTTATTTGACAATGAAAAGAATTCAATATTAAGTTGCCAATAACAAACTTGATAAAATGTTTCGACCATTATGTTATGAAAAAAATTTAGTATTAAGTTTTTCTATAGTTAATCTAGCTTTCTTTTGTAATTTATTGTTGTAAATTAAATTAAAACTTATTTCGAATCATATTAATAATATAATTTAGTATATCACATTAAAATTTCTTAAAATTATATATTAAAATTAAAATTAATTTATATTAACTATTACGATATTGCTTTATTTTAATATCTAATTTAATTTGCTTTATTTTAATATCTATCATTAATATATAAATAAAATAAAGAAGATATTATATTTCTTTATTTATTTAAAGAAAATTTTAAACGTCACTAATTCTCTTTATATACTAACAAAAAATTCTTATAAAAAAAGAATTGTTTTATAATAGTAATCAAATTAAATTCATTTCATAAAGTATATAATATGTGATAATTATTTTATAAACTTTGCCAATATATAATAATGAATTCTATTTTAATTAAAAATTAATCTTATATTTTATGAAATATATAACAACAAATTATAGTATAAATTAATTTTTTTTTATTAAATAAAATAAAAACATTCAATATACATTATATGCACGATTATACACTATAATTATAATAATTAAATAATTATTATTCATTGAATTATTCAGAATAAGGCATATCATAAGTGAAATCATTTCAATTCCTCTTCAAATAATAATTTTAATGAAACATTTTTCAAATAAAAATTGAATAGTTTTAAAAGATACGTAATATGACAGTTTTTTATGCATTTCATAATTAAACGCAGAGAGAATATATTATATTATGGTCAATGTATTTTTTAAATGTTATTATATACTTTTTATTATATTAATCAATTCTGCTAAACTGAATATTTCTATAAAAATATTAATCTATTGATATAAAAACCTATTAATTTAAAAAATATTTAATTAAAATATTTTAATTTTGAAAGTTTATTTAAAATAAACAAAAAACGCGAAATTCTCCTATTAATATTTTTCTTGTTTTTTATAAATTTTACAAACTTCAAATTATAATATATGTTAAATTAATGATTTTTTTTATATAAATGATTTAATAATTTTTTATAAAAAATAACGAATTGCATTGATTAATGCAAATTAAAAATTATATGATTCCATTTCCAAAAATAATCATTTTCATACAATTCATGTTTATCTACAAAAAAACTTAATATTATTTTTTTTTTTCATAATATTCTTTTTTTACAAGATATTTTATTGTATTTAAATAAAATGCCCTGAAAATAGGATAAATATATATGTATGAATTTAAATATTTATTTTACTCTTATTAAAATTTTAGTTACGACTTTTGAATGTTTCATAAGATGCATTTAAATATTTTTAAAAATAATTCAACAAAACAATCTTCTTTTAAAATTCTTTATAATTTTTAATTGTCTTTATATGAAATAAATGACAAAATTAATTCTATCTTATATTTTACATTTATGCATAAAGATGCATTAAAACAAACGCGATGAGCCACACGCAGAGATATCATTCTTTTTTGATAAAAACGTCCTTTATTTTGCTTGGCTGGTTACAATGCAATCCATTGAGAATGATCAAGCTTCGAACATTCTTTGTTTGAACGCGTGCAAATAGAAGACTAATCATTCTTCAACTGCTCGATTCCGAATAAATTGCGATTTTATATTTAATCCTGTGAGAATAAATGCATGCGGCCGAGAATGTTAACACATTCTGGTAAATACTTTTAATTAGAGGTCAACTAAAAAGCTGACAAGAGCGTGAACATCGGACAGAAACGAAAAAACCGAACGAAACAGTGAATCGATGACATCGTTATTAACCAGTCAAGTTGTATCGGCGTGTGTCAATCGAAATAGTCGTTACTTGCTCTGCTAATTCGACTTTTAATTAAATTGTGCTTTAACACATCATCCAACTGTCGAATAGGAAAAAATCCCGAAGTGAAATCGATCACAATGAATTGATCCATATTTCTATTCGTGAATATTCGCTTCTGAAAATGTCTTATATTAAAGAAAATTCCAATTCACGAAATATAAAATTTACAAGAATAGATAGAATAAATTAAATTTATTAAATATTAAATAAATATGAGATCATTATTTCCAAAACTATTTTTTGCATCCAAAATATTTTTCACTTATTTCATATAATAATATGATATATAATAAATTACAAAGAAATTAATTTAATATCTAATATTATTAATTTAATATAATAATATTAATTTACTTTACAAAATAATCGAAATTTTTGCTATTTTTAATGTTAGATGCAATATATTTATGCAATCACTTACGAAATCTTGAGATATTATAAATATTTAAAACTTATTTAATTATTTTTATTAATTATTTTATTAAGTTTTATTATTAAGCTATTTTTCTTAATCAAATGTTTCGGCAGAATATTATTTTTATAAGTCATAATTAATTTTTTATAAAAAATTTTTATTATCCATTGACAAATAAAGCTTTTTCATTAAAGTTTAAATTTCGTTACTCAAATATGTTTTTATAAGAACTATTTTGTATACTAAAAAAATTTTTTTGCACTTCAAATAAAGATTAATTTAGATAGTTAATAATATTTTTATATTAAAGAAGTAGAATTATTCTCGAAAACTTTATCTTCAGTACTTAAACTAAAGTACTGAAACTAATATTTTCCAAAACTAATATTAAAAATATCAAAATTAATATAATTATTATCATCTAAAAATTATGTGAAGAAATAAATATCGAGATATATCACAATAAATCACGAGAATTGATCATAAGGGAAAAAAAGCAAAACAAGATTTTTATACTTGCATAGAATGGAAAGAAATATTGTGTTTTAACTATCCTAAACATATTCTGCACTTTTAAATTGAAAAAAATATATTGAAAAAAATTTCTGAAAATTACCTTTGACCTTGAATTTTAAGATCAAATTTTTTATTATTATATCATATTTTACTTATCATGAATATAAATATCAAACAAACCATGAATCGTTCCATTCTCTTGGAAAATGATAAAAAAAATTTATTGATATTTATTTTATTTGCATAATGTTTATAATTTGAATTATACAGTTAATATTCATTTGTAATATCAATTATTTTTCCATACCGTAATGTTGAAATTATAAACACTCTAATATTAACAAAACATATAAAAATCATATATATAATCGTATTTAATATTATCTTTATAATAATGAAAGATATTCAACTTCTATTTCTTGTTTTAATATATAGAATAGAATTTAATGAATATTGCGTAATTATGTGCTTATTTCAATATGGTCATTATTATTCTCTACTTCTCAATTTAGCGTCTATATTCTGTCTAATTCTTTGTTGCTATGTTTATATATATATATATATGTAATATGTATTTTAAATCATGGAAAGCTTTATGATTTTTAGCTCTTCAAATATGTTTCTTCAATTCCAATTATATATACACAATTTTTAACTTCTCAAAAAAAAAATTTAAAAAGAATTTAGATCAAGTAATTTTGGAAGTCATAAGTGAAGTATATATAATAGATCTTTAATCGATCCAAACCTTTAAAACGTTTAATCTAAATTTACAAATTATCGAACAGAAATCGTCTGTTAGAATTTATTATGTCGATATACCATCGTATATAAAATACATGTATTACGTGTCACTTACTATGATGAATGATAAATTTATTAACAAGCTCATAATAAATGAACATAAAAACTTAAAAAGACATACCATACTATACAATAAAGAATTAAATAGAATACAGAAAATAATTGAGAAGATTGAGTATTTAAAAAATAATAATGACCATTAATACACAACATTTATCAAAATGATTCTATTCTGTAGATTAGAACAAAAAATAGGAGATAAATATCTTTCATCATTACAAAAATAACAATTAATTATATATGATTTTTATATTATATTATTCGTTAATAATGAATTATTTATAATTCCGATATTATATTCAATATATCCAATATTATAATGAAAAAACAATTAAAATTAATTTTATTTGAAATGTAATTATTAAGGAAATAAATTAAACTAAGATATCAATAAAACTTTCTTACCATTATTCAAGTAAACGTGGTTTCTTTTGCAAAACATGGTTTCTTTGAGATTTTTTATTCTAGTGACTAATAGAATATGATTTAATAATAAAAAAATTTGACTTTGAAATTTAAATTCAACGACAATTTTGCAAGAATTTTTTTTAACACATTTCCAAAGATACAAAACACGCCTATGACAATCAAGACATAACATTTTTTTCTATTTTGTATAAAATCGCAATCTGCCGATGAGAATTCTTCCTGAATTTAAAAAAGATTGTTACTTCTCGCAATTACATTAGAAAAAGAATGATAGGATAGAAAAAGTGAAGGAATCAACAAACAGAATACAAAAACGAATGAGAAGACACTTGAATAGAAAAAGGAAAATTCATAGAAGATTAAAAAGTAGAGATAACAAGAGATTTTTTAATAACATTCGTACAACAATCTAATATTTAAAATTCAATATATCAGTTTTATATTATATAAAAAAGACAATAATAAAGTTTAATTTAACAAAATAAAATAATTATGTCTTTCGACATAAAAAAATGTAACGTAACTTTATTGTCAAATTTGTTTCATATTATGATATCTTTGTTAAATATATCCGTGATCGATTAGACGCATATCACATTATTTCTAAAATACCTTAAATTAACGCGAGAATCGTGATGATGTTCTACCACTTAAGATACTTGACAAACTCACAAGCCATCGCATTAATCTCTGTTTAGATTTGTGTTGCTTCATGTTTATGAAATACATAGGTAACTGCGACAGGAAATTTATCAACGTCAAACTTTATCAAAACTTATGTCTGAAAATACAATACCGTGAAAAATATTTATATTTCTAATATCTATCTTATACAATTATGAATTAAATATATACAATTATACATATTATACAATTTATTATACAATTATATACAATACTATTATACAATTTATGAATTAAAATATAATTAGAAAATTGTATCTTTCTCCGTTCGTAATTAAAATATTAAAATTTAAAATAAAAAAAAAAAATTTGAAAAGTTAAAAATTGTAAAAAATCTTGAAAATTTTTGCTCTGTTGTAAAAAAATTTGCAATATTGAAAAAATTTATACAGATATGTATAATAAAAATTTTATATAATTGTACATAAATTGTACATAATAAAAATTAAATTTTTTTTCATTCAATTAAATTTTTTGATCATTGTTTTATTAGATTATTTTCGTATTATTATTTTTCTACACACTGTAAATAATTTTAGGAATCAAATTTTAAAATCAAATTTTGTTTTTTTTTTCTATGACATTTAATCAAAGATATGCATATAACAAATGAAATATTATTTATATCTAGTAAAAAATTTTAAATTTCTTTTTCGTTTAAATGAAATTTCAAATTTTTAAAGTTATTCGATAAGACAAATTGAGAAAAAGAAATATGATTGATGATTTAAACTTAAATGAAATTAATTATTTTAAATAACAAATTTTTGAGACAAATTAAGAAAAAGAAATATGATTGATAATTTAAACTTAAATGAAATTAATTATTTTAAATAACAAACTTCTTTCATGTCTTAGAAAGTAATAATATGTAGAACATAACTATTTACGAGGATACTAAATTATATTCTAATATTTACAAATTAAAAGACAATTTTTATTAAAGAAAAGAAAATTTATTCTTTTTATTTAATTTTCATTCGTTTTTAAATTACATTATAATTTTATATACATAATTATCTTTGCTTCTATCTACGTAAATATGTATATGTATATTTAAAACATATATTAAATCCATATCAGAGAAAGATTTTTATATAATAGAATTATATTAAAAATTATATTGAAAAAAGAAATCTAATAAAATAAAATGCAAAATTTAAAATCTAAAATATATATTTTGTAAAGATCTTTTATATAATTTTCTTAAGTATTTTTATGCAAAGTTTCTCATTTTTATAAAAAGAAATCGAATGAGTTTTTTATTTAAAATGTAAATTTATTAAATGTAAATTCAAACATGAAAATAAAAGTCTTTTATCCATTATTGACTTAATAAATTTTATTAATAAATTTTATTTTTAATAAAAAAATTTAAATAAATTTAAATAAATTTATTGACCAATAAATATTATTAAAAGATTACTAATTAAAATTTCATTCTCGTTTTACTTTGCGATTTCTAATTTTTAGTTTTTTATTAATTTTAATTCCAGATTTCTAATTCTATTAATTATTATTTCCAGATTTTCAAAATTAATATATATCGAGACTGAAATAATATTAATCATAACAAAAATTTAATAAACTATATTAAAAATTAAGAAATATTTGGAAATTCATCAAAGATAAATCTAATAAAAAAAAATTTTTTTACCATAATCAAGAAACATTTTTTATATTTAATTAAAAATTGAATTTTAATTGAAAATTTAATATATCAATATATAACGAAAAAATAAAAAAAAAATATATGAAAGAAATTTTTCATAAACTTTCATAATTTATTTTAAAATACTGATTATTTTAAAGATCTTTTATTAAAATGACTTTAAACGCAAAATTTGAAATGTTATACTATTAGTCCAATTGCATAAATAAATATATTTAAGATCAAAAATAACTATGGAATATACATATATTAATTATATAATTATTATATTATAATAAAGACTGCAAAATCGAAATAATTTAAAAAAATAATTTAAAAAAATAAAAATATATATGTTTTTTTAATTGAATTTTTATTTAATTATCATTATTATAATTAACATTATTATTTAATTATTCAAAAATTATATTAATGAAATAAAATTTATATTTAAAATTAATATTATAATATTGTTTTAATATCACATTAATTTTATATAATATTTTATTTTTTATTATAAATTTACATTAGTAATCTATTTAATAGTTTAAGAGATTAATATATAATTCGTAATTTATTGTATAATATATATTATATATAGTATTCGATTAACAAATTCTTGAAAGAAGAAATGAAGATTAAAATTGTTAAAATAAAAAAAATATGAAAAAATCAAAGCAAAGTGCAAATTATCAGGCTTCAACATTTTAAGAATTATACTTAATTATAGATATTTAAGTTATTATATAACTTAATTTTTTAACTTCTTGTTTCCCATAGGCATGCAAAGATGCGTGATCTCTGAAAATCATATGCGTGTAATAAACAGTGAACTGGATGAAACATGAATTGGAGCGAAAAGTCGATTTTAATACGTGGTTAGGAGGATTTCAAAGAGACTTTTATTTTTTTAATATTATGAACAATTTAAATTACTTAAATACATTCTGTAATTTGAAATAATAATAAGTAGATGTATTATGTTTTATGTTCCATGTTCAAATAACAATTTTATGTTAAATTAAAGAAATGAATAGATAAATTGTTGAGTTATTGAATTATATCATAGAAAGAAAAAAAGAAAAAGATGAAATGAAATAAGATAATTTATATAGGAAACTTAATCTCTATAACTAGATAAAACTATACTAATACTTGTACAATATAATACTTTTCACACTCAAATATTTTGATATCTATTTAACTAATAAAATGAAACATTTTGTTTCATAAAGTTTTGAATTTTTTTTTTTATAATTATAATTGAGCTTTATAAAAAATATGTATTTTCATAAATAAAAATTAGATAAATTCTTTCTTTTGAAATGATATATAATGATATATGGCAATTTTTTGACAATAAGTTTATAGTGTGATTAAAAAAAAAATAATTTCTCTTTTTTCAAAAATTCACGTGAAAATTTAATCTCGAATAAGTAAATAAGAAATAATAAAGAAATAAAAAATAAAATCTTAAAATGAAAAAAGACCACGAAGAAGGAGAATAAATCGGCACTAGCTAAAAAGCATTCATATCTATTATTTTCTTATTTACATATGATAAATGTATAGATAAATGGAATCATCGTTCTATTTTTTTGATCTAATTAATAAAATAGACATCTCAATATGTATGACATCTCAATATGTGTCATTATATATGAAGGTAATAGAAGAAAAGAATATTTCATATAAAATATAAAAGAATATTTCGAATATAATGTATAATTATATCAGTTGATTCCGTTTCAGTTTTATTTTCTCGATTCTAAACTTGATTCCAGTTAATGAATAATGGAATTAATGAATAAGAATTTTATATTTTATCTATATTTTACAATACGTATCTTTGAATAATCTTAACAAATTTATACATCGATCTAAAAATTCGGATTTTTTGCTTTACTTGCAGATTTTTTATTCTGATTTTCAATCTTGTTCTAATATAAATTTTTCTCTATTAGAAAGAGAACAAGTGCAATAGCATAAATATTATGTTTTTACGATTTTCCTCCTTCTCTCACTCTTTCTTTTTTCCTCTTTTATTTTTATGAACAATTATTCTATGTAGAGTTCGTGCTTTATATATTGTGAAAAAAACATTTATAATATCTATATAACGTGTATCTATAGAGTATAATAACGTATATAATAAGTAAATATATATAAAGCAAATATATACATATTGCGAAAACGATGTGATACTTATTGATAATGATAATGAATCTTACATCACTTGCATTTCTCTAAAATTAATTAAAATTTTACTCATAGTAAAATGCATTTATTTGAAATATGAAAAATGTTGAAATTTGAAGAATTTATTAAATAATATAGAAATAGAATTTCTATTTATATATACATATATAAATAGAATTTTTTTTAAAATTGTTCGTTAAATCCTAAACAAAAGTTAATAGAAAGTTAATAATTCAAAACATTTTATATAATTTTATTATATAATTAAAATAATTAAAAAGAAAAGATTTATTTAATTAATTTAATTAATACTATTTAAGATTATTATTAATTATAATATAAAATTTACATATTTTAATTTTATTGACATAGTTGATTTTTAGTGATAATTTATGATATATTATTATTATTAAAATAAAAAAATAGTCTAATATTTTTTATTTTTTTCATGAATTTAATTTTTCTTTAATAAAATATTACATAATTTCTGTGGATCTTATTTGTAATACATATATATATATATATATATATATACTTATTTATTTAAAAAAATTATATTCAGATCAAGAAATTTAACAAATGTCTTCCAATTTTCCTTTTAATATGTATATATATAGTATCCTAATAATTTTTTAACTATACTATCTTTATCTTTCTAAAATTCATTATTTTAAAAAAATATCTCAAATGAAATTTATATTATTACAATTCAATTTAATTAAGTTAAATATATTTAACTTAATATAAATGATTTTTTTTAAATAAAATAATCGATATATACTTCAATAAATATCTTAAATATATCTCCAATTAATTAATATCTTAATTAATTTTTATAATCACAATTTTTTATCTATGAGAGAAAGAGCTTATAATACATTACAATTTTTTTTTCTTTAATATTCGATAAGTGATAATTATATAAAGATTATGTGAAAATTTATGTGAAGATATATTTATTACAAGAAATAGAATAAAATTAAAGAAAAAATATATATAACATAATATATATAACTTTTATATGATATTGCATTATATACAGAAAGTTAACAACAAAATTGTTAAAAAAGATTTTAGATCAACGATTTTTATTTTTTATTTATTATGAATCCTCTTTAAATAATTTTTTGTCATCGCAAAATTTTATCTATTTAATTTAAAATTAAAATTTTTAATGTGCATCAAATATAACAGATAGATATATATTTAAAATTCTGTTATAGTTAGAAAAAAGAAATTTATTATAAACAAAGAATCTGATAAATATGTATTTAATTATTTATAATAATATTTATAATAATATTTATTTATAATATATAATTAATTCTGTATGTAATTACATGTCAGAACTTCATAAAAGCTCAGAGATTCATGAATCACAGATTGAGAATCATTGTTCTAGAATCTTTTAGAATCTGATTTGGAAATAGTACAGGAAGAAAAATTAATTACGAAATCTATCCCTCCAGTTAATTTATTCTTTATATTACTCTTATTGAACTGATTAGTCTTACTATATTTTTCCAATTGTACTATGCTTTCCCAATTAGTTTTTCCATTTCTATTTCTAAAGTAATGTCAGATTTTTTATGATAATCCTGCTTGTGACTTATATTAAAAAAAAAAAAAAAAAGATTTATATTATAGAAAATAAACACAATACTCGCATAAATATACGATCTGTAACAAGATCAAAGTTCAAGTCTCCCCTTTCTCCTTGCACGCATTGACTACCACTTCTTCCTATGAATGCATTACGAATTCATGTTCACATACATTACTGTTTCATTCAAAATCAAACTACACTCACTAGACAACTTTGTGCGTTCTTTGATCCTAATTTCCGCGTTCCCTTTCTAATTTCTTATCGCTTTGAAAAAGAAGACAAGGATATATAAAAGAATGGAGAATTCGTTTTCAAATAGTTAACAACTCTCCATCATCCTCGTATCCTTGTATTGAAACATCTCTTTTAGTTTCTCTATTAAAACATTCTTCTTCAAGTTGTTAGATTAGAATTATTAAGATTCAAATTATAAAGGATATTAATATATTCGTAAGATATTTTTAGAAACTCGATTCTAGAGGCAAAAATAAATAGATTGAAGTTTATTTTTAAAATTATACACATTAAAAATTTGCATGAAGCAAAATGGAAAGAAAATATGATAAAAATAAAGCGATTTCATTTTATTTCTATCTCGCTTAATACAATAATAATACAAATTTAATCAATATACCTAAAAAATTTTAATACTTAATAAATGAATCTTAATTTTTATAGCAACTTTTGTATTTTTTTTAAAATCGATTCTCCAAAAATTATTTATATGAATATATTAATAATACTATAACACTGTATATAATGAAAAGATCAAAATTCATCCCTATAAGTGTTTCATTGCAATTGTTTTTTTTCTTCTCGATTTATATTTATCACTCGCCTATTTTTCTTTTCTTTTCGACCAATGAGATTTCCAATTAATCGATGTTACTTATAATAATTGGAATTTAACGCGGCTTGATGACGGGCTAAATATATTATGCTCGTAATTTTGGGAATATTGGTTTTTCATTGTTTGATTTAAAATAAATATTATTATATTATGTTATACTGATATATTATTATATTATAAAAAATAAAGTTTAATTCTTTTAAAAACTGAATTTTTTAAAAACTAAAATATAATCATAATAAGAATTATTATAAAAACAAAATAGAAAACTTAATAGAACAAAATTTCGAATAAATAATATATTAAAAATTTCAAGGTTCATATGGTTATTAAATATCATTATTATTATTAAATATACCGGATATTATTTATTTTTAATGAGAAATATTATATGAAAAATAATCATATTATATAAAATTATAAAATTATTATATAAAATTATAATATTATAAAAAATTATATTTTATATATATATATATAATATAATTTTTTTCTGATATATATATCAGAAATTTTAGTTTTAAATAAAAATAAGAAAAGAAATAATTAAAAGAACATTGATTTCTAGATCTAAGAAGATCCACCAACTGTCGATTAATTGCAACTAAAATTTTATATTGTAAATTTTTAAATTATAAAATTTATTAAAGTATCTATTAATTATTACATTTAATAATTACATTTAAAATTCATGTATATGAAAAAATAATTACTCAGAAAATAAAAAGAAAGAATTCTCGCATCTAAAAATCCATTAAATAATCAAGATTTAATTCAACTAATTATTCGATTCCAAACATTTGAAACATTGTCTACGAACAAATATAATAAATTTGTCTATATTTCTATAATAGTATTTTAGCAATACAAAATATCTGCAGTTAACTTAGTTTGCTAAGAAAACAACGTTGGATACTGTTCGTAGTAACGTGCAATTTAGTACTATCAAAAATATCGTGTTACCATTTCACGATAGCGATAACATAACTGAGCACGAAATTGAGCCACATGTAACGTTATACATTATTGAACGTAGTCGCAAATGATTAAGGGATGTCTAGTAAGAATCCAAGACTCCCTTTTCAATCCTACGAAATGATAGGTAAAAAAAAAAAAAAAAAAAAAAAAGTAAAACAAATTAAATACTAAATTTGCTTAGAATTTTAGGTAGAACAATCAACGTACTAAAAATTTTTTTATCAAAATTTTGTTTTCAGACACAAAAAATATAAAATAAACTAAATTTCAATTTATATTTTTTTCATTTTATATTTATTACTCTCAATTTGATTTAAAGTGTCCTGTATATCTGATGTTTTAGTGAAAGTATAATGCAATGTCTTATTATTTAAGAATCCGTAACAGTAAATCCATAACAGTAACATTCTGTGCAGAGAGTTTAGAGAAAAGAAGTGACATTGAGATTTCAAGCAATGATATGATAAAAATAATAACTTTATGTTTTTAAACTACGTTCATTTGCATATCATTGAAATGAATACATTTCTTTAAAAAAATATATGTGTTTTTCATAGTCATATCTCTTCGTATTTAATGAATGGTAAAACTGTATAGTTAATATACAGGCTAAAATATTTTTCTATATAACAAATTTTTATAGCAACTTTTTCTATATAAACAAATATTTGTACAATTCCAATCACACAATGTCATTATTATGAAATTATAAAAATATAATGTATTCTTTATCTATAATAGATTTGGAAAATACTGAATGATAGAATTCCACTATTATATAATAACGTTCATAGTAATATTTGCTTATATTAAGTGATGATGCATAACATTTTCCTTTGTTTCATCGAGAAATATAAGAAATTAAGGATAAAAACAATGAAACTTATACTGATAACGCAAAATGAACAAATAACAGAGTTTGAAAGAGAAAAAGAGATTCTAGAAGAAACGTGACTAAATTCAATAATAAACATGATTTAAAGTAATGGGGCGTTTGAAACAAAGGACAAAAGCAGCTCTTATTACTATAACTTCAAATACGAATATGACCAGGCTGTTTCTGTCTAAGTATCTAACCTTCCAAGAAAGTCAAAGGGAAAGAAAATAGTGACAATAAGTATTGTAGAGTATAACCGAAGTAGAGAGGACTCTAATAATAGGCCAAAGAGAGATTATTGACAAGTTAACCAGACCATAAGCGGGTAGAAGATAGACTAGTAATTCCCAAATGCTCTGAATTGTGTCATCATTAAGATAAAGGGTACCGATAAATAAGTTTTAAACAGATATTGTATATGATGAGTGTATATATGAAAATTCGTGTTACATGATATTAATAATCTTTAATTCAAAATTTAGTTATTAATTCAAAATTAGAAATACAATATTTAAAATATTAGATTATCTTTCAAATTAGATTATCTAATATCTTCGGCTGTAGTTCTAAAACACTCTGATCATTGATCAACACGAAATTTGAAGAAATGATAAAGGATAAAAAGACTAAGATTCTTAAAATCTAAAATTTTATTTCGAATATTTATTATTTTTTTAAATTATTGATAAAAAAATTATTTTTGGTACTATATATTGAAAATAATATATATAGACATTACCTAATATAATATTGTTTATTTAAATGTTATTACTGCAATAATATTCTCTATATAATCATCATTTAGTATCGACTATGATAGCTACTTACATTGACTTAATGTCTCTAGAGTATTTTATTTACAATCCATTAAAGATCTTATTATTGATTATTATAAAAAAATGTTATTAAAAAATAAATAAAAATGAAAAATTATATAACTCATTTTTAAGTCAGATATAGAAGTAATATTTTTGATAAAGCTAATAAAGAAAGTGCAGTTACTACATTAATAAGCAATATTATAATATTATTATTTGATTTTATTTGTAAATATGAAATTTTCAATTACTAGTTTTTATTTTTATAATTTGATCTATTCTATATAAATAACTTATAATTATATTTCTTCGTGGGACTTCATATAATACATATAATTTAAAATGATAAAATAACTGAAACTATTTTAGAATTTTTAAATCGACGAACTTACTGGCAACTAGTCGAATATGGCTAAACTCGATGAATTGATTGAATTTGTTAATTGAAAAGCTGGAAAATTATCATTATGATAGAAATATATGAAAAAAAAATTATATAATTATTATAAAGTTATAATTATAAAGTCATTTTCAAAAAAAGAGAAAAGAAAATATTGGATATATTTCTTATATATCTCTTATGCAAGAATGTCCTTTAAAAGTTTTAAATTCAATATTATTTTATGTGTAAATATCAAAACATTGCTATAATCTACAAAAATTGTTGTATGATGTATTTGATGCATTTTGATTCAGCGAATTATTTGAGCACTTTCGTGGTCATTGGAATTTTATTGGTTTCCGAAATCAAATTCAAAAACTCGGTTGCTTTTTAATATAATTGAACATATGGAAAACAATATACCAATACCAATTGTTTTTTTAATTTTATTAAAAGTAAAAAATTTTTGTAATAATATTTCTTTCTTAATTAATTTCATTTACTCATTGATGATTTTTATATATCATTTTTATATCATTCATATGATTGAAAGAAATATAAATTTTTTTTACAAAATTTTTTTAGATAAATATTCTAAAAAATATTACAATCTTTATTATTTATGTTTTTGTTTTTGTATTGATATTTAAAAATGATCAATAATTAAGATATTACGTTTCAAATATTTCATGTATAATTTCATTATATGAATGAGTTCCGAAGTATATAAATATCCCGAGTTTTGATATCATTAAAATCAATATGATTCGTGCTTTTAAGATTTTCTAAACATTTTCTTTGTTGCAATATATGAAGTTGTATTGAATATTGCGTCTTATGATGTAAACGGTTTATTCGACGTCATATGATTTAAATAATAATGATAAAATAAATAATAATTGATAAAATATATGATAAAACTGATAAATATATGATAACTGATAAAATAAATTTCAATCGTTATTTTTACAAGAATTAGTATCTAGATTAACTAGATTACATAAGTCACAAATTCAAGTTATAATTTCTAAATTAAAGTTATTATCATTGTGATATTATGGAATTTTCTGCAGTATATATATACATCTTTCAAAGTTCATTTGTGTATTATATATTCTTAAAGCAAATTAATACCTAAAGTGAGATAAAAATTATAATAATTATTACAAATAGTTATTATAGAGTTGATCTATATATATATATATAGTAAAAGAATATAAAATATATTATTACTTAATATATAATATATAATTATTTTTGTTAATTATTAAAAATATTCGAGATAAAATTAATCAAAGATTAAGTAAAATTAAGTAAAGATAATTATATGAAATTATATAACAATATACAGACAATGATTTCAATGAAAAAGTTAATGAAAATATCTATTGCTAAATTATAATTACTCAGAAATATAAAATAAAAACATCATGAAACACAAATTCTATCTTAAGGTGAGATTTAAATATAAATAATCATTAGAGATCATAACATATTTCAAGAAATTAATAAAGATTAATTTAATAATTTAATAGAACAAAAGAAAATATAATTTGCGCAATAAAAAATTTATAATTAAATAAAAAAAATAAAAGACAAAATATATATAATATATAAAAAAAATGTTTTCGTTCATAGATTGATATATACAAGTCAAATGAGCCATTGAAGGAAATATTGATGTTACTATAAACAAATAATCATCAAAAAATACAGAAATATATAGAAGCATTTAAAAGATCATAAATGCTAATTCAAAAATATACTATCACAGAAATTAATCATATTTATCAATAAGTTTCTTCAAAAAATAATACAAAATTATCACAGGTCACTAACAAAATTTATTCATGTTACTTCGTTTTAAAAAAAGTTAAAAAAGAATATTATCCAAAATTAGAATTCATATGTACCACAAAATGCGTTAAAATACACTTAATAACACATTTCTCAAATTGTATCAATATTTAAATATTAGATATTAGTTACATTATCAATATAGCAAAAATGTATATTAGCTTTATTCATTTGAAACTATTATATGATATAATTGATTTATTACAAAATTCTATTGTTAACAAATTTTTATTTTAAATAATCAAAAACAAAATCCATATACTAATGAAAATTTACGTACGTCATTGAATGCGAAATTCTAAGAATTCTATTAATTCATTCGAAAAATTCAAGGTTGATAACGTTCTTTTACTCCGAATAATTCAATTAGTTCAATTAGTTCAATAGTTCAAAGTATTTCATAATAATTCAAAGATTAAACTTGTTCTGATTTTTTTTTTTAATTTTATAAACGTTTTTAATCTCTCAGATCCCCATCTCAAAAAACCGCGTCCTCAATGGGTTACAATAATATTGCGAACCAATCCGTGTGACATTCTCAATCTAAAAAAATTTCATAGAATTAGGTTAAGAGATTATATCAATCACAGAATCTACTGTTTTGGAAAATTGATCCATGAATGTTTATAATAAATTTTCTCGAATATTGGGTAATGTTAATTGAGATTGATATAACTGAAAAATATTATCTCAAGTTCCAAAATCACGTTCATATTT
This sequence comes from Apis laboriosa, assembly GCF_014066325.1. Lineage (NCBI taxonomy): Eukaryota > Metazoa > Arthropoda > Insecta > Hymenoptera > Apidae > Apis > Apis laboriosa. The sequence goes on along the minus strand of NW_025224820.1, from coordinate 461,969 downwards.
CAGTCATATCAAAATGTTTTTAAAAAATATTAATATAATTTATTTTTAAAAATATATACAATTTTAAAAGTTATTTAAATATTTTTCTCTAAAAACGGCATTGTCTTCATACAACAGCATCTATTCTTTGTTAAATATCTCAATGTGTTGCTCGACTTCAACGCATTGCATTGAATTATGCGTACAAATTCAAATAGAAGTATATATATATAATGCGATAACAATATATGAAAGAATACAAACAATATAATGCAAATAAAATTATAATACAAGAATTCATAAATTTCAAAAACAAATTCATAAATTTTGTTGATTAAAATTGATTAATGGATGTAAAATAATCTCTTAAGTTACATATAATAAAGTCAGTTCAGAAAGTTATAGTTCAGAAATGTATAGATTGATAAAATATGAGTAATGGTTATTAAATATAATTTAAATCCTACACATATAATTATATTAAATATTTACATATAATTATAATAATAATTTAAACTCTCGATGTTTTTGCTGTTTGTGCGGTTGCAACATCTTCTTCTAGCAATAAAATACAGACTTTGCTTATCAGTTTTTTCATTCCATCAATTGTTCTAATTATTCTAATGAATTTCTTTTTTCCAAAATCCGTCTTAGTCGCCATTGCAAAATATTAAGCCATCGTTCCTGATAATCATATCAAATTTAAATTTATTGTTGCTATTTATTTCATTGCTACAGCTAATGCAGATATTTGTTCTGCCATTACTTATATATTATTTAAAAATGTTATCTATATTATTCTACTGAATTCGCTCTACTGGATTTGTTCTACAGATTCAAGTATCATGCAATGAATCGCTGATAAGGAAATAACCAGATATTAAAAAAATTAAATTAATCATTGGGATTGAACGATAAAGGACTGAAGGAGCGAGAATTAAGAACTCTATTTATACCGAGATATAATTCCTCATTATATATATTATGTTAATGCAATATCCTCTATGATATATGATTTCATCGATTTTTCATGAAAAAAAAACGAGTTCCTAAAATGAGGTGCACGAGGAAGGATAATATGCCATTATGTATTTCCTTGTTCATAAAAAATTGTACGATTTTTTAATTCTATTCTTTCTGAGACAAGTTTTTTAAATTTAATGAATTCATTTTGTATCTGGATAAAGTTAATCCTGTTATCTGAATAAATACTATAGTATAATCTTCATGCAAATCTTTTTAAAAAATTCAAAGTAATTGCATTCTGTCTTAAAAATACGATTCACATAACAAAGAATCATGCAAAATGGGTAGCAATCTTTTATTTATATCTTTATTTAAGCCTTATTTGAAATAAAACTATCATTTAATAATCTGCATATTCTTAGATTATCGCCAGAAATTTACCCTGAAAAATTCAGATTTTTATATCTAAGAATTGATATAATGAATGCAATATATTGTAATTTAGTGTTTCTTTGTATTGAATAGAAATAGCATACAATAAATATAGTATTCAAAAGAAATTCTGTTTTCGTTTTAATATTGAGAAGCTGATTACATTATCTTTTTTTTCAGAATGTTGTCCGTGATTATTACGTAGAATCGTCATATAGTCATGCTGGTTCATTTTACTATAGTGTTGCCATAGATTAATTTTAATAAAGGAAGATTTCCAGAAATTACGTCATTCGAGTTTCAATTGGGTGATTTCTTCTATTATTTATCCGTTATCTTTTCAGAATCTTCTTCACATTCACATAATAGTCTTCGTCGTGGAGATGATGTTCCTTTGTTCAAGTCCTCTGAGTTATTTATTAGTTTCTCAAGTGGAACTTTTCCAATAAATGTTCGAATTGCTTGTTATGAGCATTATATTTTACAAAATGTTTCTTAATTGCATTCATTGAATTTCAATTGTCCAAATTACCATCCCAGAGTTGACTTTAAAATCGTGCATTTTTAATTACCAAAGTGTTGCAATATGAATGTGTTTCTGATTGTGTACTATGCAGTAGAATGTTAAGTTGAATTTTTGTAAGATAGGATTATTGGAATCTAACAATACATTGTCTGATGCATCAATGATTCTGCATCGATAATCATATTAATTCGATTAGATTTATCAAAATGCAGATCTGCTAGTCTTAATCCAAATAGTATCACATTCTCATTTAATTGTAATGAAGATATATTTTCAATGATTTTAGGTAAGACAAAATATGAAATTGTTTTATTATATTTTAATGCTATCTCTTTTACAGTTCTTTAATACATTTCCTATATTGTCTATAAGCAAAATTATCAATTCCTATGCCTGCGTTCGAGTAAAATTAAATTTCTTTATGAAGTCTGATTTTAAATTCTAGATTCTAATTTATAGATTCTTTTAAGATCTGGAGTAAATTATTTTTCGTATCGTTTAATAATCATCTCAATTCAGAAAATATTTTTTTCATTTCAAAAAATAGTTCAGTATAAATAAATCCAGTATAGAATATTTCAATAATTTTCTATCTTTAAATCTATTTTTTTTAATGCCGTTGTATCTATATAATTATTCTCAAAAATCAGGAAATTAATAGCTCACGGCGCTCTATAAAGTAGAATTTTTCTATATTCGTCAGTGCATTATTGTTATGTATTAGTGACTTAAATGTCTGTTTAACTCACTGATTAAAATTTCTATCAAAATTTTATTATTGATAATTTAATTCTATATTCATTGATATTAATATTTGATACTAATATATTTTAAAGATATAAATATATCTTTAGACTAGTAGATGTAAGTACATCTTCTACTTATACGTCAGTTGAGAAAAATCCGCGATGTTTATATGAAAGATATCTATCGTAATATGAGAAAGTATATTTATAAAAAATATGTTAAATAGCCAAGACGATGTCATCTAGCTAATTTTTTTTGTTTATTGCGTGAAGATGTCTCAAATTTCGTTGACTTGCAATTCGGCAGGAAACAATTATCCTTGAATCGATCCTGCCTGACAGAATCGAGCAGATTGATGCATTTGACTATAGTAGCAGTGGCTTCTTAAGCAATCTTAAAATTCGTTATTTTTAATTTTATATTATACTGAATAGCATGATAGATTTCATGAAACATTTATATATTATTTTAAAATTTTAATTTATATCCGGTTTAAAGATTAAAAATATTAGATTCAATTAATTTAACAAAATTTTATTGTTAACAAAGTTCTGCTTTAAACAATCAAAGAAAAAAGTTTATGAAAATTTATATATGTCATTGTGAAATGAATGAATGAATATATAAATTCACAAAGTTCTAAGAATTTTGTTAATTCGAGGTTCGGAGTTTAAAATAACGTTCCTTTAATCCTTTAAGATTGTTCAATTCGAATTCAATAATTCAGAATTAAAATCGTTTCTAATTTTTCCTCAAATTTTACAAATTAGTTTTTGCTTTCATCATGTTCATATTGGAGAATTAGGAGACAGATGAACGACCAGTGACAAAATCGCGGACCAATCCTTTTTTATGTGACATAAATCTAAAGAAAATTATGTGACATAAACCTAAAGAAAATTCCTAGAATTAATCTAGGAGAGTTAGAAAAAGTTATGGCATCTACAAAGTTTTCAGGGAACTGATCTGTGAATATTTGTAACAAATTTTTTAAAATATAGGATGATGATGATTATTATTGAGATTAGCATAATTGGGAAATATTTCAAGTCTCGAAATCACATTCATATGCCAATTATCTCATTCGTCGGAATATTTTTAAAAAATTATACAAATTCAAGAATGATTTAAATACTTTTCTCAAAAACGACACTGTCCTCATGCAATATTATCTTATACTTTGTTTAATGTTTTAACAATTATATTGTTTGGAATTCTTATCAAAATAGAATTGGATCATTCCTAATTTCACAACGAGATAGATACTTACAATTTAAATATTTTTAAAATTTTTTTATTCTAAAATTAAAAAGTAATAATGGTATAAAATTAGTATTTTCATCACAAAAATACTGCAAGTCAATCTGAATTCATTTTATATATAAGAACATAACATATAAAAAAATAGAAAAATAAGACGAAAAATAAAATGTTAACATTTAATGACATTTATATTTAATGTATATAATCATAATACAATTATGATGAATACAAAAAATCTGTAATAATATACATATATTTACTTTTTCAATCATGAAATGTTATATATATGTATGAAGAGAAAAATAAAACAAATTTTAACATTTAATTTTAAAATTTATTTTGACACAAAGTAAAAAAAAAATGAGATTTTAAAATTCAAATTATTAATATTTTGTACAAAAATAAAATTTTTTGTTTTTTTTTATATTTATCTTATAAATTATCGATCAAAAAATGAAAAATCAGATTGAAAATAAAAAAGTTGTATTTGAAATAACAAAATTAAAATCTTTTAGAAAGAAACTACTAGTGATTCTAAAATAATTCAAATTGAAATGATAATATGTTATGACAATTTATTTGTTGATTTATAATTTCTATACAAAACAGATTAAACTAAATTTTGGATTGATTTATAAATTAGAAATGATGTCAAATAATTATAATAATCACATTAATAAATTTTTTAGATAAATTAATTTTTTAAAGAAATTTGAAATACAGACATTTTACATATATTTTTATTATTCTTGAATCTATTCGTAATTAATTCAAAGTCAGAAATATATAGAAGTAGCAAGGCATTTGAAGTTGAAATTTTTAATTTCAAATATAAATATTCAATAATATAATATAAGATAAATAATATGAAAACATAATTTTTATATATATAATTTAAAAATTTATTTGTTTATTTTTTGTGCATGAATTATTATTATATAATAATATATATAAGCTTAATATATATAAGCTTATAAAGTTAAAATCCATTATTTTTTTTTTTAAATTATTAATTATATTAAATTAATATCATATAAATAACGATACTTTTTCTTTAATAGATAAATAGATAAATAGTTTTAAGTTTTTGTAAAAGAGAATATCGTAATAAAATAAATTATTTATTAAATGTATTTAGTTTATTTATAAATTTTTATAAATTTATTCATTCATTTATTTTTTCAAAAATTGTGAATGAAATAAGACAGCTTTTAATAAGATCAAATATATACTTTACATACTTTACTATCATCCAGAAATCGAGATGCGAATTGATAAAAAGAGAGATATTTTTCGATATAGATCAGTGATTAAGGCATTGCATGTTTTTTTCCACTTGTGAAGGTCAAGGCTAACCACATGGAGACTTATGCATAATAGATCTAAATAGATTCTTGGCAATGATGCTAACGCGCCGTCTCATCAAAGACAAATCAAGCAACCATAAATATGGGACGACGATGTAACGTACAATGATTCGAATAATGTATATTAACTGGACAAAATTCATTTTCAAATGTATAAAAAATAATTATTTCAATGAAATGTATAATAACCATTATTAAAACTCTTATACATTAAAATTTTTAATCCTTTTTTAAATGTTTATAGATTAAAATACGTATATAGGCAGATAACTAATCAAATAACTGATCATATTTTAATAGTTGAGAAATATTTTGTAAATTTATTAATTTGAATTCAAGCATTTGAATTTCAATTTTAAAAAGGCTCTTAAAATATCTATTTTAATTTAAATCATAAATAATCGATAGCTTTTTTGTTTCTTTTTTGTAAATTAAAACAAAACTATATTAAAATTAATTTTCTTTGCAGCCACTCATAACATATACGGACACAATCGAACGCTCATTATCTAACAGATTTTTTAATCTATTGATATTTATGGATTAATTTTAAACTATCTTATATTATACTATATGCATTCCTATCATTATTTATTTATTATATTTTGAAGAAATAAGCAATAATAATATTCTTAACTTTAGTTTTTTTATTTCTTTCAATCTTTGAGCATGTATGCAATATATATCTTCTTATAATGTTTTTTTCATTTTGTAATTTTCAATTTCATTGTTTTCATTTCTAATATAAAGTAATTACTTAACTTTAAATTATTTTGTTAAATTATTACTATTTAGATCAATATCTGGCTCATATCTATCAGATAATTTATACGATTGTCGCGAACATCCTTAACAGCAAATATTCATAACTTTTTTTTTTAATAAGCATTTTTTTCTTAATATCTGTTTCTTTAAAATATCATTTCTAATTCAAGGTCCAGTTTATTATATATTTGTCAAATTCGCTTTCTAATTGCCTGCTATAACTTTTTTGCTATATCTGCTATGCAGATTTTTTGTGCAGTTACTTAAGGGTATGATCTGAGAATAATCAATGACTTGTGGGGATTATCATATTTTACATTTTTTTTTCCATAGAATAGATTCGATCACCTCTCTTGTCAATTTGTAATAATATATATAATATATAATATATTTATAAAATTTGATGATTTCGAAAAGAAAATTGATTATATGTATATTGATATCTAATTCATTTGACATACATGTTATTATTAGCTTGCAATAATTCTAGATACAGATACAGATAGCCATATTATCATCTATTGTTAACAAGATACATTGTTTATATTTCTTATATTATATAGTAATAAAAATATTAAAAATTTCGAAATCCGACTTTTTATATTTTATATTATGATATCTATTAAAATTAAATTTTAATAAAATTATTTCTAAATATTTTTTTTTTCAAATAAATAACTTTTTTCTATAAATAAATAAAAAAATACAAGTTTTACATATTTCAATTAACTTAATAATGTAAATATAATAATATTGTACAAAATTTTTTTTTTTAAATTCTATTTCACTTTTTTATTTTTTCTCTTCATTTTTCATGAATTTCCAATGCATTAGATCTAACAACCGTGATGTGTGAAATACTTTGGAGTCGAATCTTATTAACGTACAATCCTATATTTATTGAACAGTTAAACCGCATCATGACTTAAAAGTTGAAAAGCTGTTGAATCTAGTTTTCAGAATTGAATAATTTAAATGTCGAGACTTCATATTATTTTAAACAGTTCAAGCATCGAAGCAACATTTCATTCAGAAGTCAAAGAAATTAAATTTAAAAAAATTCTTAATTTTGATATTATAATATACAATTAGTGATTAACTTTTCAAGAAGTAAATAATTAACCGTGATATAATTGAACATTTTTTTTTATTTCTATATATAATTATTTTTCGTTTTGAAATTCAAAATCAATTCATTCTCAAAATTAAAGAGATACAATTAAAAATTAAAAAAAAGAAAGAGATACAAAGAATATAAGAAATTTGAAAATTTTTCTCTCGATTTTTAAATATACATAAAAGTAAAAATCAAAAATATATACCTTAAAAAATAATATTTAATATTGATGTAGATAATTTTAAATATAATATTTTAAAATAAAATATATTAGAAATGTTTATATTTTTCTTTTTTAAATTATATATCTGTATATTCATAATATTTTAATTTTCAATTTAAATATATAATATAAATATCTATATACAAACATCTATATATAAATATCTATATAAAAAAATCCTAATTTCATCTAGGAAATTATTTTAAAAACTATCGTAAAAATGTAATATTTCAAAATGTAAATATAATAAATTGATAAAAATAATAAATTAATAAATTTTTATATTTTTTATTACTATTTAAATATATATATATATATATATAAAACGAAATTTTGAATTGAAACATTGACAATATAGCAAATAAAATAGATAGCTGAAAGAATATGTATTAAAACATATAAAAATTTGAAAGGAATCTTATTTTTATACAAAATAAAGAATCTTTTATAAATAATTACGAAAACCGCTTATAATAAATACTTGATAACTATTTTAAACCAAGAAAAATTAATAGATAGAATACTTCAATTTGTTTATAATAAAAAACAAAGTAGTTATATTAATGAATAAAAAATTTGATTTTAATTTATATTTTATATATATATTACATATTTCTTTTAATATTTATTTTAATATATATATACATATATATATATATATATATATATATATATATTTTATTATTTAGCAAGATTTGTAACAAATAAATTTAATATATGATAGTTTTATTTGAAATTTTTTATTGCTTCCAAACTTTTGAATAATAATATAATATTATATATTATAATATTATTTGAATAATAATTTTGAATAATAATATAATAAATACAAAATGAATTCCGTTATTTTTCAGAATATACAATATGTATGTGTACAGGTATTATAAAAGCTTAAGATGTATTTTTCGAGAAACAAGAAAACAATTTCCTCTAAGCTGAATCGAACGTCGAGGTTATTTATTATCGAGTGACGGGCCTACTTCCTATAGTTCTTTTTTCCTCGCTCATTCACTTTTCCACGTCCCTGGTCTTCGAGACTGTGAATCAAGTCACAGATTATTTGCATGTTCTGCCTACTCTCGATTTACGCTTACACCGAGACGGCGTCGGATTAATGAAACGCGATTATTTGTCGATACTGCTCTTTCTCTTCTTGCGTGGCCTTTACGTAATTCCAAGGAATTCTTCAATTTCAAGAAATATTAACAATCCAAATAATAAGTTTTTAACATTTTAAATTTTTTTTTCATCATCGATATTTGATGATTTTTGTTAATACCGATAAATGATAAAAATATAAACTATTATAATAGAAAGTATTTACGTCATTCACAACAAAAAAGATTTTATACTATACTGATAAAATAAAATTATTTCGAAATTATTTACAATCAAAACTTGCTGAATAATAAAATAAATCTACGTATATTGATGAAAATAAACACGAAAACTTGTTTGTTAAAATGATAAAATATAATTTTTTTAATTTAAATATCAGAAATTTTATTATCTATTTTAATAAGCAGATTTAATCAACATATTTTTATGTTTTTTAATTAATTATATTAATATTTATAATTAATAATTATATTATTTATAATTAATAATTAAAATATAAATATACAATTAATTATATTATTAGTAAAAATAAACTGTAATTAATATAATGAGAATAAATAAATAGATATTATGTACAATGTATTTGATTTATTTCGAATTGTTCAAATATATATTTGCAAAAAACATTGTTATTTTTATATAGAATTTCTCTACATATATATCCATAATTTCATGTGCTTAAGCATGTGATCGACATTTGTCTATTTTTTCTATAAACATCGCGACAGGTAATGTCCAAAAGATATAACGGTCAATAAAAAAAATTTTTTTTATGAATTATGATAAGCTTAAAATATCTCAAATCAAGTTTGATTATTCTTTTAGATTCGCGTATAAAAATAAAATATAAAACAATTTTGGATAATCGAAATTACAGTATGAATATTGTTGTAATTTTGGTTATTATAATTATGTAATTTTGGTCCAATTGTTTTTTATTTTATTTATTATTGAAATATTTTAAGTCCGTTTTTAAGTCCATCATAATCCACAAAGATTTTTTACTAGTTATATTATATTATATATTATATTATATATTATAGTTACCTAATGCTGTTATTAATTTATATTAACAGAGGATAAATGGCAATCGCAATTTTATATATGTATATGCAATCACAAATATACAAATTTTAATAATAATAATATTTTTATAAATTTCGAAAATTTCGAAATCGATGGTAACACAAAGAAAAAAATTCAAAATGTTAATTTATACAATATATTCAAAAAAAAATCAATAAGATTCTCATATTAAAAATTTCTTAACTTTATTTTTTCTAAGAAATAACCAATTATTGATTAATGACAACAAAAATTATAAAAAAATTTTTATTTAAAAAAATATAATTGACCATAAAAAATACAATAAACTATATATTGATCTATGAAAAACTGTTAATATTGCATAATATATCTCTTTATAGTAAACAATTTTTATCTAAAATATTTTTTCGTATTATTTTTATTTTATCATTCATATTTTTCGAGATATTTTAATAATACGAAATAAATTGATATAAACATATTTCTATTTTAATAGAAATCAACATTAAATTTTTTAATGTTAACTTTGCATTTAATAATTGCTGTTAATTACAAAAAAATAAAAATCTGAAATCGTTATTTTAATTAATTTTAATATTGAAAAAAAATCTGTAATATAGAAAATTAATGCAATAAAGTTTCTTTACTTCTTCTTCTGTTTTAAACAATTATTCATCGAATAAAATTAAAAAAAAAAAAATTTACAAATACTAAATAAAAATATTTTATTAATATCATTTTTAAATTAAGTAAATAAGCAATTAAAAAAATTCTAATATATCACTTTAAATTTATTTTTATTAATAAACAAAGGAAAAATATATAATTATAATATATAAAAATTAAAATTTTAAATATTCGATATTTCTTCGCTAGAAAATGAATTTCGAAATCTTTCCATTTCTTTTGATATTTTATTTAATTTTCTTTAATTGAAATGATCAAAACGAAATAAAATAATCGAAATTTATTTTTCGCGTTATAGAGAGAAATTTATTCTTCTTTTAATTCTTTCAATTTAATCTAGTATTTTAAGATAAATATATAATCGGGTAATAGTTATGAATAGCCAATACCAATGCGAAAACACCATGTTTCATGGGAAAGTTACAATGAAATACATTTTTCCTGAGTGTAAATACGAGTGTAATTTCATTACGATATCAATGAATTTACGAACTGATAATATCGAATAGCTATTGATTAAAAAATAAAGCATTTATATTAAAATTATTTATCAATTATCGTAATTACCGTCCGTTATTTCCGCCACAAAGCGGAATCTCTGTAAAAATTGAAAATTGAAAATATATTCTTCTTGATCATATTTATTTCCTCTCCTTTTTCTCTTAAAAATAATTTTAATATTGAATATTGAATTATATACAATATTCATCATTAGAATTAATATGTTTGAAGAATACAAAAACAAAATAAGAGAGGAAAAAAGGAATTTTTAAACAAATAAAAAATATTAGTTGATCATTAAATATTCGATATATTGATTGTGGCTCGATTAAATTATTTTTAGAACAGTATCTATATATATCTATTAAAATATTTGATAAATTTTTTTTAAAAATTGAAAGAAATTAGATAATTATTAATTCTTCTAATGTTACAATTTATAATTAAAGATGTATTCTATAATAAAACGGTTTGAAATTTTCATCGCTATTATTTATATTATACAATTATTATATTATTATATTATTATTCTATATCTATGAATTTTTTTTCTCTTCATTGCAGTATATTATATTAATATCTTTTCGTATTCAAATAAATTGTGCTAATAAAAAATAACTAAAAATATAATGTTTTAAAATATAATCTTATTTATTTTGAGAAGCAAATAAAATTGTTTTAACCAATAGTTAATTATTTTAACTGGCTATTATAATTTCAATATTGGACATAAATGAAAATTTTACTGCTTGAAATAAACTAATATTGTTAATAATTTATATAAACTGTTTTAGAAATATTGAATGAATATAATTTTTCAAAGCATAAATAATAATAATATTACGAAAAGTAAGAAATTTATTTTCTGAAATATATATTGGAATATATTGAAATATATATATATATATATATAATTGAAAAGGAAATAAAGTTTAACATTACAAATAAATTAATTAAAACAAATAATATTTATCGTAATATTTATTATCAACTTACTTCAAATATTTTTCATATTCATAATAGACAATAATATTATATAATTAATGATAAATCTATAATATTAATCAATCTTGCTTTATATACATATCTTGGGAAAAGTAATAGACTTTTTTAATAATATATATCTTACTGTTGATATTATGAAAAAATTATGAAAAAAGAAATTTAATATCAAATAATATGAAATCATTACATCGATATATATTATATAATATATCTATATTATATAAATAAAGAATAAATAAAAAATTGAAAATCAATTTGAAAAAAAATATATTTGAAATTTAAAAAACATAAATCGTACAGAATATTTTCATTCTTATTCTTATAATCTTTGGTATAATATTGATATAATACTGGTGTAATACCAATACCGAATCGAATTTCTACAATATTTATTTGATAAAAAAAAGAACATAAATACAAATATATGAGTCAACCTGCCGATTAGCTACTGACTTTAATGAACTTAAAATGTATTGTTAAAGATACCATTTTTAACTAATTTTTTTTTTATACATTAATTAATGATCGATTTTAATTTTCGAGTTATTCGCAATAATTTTTAGTTATACATTGAATTCTGTCTACTCACATGTATAACATAATATATAATATAAAATATATGCAATATTCTACTTATTAATTATTTATATAAATATAAATCAATATATATAATGGATAAATCTATTTTTTGATAGATTTATACCATCGACTTTTTTTAAAGATTTCTTTTAATGCATATACAATTTTAAAAACTAATAAATATTAAAAATGGGATTAATATTATTATCATTGTAATTTTACTCATTTTAATTGTGATTGCTCAATTATTGTGATTGTATATTTTATTTTCGCATTCGACAAATTTGAAAAATATCTATGCATACATATAGACAAAGTTTAATAGAAAAACAATTTTTGTTAAAATATTTTTCTTTTATATCTAAAATTTATTAATAATATTAATAATCATTAATATTTATTTATTTTATATACAAATTTTGATTATATATTAATTATATAATATATAATTTGAATCCACTATTATTATTGTATTATTATTTAGTAATAATATTAATATTAATATTAATAAATATTAATATTAATACTAAATAATATTAATAATAAATATTATTTAGTAATATCATTCTTTCTCTATATTCAATTGATAATTAAATTAGAAAATCTTTCTTTTTTTATATAAACTAAGTTTTTTTATGAAATATATTTTAAGAAATATCATGGAGTATATTTTTAAAAAATATAATTTATTGATTCTTAATATGATACATATATAATTATGTACATATATATGTATATAATAATAATTATATATCATTCTCATATAATCATATAATCACATAATTATATATATGATTATATGATTATATCAAAATCATAAATTGAATTATGAAATTAATAAAATTGTAAATTTTTATATATGAAATACATTTCTGTAGTAATATTATTATTATTTTATTATTTCAACGTTCATTCAATTAAAATTTATCTAAGGAAATTAAAAAGAAATTAAATATATTAATAATAGAATGTGTCATATCTTATTTTATCATTTAACATAAATTTTATAAATCATCAACATTCACTAAATAAAAAATAACATACTTTAAAACAAATAGGATTCTTCTTTCATATAAATAATTTATTATTATTAACATATGAATTATCAAACAAATTTTTCACTATTTCATATTTTAATAATAATGTCACGATAACAATTTTAATAATAATGTCAAAGATACATAAAATATAATTCTGTAATAAAAAAGTAATTTAACAACAGTTTATCTTTTAAGTTCAATTTAATAATCGTAAATTAGAAAATTATCCGAATTCAAGTCATGATATATTCATAATAGTTAGTTAAAAACATGTGTAAGATATATAATATCTTATAATGAGATAATCCATATCTTATAAGATCTTATAAGATATATCCATACTATGTTGTCCGAATGTTATGATTCATAATTCAAATCATTATGTCAATAAGATTTAATGAAATCTTCAAGCATTATAATGAAATTCATTCGATAGATTTTTTTTCTAAAAGATTCGTGGTTTTTCTTCTTTGATTCAAAATCTTCTTTGATACAAAATCTTCTGTAGATAAAAGCATGGATTCTATTCAAACGAAGCGAATTCATATTATATCAAGTAAAAATATAAGTAAATATATTATTTTATTTATTTTTACCATTATTATATATTATTTATTTTGTTTGTTTTTACCATTGTTACATATTATCCAATAATATAAAATGATTTTTATTATTGAATCAAAATAGAAGATATAATTTAAACAATAGAATATAAACTATGATTTAGATGAATGCGTTTTCTAAAGAACTCGTTTTTTTCTTTTTTACATCTTAATGAATTTGTTAGAATAATTAAATAAATAAATTTTTATAAGATTGGTTATATTCCAAGATATTTAGATATTCCATGAATTTTTTCCATAAAAATTTCAGATTTATTCATCAAAACATTAAATTTATCAAAAGTCCATTGTAATCGCAGTTTAAACGATTTAAGCGTATGACAAATATAAGCAAATAATGGATGATAAAATGCTTTACAATAAAACTTTCGTTAGGTTATAAACATTCGTTATGTGAATGTTCCACTATATGAATGTGTGTTTTGTTATATAAACATTCTATTGCATGAATAACTTTTTCTCTATGTATAACCGGTTGGCCTTAATTTTCGAGATATTTAAAAAAAAAGATTGCTATTATTGCATAAAATTCCAGCTATACGTTTGTAATAATATGAGCGTCAGTATATAGCTGCTACTTATCTACTTTTTTTAAATACATCGCAGCGGCCAGCATCCAGATATATAACAGACGAACCAAAAAAACTATTTCATGAATTTTGAACTTGAAATATTTTTTCTAATGAATAATAAAACGGAATATCCTTCGAATTCATGGAATACGAAATTAAAATATAAGGTTTTATGTGATCGAAATTATGAGAATTAATTGAGAAATAATGCAAACTATATATTTCAAAAATAGAAGATATTTAAGAAAATCAAAATAGTGATGAAAAAACTATTTATTTGCTTCAGGATTGAATATTTGTTTATTTTTCAATATAATCTTCATTCCATCATTGAAATATTTTTGATTTTAAATCCGAAATTATACGTAATGAAATGAATATTTTTAATTTTTTTTCGAAGTATGAAAAAAATTGGAAATCACAAAATATCAAATTAAACGAATATGAGAAATATGGAACTGATTCAACTTTAATTTCTTTATAGTATCAACAATTGTATGATATGTATAAATGATGATAAAGCACGTTTATCGGTTTTTAATGTAAAACGTATACATAAATAATTAAAATAAATAAAATGATATTTTATTTATTTATATATTATTACAAATTTTTACAAATATATTATTACATTATTTATATATATATTACAAATTTGTAGAAGAAAAATGTAGCTATATTTTTATGATATAATATACAATGCTCTTTACATTTTTTATTTCATATAATTAATATATAGTTATATAAATGTGAATACTTTTTCAGTCAATCTTCATATAATAACCGAATTATAATAGCAATAATAGTAATATAAAATTTATACATAATTATTATAACATTAATAAGTTGTTCAAAACATTATATTTTAATTTCGCATTCTATGAATTAGCTCCGCTATGGATTGAAAATGAAATATTTTATAACATAAGTCACAATTCAAGAGAAAATAGTTTCTTTGAAGTGTTTTATATGTATGATATCTATTTTCTAAATAAATTTATTTATATATAAACATATAAACATATAAACATATAAAGTGTTCATTTCTTTCTATAGGATGAAATTTAGAATGTAATTTTTCTTTTTTAAAAAGATATTAATTGACTCGAAATTCGGAAAATCGCAGATAGTAAGTGAAAAGAAAAATCCAAATATAAAATTTTAGCTTCAATCAATTATTACTTACCAAGGTATTAATAAAGAACTTCCTCCTTATGACTAATATAACTAATATATACAGTTACTAATATAACTATCTCGACTTTAATTATCATCGACTATTATTAAATAACCGATAACAAAATAATGATATTTTCAATATCTACAGATTTCTATATAATATCTTGATAAAAAAAAATATTATAATAATGACAAGAATTGTTTACATAACAAGCCTATGTTATAATTTTCGATTTGAAGGATTTCATGTATTTTGTAATTTAGAAAGATATTTGAATCAGAGTTTTCTATATGAATTTTCTACTTGTCTATTCTATATCATAATAGTTTTTATTATAATGTACTATTTTTTTTAGCTACATAATATTTTAATTGTCAAAAAATCTAATTATTCATTATCAAGAGATTAAACTTTTACTTTTATTAAGTTTTTATTTATCAAGTATCATCAATCATGTCAATTTGAATTGGATCAAAATATATAATTTTTTGGCCACTGGAAAATAATTAATCTTACCAGAATTCCTCGTATCAAAATTTTATATTTTTACAACAATTTTATAAATCATTTAATCACCGATGATAACTATTAAAGCGGAAATAGATTTAATAACATGTCGATAATATTAAATGTATTAAATCATTTATATATATAGTGCTTAATGATGATGAAAGTTTTTTTATCAATATTTCGAAAAATAATAATTGATTAAAGCTAAAATTTTGTATTGAAAGAAAGAAAGACTCTCCCTCTTCCCATTATTTTCCACATTTCTATTATCGAGAATTTTTTTTTTCTTTATCTCTTATTTATGAAACTAATAATAATAATAATAAAAACATATCATTACAGCTTTAGAAATTTATTGTTAGAATGTTTCATGTTTAAAAATAATTACTTATTTAAATTTAAATTTAAATATAAATTTAAATCAAAATATTCATTTATTTAATATAAAATATTCATTTCACAAGAATCGAATATTATTATATATAATAAAAAATAATTCATTTTGGTATTTATAAAATATTTAATAATTGTAAACTGATTTTAAAGCTTAGAATACGTATTCAATTTCAAAAATCTATTTATTCTTATTATTATAAATTTACTTACAATATTATAATGAATTGAATTTCTTATATGTAAGTAATAATCAAATTATGAAAGAACGAAAAATATATTTTATTAAATTTTTATTTTTATAATATAATTTATTCTTATATTTCTGTTTAGAAATAATAGAATATTAGAATACAGTTAATTAAAATATAATTTTATTAAAAACATGAGAACATTTTTAAGGAAATTAAAAAGAAATACTATTATTTTATAAAACGTAGTTGCTTATTATTATATTTATTATTATTATTGTTGTTATTGTTGTTGTTGTTGTTACTATAATTATTATTATAATTAATAATATAATAATAGATTATTATAATAATATCAGTATTATTATTATTTGTTATATTATAATTAAATTATATATAAAATTGTATAATTGATGAATAATAATTTTCAAAAATGATTATAAAAATTAATTTTAAATGAAAAGAAAAGTTTAAATAAAATATTCATCAAGTTTCAAATCTACTTGATTAATATTCAATTTTATTTAAAAATACTTTTTTCACCTCTGAAAATACTTATAAAGGATTCATCATAAAGATTCTACAACAGATTCAAATCTATTTGAAGGTATTCAAGATGTTTATAGAAAATTCAAATCTTATCTATCGAATTTATTTACGATATACTCTTTATTAAATAATATTAAAGTAAATATTTCGTTGCAATATATTTATAAATAGATATAATAGATATATAATAGATATAAAAATGAAATTAATATCTACTTTTAATAAAAAATAATAAATAAAAAAAATTTTTACTTAAATATTATTTTTTTATATCGTTATGTGATTCTGACATCACATAAAAGATTATTGATTATAGAATATATGGAATTATTCACTTAGAATTTTTCAATAATCAAATATAAAATTATCAGATTTTAAAATTACAAATAACATGAATTTCCAGAACATGTAAAATCGCTTAAATTATTAGAAAGAATATGATGACATATGCGTATGTAATTTATTTTATAATTCACATACTTTCATTGTTACAGTGTAATTTTGTGTTAAATGAAGTTTTCATTTTAATTTATCGAATACCTGGTCAAATATTGTTCAAATATGCTCGGAAATGAACATAGTTAATATTCGTCTTGTGTTAGAATAAAAAAATATTAATCACCATAAAATATCTCTGCAACACTGAAATTGCTCAAACTAAAAACAAATTTGTTATGAAATTTCCATTCAATTCATGAACGATTTTTCACAAGTATTTGAAAACATATATGAATGTTACAAAGCGATGCTTGTGTACTCGAAACAAGTACAGTGAAAATTTCTGTTTATCAAAAAAAAAAAAATATGTTTTCTAAAACAAAAATTTTCAGTTTTTTAATATAAAAAGATTTTTATATATCATATAATATCATAAATAATTAAAATTAAAACTTTATAACATTATTAATCCTAAATAAAGGAAAAAACGATAATAATAAAAATAAGAAAAAATAAATTTAAATAAATCCTTGAAATTCTTTATCATATTAAAAATATTATATAGTATAATTATTACAATGTATTATTTATATCAACTGAAAAAAACGAATGTAGTATTTTTTTTTAATTAAACGTTAGAGCTTAATTCTTCGAATATCAAATTCTGGAAATCTACATAAAAATCCAAATGGAATCATTAAATTTCACATTTTTTTAAAATTTAACATTTCACATGTATTCAAAATTATAAGTACAATAAGTATACGAATAAATTTAAGAATAAGACTTTCGAAATAATTATTTTTAATGTAGTATTAATCTATTTCTGAGATTCTCAAAAAATTTACTATCAAAATTTAATTTATTTGCATTTTAAAGTCAAAATAAATTTATTATATATTTTTTAATATTAAAATAATAAAAAAATTTTATAAAGAATCACTGCGAAATATTCAATTATAGAATATCAAATTATCCTATTTAGAGCCAAAACTATATCATAAATTGATTATGATAATCAATTTGTAAAAATTAAAAATAGTATATATAGTAAAAAAAAATATTTATAAAAAACAAAATAAATATGTATTACTTTTAATTATTAATTTACTATTTTAATATTACTAAATAAAACTAATTATCTATTGTATAATTTAATATATTTTTAATAAGATCCTTATATTTTTACTATAGATTAATCTGAAAATTTAATGATTAATTTAATAATTTAATAAGTTCTAATATATTTATTTAGATATTTTTACATATCTATAATATTTTTGTATAATTATTGTATAATTAATATAAGAAGCATAATAAAGTTAGTTAACATTGTTAAAAACCATGACAAGAATTATTAGTGTCGAAACAGATTTAAAAACGAAGAATATAATCAGTATTCGATGGTATTGAATTTCTTTGAGGGAATATTCCTTGAATTCTTCATTAGGTGGTCGAAAAAAGAGCGTAATCCTACTGCTTTTCTTTGCAAACGCGTCACGAAAGTAATAAACTAGAAAGCGAACTCATAAATGCAAAAAAAGTTGCGTATTCAAGAGGGAAAACGATGTTATTGAAACCTCGAAACATCGCTCGAAAATGTGAAAATATAGATAAAAATTATTATTAGATAAATATAAAAGTTTTATCCATTTCATTATTTATGAGTGAAATATTGTTTTTTTTTTAAATTAATTATGATGAATTGAAATAAAAAAAATTCTCGTAATAACTATATATATATATATATATATATATATATATCAAATAATAAAAATCATTTCAAAATCGTTCAAAACGTAGATAAAAAATAATTTATATTATATAAATAATTTACGAGATTATTGTAACAATATGATAATTTTTATTTAATTAATAATTTATTTTTAGACTTTATGTTCATTTTAACTAATAAGATTTCAAAATAATCTATTGCAATAATTTATTTATTATTAGAACTTATTAAAGAATAAAAGATAAATATTTTTTTTTAAGTTAAAAAAAGAAAAAATATATTTAAACATTTTAAAGTTTCTACAGTTTAAAAATTTAAGATCTCATAATGTTTCGGATTGAAGATTCACGAATCTAAAAATTAAAATAATTAAATTTACAATCCTTCTCAGATAAAAAATAGTGAATTTTTCTTTATATTAATAATTGATATAAGAAAATATAATGCATACTATTCCATCAGAATAATGTTAATGGAATATTAATATTTAACATTATTCAATAAACAATACATAAATGTATTACAACATCATTATTCTTCAATTTTGTTTTAATATATTTTTATTTATTTAAATTATTACAAAAGTTTTTATAATCGAACATTTTCAAATTTCGTAAATTTTAAGAACTAACAATTTTTTGTAAGAGAATAATATTAATTAATCAAGAAATAAATAAAAAATTATATTACATATAAATATATATATATGATATTTTATAAAAATAATTTTTAAATACAATAAAATATTTTTAAAGAAAGTATTAAAAAAGTATATTATAAAAAAAATATTTTTTCAAAAGTTGTATAAGAAAATACAGTATTAACAACTTTTCTTTAGATTGACGTATAGAAGTCATATGAAAAGTCAAATATAATTTTTTAAATAAAAAATGTTTTATAATTTTTATTATACTAATGCAACAATTTATTATTTCGTTCAAGAAAGTATTAAGTTATTTATAATTTTTATATAAAATGCTTTAAAAAAAATTTTTTTAAATAATTTAGAAAAAATTGTAACTTGAAGTTTATAAAATAAGTTCATATGATAAATAAATCGAATTGCATTGAAAATTATATGATTCCATTTAAAAAACAAAGAGTTATCATGATATTTATTTGATATATGATATTTGTAAAAAATTTTATTGCAAAATATTGCATAATATTGTATTTATTAATATTGTATTTTTTTTAAACAACTTTTTATAAAAATATTTTTTTCTTAATATTCTTTTCTTAAAATATATTTCATTATATTTAAATGAAACAGACAACTTCTATAATATATAGACAAATATAAAATTATTTTTTCATAAAACATGCATGCAACATTTAATTATATTTATTTTTGATTTTTATTTTAAAATCATAATTATTCTCTTATATCACAATATATAGTTTATAAAATTATTATATATATTACATCTATAATTTTATAATATATAAAAATAATAGTAAAATCAACAGAACTTTACATTATATAAATTCCATATCGATTGTGTTTGACGAACAATCAATTTATTTTCACACAAAAAAATGAATAATTATCATTTGTTAATTTGACAAATAAGAACAACAAAAATATAACACACCTTCACATACTTAATATTTGACGAAGATTTTGTATGACATCTCATATAAATTTACTTTGAAAATACGAAAAAATTATTAAGATTAAATTAAAAAAATTACTAAAATTGAAACTATTTCCATTAAAATGTAATTTCATGAAAATTAAATTGATTTTGTAAAACCTTTAATCAAGAAATTATCAAGGAAAAATTTTTTAAAATATAATGAAAAGTAAAGTTAAAAATGTAATTCAAATTTAAACATAAAATGTAATGAAAGGTAAAGTTAAAAATAAAATTCGTAAATTAAATATTATGAAAGAGATTTAAAAGAAATATAAATTAAAAGTGATAATCGTAAAAACAGAATTCAAAAGAAATTCTAGATTTTTATCGAGAAAAAAAAAAAAAAAAAAAAAATAATTTAAATTCAATATTTTAGCTAATAACTTACATTATCTATAGATATTAGATACTGATTACTTTCATAAAAATCTGTTATTTACTTATCTATTTACTTATATTGTAATTTATATATATGCTTTATATATACAAATCATTATACAAGATTCTTTAAAAAATTTTAAAAGTTTTAATTTTTTTTAAAAGTTTAATTTGTATTGCAATTAAATTCGAAAAATTAATGTTAATTATATAATTATATAATAATGTAATTATATAATTATATAATAATGTTAATTATATTAATCTTAATATTTAATATAAATTTAATTTTTAATATTTAACATTTTAATATTTAACATTAATTTTTTAACTTAAAAATATAATATACGAAAAATATTTAATGATTGTTAATTACTTCAAACTATAGTATAAATATAGATTTTTATGTTTAACATGACACTTTTTCAATATTTACGACACAAATAAGAAAGAAAACCAATGAAAATTAAAATTTAATTCTCTTAAAAATTAAACATTCAGTTTTAAAAGAGATATTAAATATATGTAATATCTATATAGATATATCTAATATAGATATAAATAATAGTATAAGAAATATATTAAACATTAATATATTTTTACAACTTGTATTGTTAAAATAAAACAAAACAAAAAAAAGAGAAAAATAATAAAAAACAGTAGAAAAATGTAATCATTCTAAAATATATTGGCGCAAAAATTTTTGCAATGATTCCACATAGCTATGGATCAAAAAAAAAAAGCGCGCAAGAAAAACAACAGAAAAATTTGTAAAAGCGGAATGATTCAAAGGAACGACAGAAATATTATAGCATAGAATGAAAGGTGAAGCTTCATCTTTTCTAAGTAAGTTACGCGTGTACACGTTGTAATGATTCTCGTTATTCATTTATGATTAATCGACAGAGTAATCGATTGATTTTTCCATTTCTTCTCTATTCTTTATTCTTGTATTTCATTTCAATTTCGGAACATGATGAGACGAGCATTATAATCCAGATAAACAGGCCAAATGATTCGCGTATTTCGACATTTCGAGGCATTTCTTTGCCAAAGCGAGTGGAACGTCGCGGTCTCGCCTTTGCTCGATGTTTCGTCTGGCAAAACCGAAGACCGGTTTTTATAACCTTTGGAATATAGACACCCAATCTCTGCCTCTCACCTCGAATTCTTCAGCTGCTCTAACCAAAATTCGTTAAGTATTCTTACCATGCATTTGTGATTTATAATTTTTGATTAACAATTATTTATTTATCATTAACTCGCCTTTCTTGATATAAATTGGCGAAAAAGATAATATCCGTATTGTTATTGAAGTGTTAACATTCTAATGTTTTACTTATTTTAAATATATATTAAAGTCTAAGCATAATTTATTTGTAATTCTACATTAATAATTATTTGTTTAACATTAATGATTTACCCTATTAAAAATACCCTATTAAAAATGATATTTTATTATTATTGAAATATTTTAAATATTTTAAGCATTTAATATTAAACTTACGGGACGCGTCATTTTGATGCATTTCAAATTTCACAAAGAAAATTACAGAAATCATTTACATTTCTCTCCTATTCAATTAATGAAATAAATATATATATTCGAATTCATTTCTTCTAAATCTTCTAATTTCGAAAATCTCTGTGATATATCTATGAACAAGCGTCAAATTGACGCCTATCCATAGAGATAGATATATAAGAAATGTCCGTAAACCTAGTATTAAAAATATTATTTATTTCTTTTTTAGTATATTTATAATTTATTTGAATTTCATTTGAAAATTATTTATATTCAACAAATTCGATTTTCAATTTTATTGAAATTTTATTAAAACTGTGATACATTCATATTATTATTATTATACTCATATTTTAAATTTCAAAAAAATATTTCAAGTTTTTAAATATTTCTGATATTTGTAATATATTCGAGTATAACTTGAGAATTATTTGTTTAGCATTAGCACAAATTTCTAAAGCTTTAATGCTAAAGGCAATATTGTTGATAGAATATTACGAATGATTGATTATAACAATCGTTTAACGAAATTTGTGTTTATCCGCTATCACGAATCGAAAATGAATGATACTCGGTAATTTAAACAATAATAGGGATATTTTGATCCTGTATAATTGGAGTTTTATTTATTTATAAATGAGAAAAGAAATTACAATTTTTTTCATTTGATTTAAAAGTTAAACATTAATAAAATAATTGTTATAAATGTTAAAATTCAAAAGACAAGTGACAAAATCTTCATTTTAAAAAAAATTAATAATAATAAATTTTAATAAAGAAAAATTTCTATTTTTTCAAAGATGAAAATTATTTATTGATAAAAACTTGCAAAATTATAAAAATTTAGTTAAATATGAATCTTACAATTATATGATTTATATTTGAATAAAGTTTTAAAAAAATTTTTTAAATAAAATTGTCTTTGTTCTGAAAAAAATATTTTAAAAAAAGATAAATAATATTTATAAAAAAAGAATTAAAAATATAATTTAAAAACATAAATAAAAAAAATGAGATATACGTAAGATTTAATATATTTAAAATATATTATTATGATAAGATATAGATTTCAAAAAAAAATTTCTATATTTAAATTAGTAAAACATTAAACTAAATAATCTCTAAACATTACAAACAATGAATGTTCTTAGTTACATTTACAATCTAATTCTCTCCTAAATCAAACATATTGAATTTTATAAGAATGTATTAAAATCTCTAATTGCCATTCAATAATATTTATGCAGAATAATTAATGAATATTCAAAGTTTAAGAAATGTGATATAATCGCTTAATTTGATTTTATGTACAATTTAAATGAAGAAAAAAGAAATATTTTTATGCTTCTTACGTAAGAACGATACAACTTCTCTATTCACATCTCACGTACAATCTTAAACGTGACTATATGTTTCTGAACACCTGTCGATTATGAACGTAATGCATGTTTTGAACGAAAAATGGAAGATAAAACTACATAAGAAAAAAAATTCTTCGGAAATAATCCAATTATCTTGATTTAATATTAAATAGTGATCCTTAGAAGCAGATTCCCATATTTGTTGAAATATCGAATTAGATATTAAATTCATTTCATTTATATTAGATACAATTTTTATGGGATAATGAAATATGATATTATTATATAATAAGTAATAGAAAATTTCAATAATATTCAATTCAAAATTCTAATTCAAATGTTATTATAATATTATTAACTATATTATTATGTAATACGAAATATGAAATTATTTTTATTATTATATACATAATATGAAAATTTCAAGAATAAAGATTTAAATTTATTTAAAAATTCAAAATTATATAATCTTAATTAAAATAATGAAATAAAACTTCAAACTTAATCAATCACTATAATTTCTATGTATTTAAAAACATAAAAATTTATTTTAAATTTAAGTTTTAATCATGTAGAAGCAAAATATGTAATTATAAAAAAAGAAAAATTAAATAAAAAAATAATTAAAAAAAATTTTTTTGAATTATTATTTTTAGCAAGATGCAATAACAACAATTATTAGCTGGACAAATATTCTGTATACTTGTTTGATTCAAACAAAAAAAATATAAAGCAGAAATAATATTGAAAGAGACATTGTATTAATATATGTATTATAATATATGTATTATAATTTTTTATGACATTTAAATTGAAAAAAATGAGGAAAAATATTTGAAGGAAGAGTTTTTTTAACATATATTATATACATTCTAAATGCATTTAGAATTTAAAATTTTTGAAAAAATAATAATTAAAAAAAATAAAAAAAATAAAAAAATATTATTCCTTTCATAATTATTCGTGTCCTTTCTAATTAAATTTGACAAATAAATAGAAAAGTTAACTAATAATTAATATTAATGAAAGATGTCAGACAATTTATGTTATTATTCTTGAAATATTTGTTTAGATGTAGAAAAAAGAAATTAATTACTAACAATATTTAGCAAAATATTTTGAGAAATTATCAGAAATTTTACTTTTGATATCGAAAAAATTCAATCGTATATTACTACCATATTTGATATGATAATGATTAATTAAAATTAGATACAAATGCATATGCACAAATATTGCTACATAAAAAGATAATCATTCTAGGCTGATTTTCTATCATCAAAAAATTTACAATACAAAAAGCAGTAAACGAAATAATACAGAAAGAAAATAATAAGATCAAGAATAAGATCAATTATTTATTAATACTAACTAAACTGGTTAAGCACTAATTAGATTATATTCATATTTAATTTAGAGATTACTTTAATTGTTTATGAATCAAATATTGGTAGAATATTTAAAATAGAAGAATATTTACCGAAAATATCATAGATAAAGAATCTTGTTTTTCAAATTATTTCGACAATATATTTCGAAAATATATTACAGATTAATCATTATCCAGATTAGAGAACTGGTATATCAACATTATATATCTTATCATTTAAAAAAAATAGTAAAAAAATAAAAAATTAAAATTGCTTCAAAAGATTATTAAACAAAAATAATATTATAGTACAATAATATTATAGTACAAAATACTAAGCATAATATTTATGTTGATGATGAAATCGGCAATATTATCATTTTGATATCTGAAGAATAATTAATGAAATTAATATTATTTTTTTTTATTACATTATCCCTTTTATAAATATCATTGCCTCTTTCAATACAACTAATTTATAAAAGAGAAATATAAAAATATATAATATATAAAAATATATAAAAATATATAATATAAAATATACGTTTTTAAAAAACAAAAAAAAGACAAATAAATATAAAAGGAGATTATCAGTATCACATACAATTATAATTAGATAGTTGATCTTTCTAATCAATTAGTAAAATAAAAATGCTTTGGTTCTTTTTATATTTTATTAAAAACAAAAATATCTCCTTCGTGCTATCTCTTCGCTACATATATGTAAATATTTATCTCACTTTGTTGCTTGAACCGTCAACGAGAAGACTTCAAGGAACCCTTAGATATTTTCATGTTGAAACCCTTCAAATATTCTTGCTTCATATGAAAAACAATATAAGTATATTTCTTAGAAATACGATTTTACCAAAAGAACTTTGAAAAAATTTAAAATGGTTTTTATGAAATTTATATACAAATTATTTTATTATACAAAATCATTCGAAAATTTTGAAATAATTATTATTTATGTAATATTTAATATTTAAAAAAATAAAAATTCAATTTTCTTAATTTTAAAGATTTAAATTTAATTTTAAATTTTGCAAACACATTCAATTTTAATAACTACAAAAGGGTTTATAATTTATTTTAATATCTAATAAAATTATTTTTACTAAATTGTATAACTATTTTAAATTTTCATGAATTTATTAAATTACCATTTCAGTGTATCTGTACGTATCTGGTGTGCGCATGCGCGCGATACAATATTAAAAATTATTAAAAATTAAAATTTATTAAAAATCCAAAATTATTTAGATTAATTTAGAATAATTTTTTCTTACATTTCTTTTGATTTTATTAAATATTAATATTTATAGAAAATATTTAAATATTTATAAAAAAATTAATAATTAATATAAAATTAAAATGTTTTTTAAGCTAATTTTTATTTTTTTTTCCTAAATAAAGTCTTAGCCATACTTTTAAATACACACATTAATATTCAGATAATTATTGCAAGATAGAGATTGAAATGCATCAATTATTCGAAAAACTAGATGTTCTGAAAATTATTGCTAATTTCTTTTTTAATTTTATTCGTTTCATTAAAATATCGGAAACGAGAGAATATTTCTTATAAATTAAATAAAAAAAAATATTCCTGTTTTATTTTAAATTTTAACTATCAGCTTTTTGAAGATATATGCATATCTCAATAACTTTCATTTTTAGAAATTGATGGAGATAATTTCGAATCATTTAAGTGAGTAAAAAATATAATTATTAACGAATAATACTATATATTGGAAAAAAAAAACTAAACTTGCAAAAAAAACTCATCTATTTTAACAATCTTGAAATATATTGTTTAGGATATTATTTTGAACAACTTTTTCCATTATATATATGTAAATAATTGTCAATTTCAATTTTTTGAATTATTCACAAAAACTTTTGATATTATATCATTCTATCATATGTATACATGACAATATATGCGTTATTATGAATACAATATATATAAAATGAAGCTCTTAATCTTTAATTATAATAATATAATAATTATATTATATATAAAATTGTATATATTAATTATAATAATTATAATTAATAATTAATTAGAAAAATATATTTTAACATAGATTTTGATGTAATTTAACCAAAATTAATAAAATTAAAAGATAAAACAGAAAAAATTACACATCTCTGATCTTAGATTATTTTTTTCTGAATTTTGTTAATTATAATAAATTAAAATGCAGCTGCTTATACAAGAATAAAAAAATTACTCAAATTAATAGATTCTAAAGATTAAAAACTTTATTTTTTCTACGTATTTTGCATATTTTTGTGTATTATATGCGTATATTATTATGAATATACATATAAAGTCAGAATTTAATATCTATCAAAAATTATATTTAATATATATCAAAAATTCTTTAAAAATAATTCGGAAATTAAATCGACTATCAAATTAAATTTAGAGAAAAATCAAAATGATATTTCTAATAAACATATTTAAAGAAATGATATATATTTAATGAAATTAATGAAGAAATTACTTTTTTTGTTTACTGAAAACAATAAATAATTGTCTAGATTCAACACAATGAAACTAATATTTATTATTATAAATTACTAATAAATTCTTTTAAATGATATATAAATTATTCTTGTATAAATAAATGATAATAAATTTTATAAATAAATTTTATAAATTACAAGACAATATTATATAATTAAATATAATATAAAACAAATATAAAACAATTATTAATTTATTATTAACAATTATTAACATAATATAAAACAAATTATTAATTTAATTTTCATATATAGTTGTTAATTTTAAATGAAAAAAAAATGTTATATTTTATTTTATAAATAATATATTTTATTTTATAAATAAAAACTTTAATTGTTGTAAATATAAACTTTTTCATGTTTAATCTTCAAATAAATAATATTTAAAAATTTTAGGAACACGTATATATATTAGGAACATATATACATATTATATTATTCTTATAGAATAATAATAATAAATACTATATACAATGAAAACAATAGAATTATTATCTATTTTAACAATTTTGAAATATATATATATATAAAATTTTCAGAATGTCTTTAAAAATTAAACAAACAGCAAAAATAATAAAAAGAATCAAAAAATAAAGATATTTTAAAAAAGAAAAAAATGTTTATTATATTTCTATTTAACAATAATTAATATTTTTTTCTTAATTAATTGATTTCTTAAAAATTTTTATTTTAATTATCGTTTTTCTTATATGAATATTTAATTAATATTTAAAAAAGAAATCAAAAAAATAAAGAACAAATCAAAGAAGAGTGTATCAAAGACTTTCTCGTTTCGACGGATAGTAGCGAATAGCATATCGTCATACCAACAATTATTTCAGGAAACTGAAATCATTTTACACTTGAAAAACTATTTAAATCGATCGCAATAAATATAGGGAAATATTTGTATTCTACAAGATAAATGATATTTGTCATCTGTTCATAATGCAAAATATTTTGATTATTCATTTTGGCAATATAGACGTTATCGAATGAAAGAACCGAATAAATCAAATATTATTTATTATAACTAGTTGAAGAAAAAATAAAGACAATTCTATATTGTAACATTGCTTTAATGGTGTAAGTATATTTACTATTTATGTTTATATGCTTTTATTATTATTATATGAAATAAATATTTTAACTTGCATTTCGAAAAATATATTTGTTTTCCTTTATATTTTATTTTTATTTTCGAGTTTATTAAGTTTTTCGTAAAAAAATATAAATAAATATATGAATGAAAATAATCATTGACAAATTTATATTTTCTATCATAAACTCAATTTTTAATGTATATATATTATAAAAATATTATAAAATAAAATAAAAAATATTTAAAAAATTATAAAATAAAAAATATTAAATCATCGATTATTCATTTTATTGATATTCATATTATAATATATTTTCTCATTTTTCCGTCTCCTTAGTTTTTATGTTATTCGATTGATAATATAAATAATATTAATCCAAAGAAAATTAAATCTATTCTGAAGATTTGCATTAACATAAAATTTCAAAGTGTTATTGTAATATAACCCACATATATAATAAATATTAATATATTAAATTTATAAGTTAGAAAATTAATTATTTTGCGAATGCAATTTTATGTTATATCGTTTTATTGTTTATATCATTTATTATATATATATATGTGTCTATATATCAAGATTCTTTAATATACTTTCAATAATTTTTTAAATACTTATATATAATATCGAATATATTTATTTCTATCAGTCTGAAACATGCTATATATTGTTTAACAATAATATATATACATATATATTATTATATATTATTATAATAACAACAATAATAATAAATTAAAATTAATGATTGATATCTTAAAACATTGTTCATTGAGAAATTTAATTATTCTATGCAATAACCGATTTCATGACTGAAATACCATGAAATTGTAGAATAGATGTTTGTGTGCTTGTCGAAAAGTTTCATACGAAAGAAGTTTCGGATAAACTTTTATCGTTATCAAAAACAAGATAAGAAAGATGCATATGTTATATATATATATGTCATATGGTTTGTAAATGTTTCAAAACGCTTTAATAAACAATGACTTCAATTTAATAAACAAAGACTTTCAATTTTTATTACAATGTATATCTCAATTAATTAGGATTCAATTTTATGGTTTCATAATTATAATATAATTATAATAGAAGATAATATATAATAGATAAATATTATTAGTATATCATTGTATGATATACTGAAAATGAGGTTATATTTATATAAATAATGAATTATTTTTGTCGCAATTATTCTTCAAACGTAATAATTTGATATACGAATAGATTTATTTGAAAATATAGATTTTTGATATATGAATAGAATAATGAATAGATATATTATAAAAATATAACAAAGAATAAATTTATTTAAAAATTATTAATTTTCCGCAGATTTTCTATTATTACATTTCATTATTTATTATATAAAAATAGTTAGAAATAAATTTTAAATAACTTTATAACATCTATGGATATATTTTTATTATTTAATCTATATTTTCTAAAAATTAATACAATAATTGAAAAAAAACATATTTATCTCATACTAAAATATTCTTCATTTTTTTCAAAAATAATTCATAAATCAAAATAATTATAAAAGAATAGTATATGAAAAAACATATATATGTACATAATACATAATATATATATATAATACTAAACAATTCTATTATGTGATAGTATTCCATTTATCAATAAAAATATAATAAATGATTTTTTTATTACTACGAAGTTAAAATCATATCATAATAAAAAAACTGCTCTTTCTTTATATGTTTAAAATTTTATAAAATTTCAAGAACTTAATGAAATTATGAAACTATGTATATAAAGTAAAAAACATATATATATATTTTTCATATAATAAAAATTATATATATTTCATATATAATTACAGTTACTATCTGCAATAATGTAGATTCAATTATAAATTTATTTTTGATAAATTGATATTATTTTTGATTAATTGCGATATATATAAATTATATTTTATACATAGGCATAATATGTTTCCATCAAATTCATTTTTACATTCATATAATAATGTATATAATATGTAATATATATACATGTATATAATAAATATATACATATATACATATTTTTTTTCCTTTCTATCGTTCTTAATTAATTTAATTTTCTAATTTTTTAAAATTACTCTATCATAAAAATAGACAACACATATGTAATATTTATATGTAAATAAATACATAAACAAATAAAATTTCCAGTTAATAAATTATTGTATAATTAATATTTTCAAAAATGAAAAATTTTATTTAGCGAAATTACTCTGAAACGGAAAGGTATTTCTAAATAATAATAATTGTAAATATTAAAATTTTATAAACAATAATAATTTATTGCAAAAAGATAAAGAAAATTGAAATATTATACGATTTATTTCTTATGATTATTTTGTAAAATAATAAAATTGTATTATTCAAAATGCAAAAACTCAAATCGTTTTAATAAAAGTACCATGAACTTTATTTAAAGTTAAGATTTTTTAATTATGAAAACTTGAATATAATTAATTTGATTAATTAAAAAGAAAACGAATTTAGATGTAGAATGTAAAATGTAAAAACTTAAATAAAATGACATAATATTTACCTGCGATTAAGCAGAACTCCACTGTGACAATTATGCGAATACTGCG
The DNA here is from genome assembly GCF_014066325.1 of Apis laboriosa. Lineage (NCBI taxonomy): Eukaryota > Metazoa > Arthropoda > Insecta > Hymenoptera > Apidae > Apis > Apis laboriosa. The sequence goes on along the minus strand of NW_025224820.1, from coordinate 429,896 downwards.
TAAAGACAGATTCTGATCATCTTGGAGAGAAATCCCCAAGAAGTAAATATATCCATTTATAAAATCATGTTCGAGAAGAAGTAATGATGGAACCGTCGGAAGTCGTCACTTCTATTACGATTCTTTTTTCAATTAAAATAAATCACCGTAATCACTTATTTTTGTTCACTATTCACTATACAATATTGAGTTTCACTTAAGCACGCAAATAATAATAAAATCAGTAAATAAAATTCATAAAATTTTTACTTATTATTCACTTCTAAATAAAAAATTAATCATGAATTTTTTTGAACACCGGAATAATTAAAAATAACAAAAAATTCTTTTTTATATGTTTTACTAATTTACAAAAACAAAAACTGAAACATTCGAAATCCGAAAGAGATAAATATTTATGAATACGCGTTTTCGTTTTGCATGTTGTCTTTTCGAAAGAAAGTATTGCAAACTACGAAAAACTACATTTTCAATTAATATCACAAAATATTTACCGGTAAATAATTTCTACAGTTTTTCAAACTTTTTTTCGTATTGCAACAAATACATATTCATTTCGAAATCAGAATTTTCTCAAACTATGCTTAAACTAAAATGCATCAATTTTCAATAATTTGATATAAAAAATGAATCAATAGATTTGAATTCAATAATATTCGCGATATAATAATAATCAAAACGAAGGATATGACTCCTAGAATCTGATCATATTCCCTTTAATGCGGGCGCCGGCCGGCTTAAAGCTAGGCAACCGAATGCTTTTCCTTGTAACTGATAGCTTGATTTTTTTAAATATCCACAACGATTCACTTTACATACATTTAACGTACGAATCACTTTTTAAAACATTTAACACATTTGTATTTTGTTAAATAAAGTTAAATTGACACATTCACAGTTCAAATCACTTATTGAAAAAATTTTTAGACACTATTTCCATATAAATAGAAGAATGTATAATTTGTTTTAAAATATCATTTATATGTTATGATTGAATTAATAGATAAATAATTATCATTTCCAGTAAAAAGAAATTCACCCGTAACGCGACATATCATAACATGTTCACCATCGAACGGTTAAATTGTGACTGCGGCTAGTGGGGTTCGATGCCATCTCCCCCACTACCATATTCAACCTTACTAGCGAAACACCACAGAGAGTAGTGGATGTTTTAAAGGACACGCCTACTGCCACGCCCTCATCTCCACGTTACACCTCCTTTGGACGCGCCTCTTTTTTTCGGAACTTATCACATGAGAAGATTCATATAAAGTAAATAAGAGTAAATAAGTTCTTATTTACTTTATGAATAGAATTTGAATATTTCGCGCTTTTTTAAAATAAAATTATTTATTTTTATTTAAAAAAAAAATATTTAATGCTAAAATGTATTTATAGAAATAATTATAAATAAGATAAAAAAAACAAAATAAAGATAAAGATATTATCAAAATAAAGATAAGATATTTATTATATTGTAATAAATATATTGAATATTCAAAAATATGCAACAAAAATTTGTAAAAAGAAATATAATAATAATAAAATATAAATAATAAAATATAATAGTATAATAAAAAATAAAAAAAAAAAGTTTAAATCTACTATTATCAAATATTTGAATATAGCAAATAAAGAGATAAATTCTTTCTCTAATAATCATATATTTTATATTCTCTTTGATCTTATTTTTATTTTGATCTTATTTCCACAAATTAAAAATATAAATATAATGTCACATAAAAAAAGAAATCTATATTATATAAATCTATATTATATATATGATAAATTAATCAATAATATAATATAATAATATTTATTTTGTAACATATTTATAATTTTAAAAAATTACATAATATATATACATATACCTATGTATACATGTATGCTAATTAAAATAAATTATATAAGATTTTTATTTCAATTTTACAATTTATCATATTATTATTATAAAATTATGAAATTAATTAAATTATTAATAATCTAATTATTAATTATATACTATTTAAAATAATTATAAAATTATATAATAATAATATATATTTATATGTAATTCAATGATACCTAAAATATTATATTATTATATACTTAGATAATATATAGTATCTATATTATTATTAAATATGATTAATTTTAATTTATATTCTATTTTAATATATATTTTATTTTTAAATTATTAAATGAGTATACTCTTTCAATTGTTTAAATCATTATTTTCAGATAAAATAACTATTTGTTAATAATAAAATCCAAAATATCATTATATTTAATTGTTTAAGTATGAGATATAAATTTTAAAAAATAAATAATTTACTTTAAAGATAATATTTCTTTTTATAAAATACAAATTAATTAATAATTAAATTGTGGATTTTTATTTAATTTATGAATTATTTTTATTTTAATATAAGCAAAAATTACATTATTGAAATATATTATTTATAATCTATAAAACTGTAAAAAATTTTTAGAATAATGTTAATTTTGTTGACAATTGAATATTATATAATTTTTATAAATATTACATTTGATATGTCAATAGTTATTTAGATATAATTGATTGAATGATGTGAAAGATCTATAATAAGATTGTTTATAGATTTAAATAATATAAAAAATATAATAAAAAAAATAATATAAATATATTTATCGTAAACTGATCTAGAATACTCTTTTGTTACATAAATAAAATAAATATAGAAAATTATTGTATCAATAAATATAAATCATTCTATATCATTTATATTATTTTAGATTTTAAAAATATTTAAAATATTTAATAAATATAACTATTTTTAATAAATCATTATAATATAAGAAAATGTAATATTAAAATCATACATGTGCAGTATCTTTCGTATAATATTGTTACGATACAGTAAATATAGATATATTTACTATATATATTTACGTGAATGCATGTAAATACATGTATTAATGCAAAATAATAATATTATCTAATACATTTTTATTATTATTATGTCTTTTATATAATTTTTATTATTATTTATTATATCTTGTATTATGTATATTTGTATCTATATACAAAGTGATAATATATTTATGAAATCCTTTTGGAAATGATTTTAGCGATCAAAATAAATGAAAATTAATATACAAAAATGTCGATGAAGCGTTTTTATTAATTTGCAAGCAATTGAATTTTATTTGAAGTTAACTTAAATAGTTAACTTAAATAAAGTGAAACATAGATTAAGTGAACGGATCTATCTCTGTCACATTGCCATTTGCTCTGTTTCTGTCTCATTTTATTTAACTTATATAACTTATTATAGCTTATATAACTTATATATAAGCAAACTTATTATATATATATTATATATATATAATATATATATATTACATATATAAAATATATATAATAATATATAAATTAAATATATAAAATATATATATAATATATATATAATAAGTTTGCTTATATATAAGTTATATAAGCTATAATAAGTTATATAAGTTAAATAAAATGAGACAGAAACAGAGTAAATGGCAATGTGTATATGGCAATATATATAAAAAATATATATAATATATATATTATATATATATAATATTATTATATATTATATATAACTTATATATAAGCCACAATCAATTACATTATAATCAATTACATTCAATTACGTTATAATAATATTTTTATAATTTACTATAATAAATTATTAATATATTGTTATAATATATATTGTTATAATATATATTTGTTGTAAATAAAATGAATTAAATATTTATAATTTTTTAAAATTGTTAATAACAGAAATGTAAATATTGTAAACAAGCAATCTTTATGAATTAAATTAATAAAGATAATTCGAATCTTCACAAGATATGAAGTATATATCAGTTTGATTCATCCCAAAACAATATTATCGGAGTTTTGGCTCTCATTTTTCTCATTTGCTGCGTGCTTGAAAATTCAATTGAAATCTAGGTATTGTAAAAAAAAAAATATTCTGCACTTTTTTTTTCTTATTGTATTCATGGAAATAAATTATTATTTTCCTTATAGTATACAATATTTTAAATATATTTATTCATTAAATTTTTGAACTAATAATAAATAAAAAAATAATAAAAAATAAGAAGTTCTATATAATAGAAATTGATTTATCTAGATTTAGAATAAATTACATAATATTATTTATATATAATAACTTATAATATTATTATTCTAAAAAATACAACTTTTAACAATGATGCAACAGTGCTTTTTTTATAAGATAACATAGGGATTAATTTAAATGAATTAATAAAATTCGATTTATTATTTTATTTATTATTTTAAAAATATTTATTTTTTTATGATATTTAATTATCTATTAATATTACAATCCATTTAAAGTTATTCGAGATATTATTAATCATTTTACTAAATTTTCGAAATACAATTAAAATTTTATAAAATTTAATGTGATCTTCAATTTATATGAATTATTTTGGATATTTTTTCAATACATCTCTACACTTTACAACTTGCTAACATTTTTATTATATCATTTTATTATTTTTTTTGCGCAATATTATATATTTTTTTAAATCCAATTCTCAAATACATAAAAAATCAATATTATATCTTTTGTAAATTCTCTATTTAAAGGATAATTAAAGCGTGATGATTCCTAATTCTTTCAATAAATATATAAGTTTAAAAATTAATTTTAATATAAGAGCAATAAAAATTTATTTATCAGAAATAAAGATATATTTCAAGCAAATTGGACAGTTAAGAATATAAAAAAATATACAGAAGAATGGTCATCCGATTAAATTGAAAGTGTGTATGGCATGCACATCATCATCAGCATGGCGCTCCCCCATGCGTCCCTGTGGCGCCGAGACTGCTTTGAACTTCCGTCCTGCCCCACGAGCAACTAGAATCCCCTCCTGTGTCGGTACACCAGAGAAGCGAATGGTGCCGTTTTATGCAATTTTTGCTGACAGTGATGCGGTACCACCCGGTACAAGTTAGTTTTAGATGCCGCTCCGCCTACCGACACCATCGCAGTTATATGAACTTGGTTGCACATGCGCAGTATGCAGAGTTATATGACGCGTTCGAATTACTCTCCGCCATCTTTTCACCAGCCAGAATCAGTGATACAACCCAATGTGACTGTTCTCTTTCTCTTTGTCTTTCATCCGTATGCAATCTTGTTGATATAACTATCTCTCTTTTTCTCTCGTTTTCTCTTTCTCTCTCTTTATCTATCTTTTACTTCTTACATCTAGCTTCCTCCCATTCTCTTATGTGTTTTTCTGCCTTACTTTTTCTCACTTCTATTTGATTCTTCTGAAGCGAATATCTACTATTACAATGAATTGTGAGAAATACGCTAATAGAGAAGTTACCAAAATGGCTATTCACTAATGTCTATCGAAATTTATAATAAATTTTTATATTTCATATTATTATTTTTATATTATTATATTTTTAATATTATTTAAATATTTTTTTAATTAATATTTAATAATATTTAATTTATTAATAATATTTTTTTAATTATTTAAATAAATGTAACTTAATTATACTCATTTTTATAGAGGCATTTTTGATTAAATATACACATACATACACAAATATACACATTGATGTAGATTAAATTTAATCATTATATGTACAATTTTCAAATCAGAAATAATTTAAAATATCTTAAATTATAAATTGTATATATTTTTTATATTTCTGCAGAATATATATAATTTTATATTTTTCTGATATAAAGAAAATAATAAAATCTAGATAATTTCATAAATAAATTTACTAATATAGAATTATAAATATTTACACATTGTGTAAGTTTAATTCGGATTTAGTTTATATTTTAATTTCTTCTTTTTTCTCTAATTTTCTTTCATTTTTTTCTAAAGTCAAATTTATTCAATTATTTTTATTGTTAGTTATATTTCATAATAATAAAATATATTTATGTTTTTACAAATATCTTATTATATGGGATATATTATATTATATAGGACCGGAAATGATTTTTCATGAAAAAATAAATCAAAAATAAGAAAAAATTTTTTTCATTTGAGGATTTGTTTTCGAATAAATCAAATTTAAAAAAAAATTTAAATATAAGTGATCTGGCTAATTCTCAATACGAACTATTGATAGTTATTCAACACATGCAAATAAATAAAAAATATAGAATAAAATTTTATTGCTTTTTTTTAGAAAATCTTTTTTTTAGAAAAACAAGATTGAATATACAATTAAAGAATTATATCATAAGCAAATTTTCAATTTCGATTTTCTTCAATAATTAAATGAAAAAAATTTATTCTCAATAATTTATTATTAATCATTTATTCATATTTAATAAAAAAATAATCATTTTCACATTAACATTTTTTAAATTTAATTAACTCTAAAAATGAAACTTAAAACTAAAAATAAAACTTCAAAAAAAATGAAAAAATTTTATTTTTTCTTATTAATTTATTTTTTCATAAAAAATCATCTATTCAGCTGTGTAACAAGATATATTTTTAATACCAATATCGCATATTCATACATATTAAAACATTACATATTCAAAATCAATATTAAAAATCATAATGATATATTTTTTATTTTGAAGCACATTAATAGAAATGCATATTTTTATTATTTTTATTATTACATAATATAATACCAAAATTTTTTTAGCAGAATATATATTTTTGTTATTGAATTGCAATGTGACTATAAATATCAAAATCTAAATATATTTAAATAATCTAATATAAATAAAGTATCTATATTATTTAGTTTTTTAGAATTTTTTATATAATTAAATATATAATTATATATATATATAATAAATATAATTATATATATAATAAATAATAATAAAATTATATATATATTTATATATATAATAAAAATATGCGAAAATGAATTAAAAGACTTTAAAGATGTTATTTTATATTATTTGATAATCCAAAAAAATAGTATGTGTTACTGCAAAAGTAATCATTCTAATAATAATCTTCAAATAATTATCCAAAAAATTCAAATATTCTATCAATTTTCTTACTAAAATAAATGACTTTCAAAAAAAATTTTTTTTTTATATTTTTAATAATTATAGAAATAATAAATTATATTCTTTATATTCTTATATTTAGACATAGTGAATGTAAATCATAACATGTTGGAGATTATGCCGTGTTTTAATTAAATATCGAACGCAAAATTGTTGATTCCACTAACTAATGTGATACATAATATATATACTTGCTTAAGTATATCAAAAAAAATAAAAGAAATTAATATTCTAATAATTATATTCAAATTGATAATTTGAAAATCGAAAATAAGCGATTTTTTCGTTTGTTTAAATATTTTATTGATCAGTCAAATAAATATGATAATAATTTTATCATATTTATATAAAATCTATTTTAAAACATAGTATTATACATATGTATAAAATATATAAAAGGTAAGTGTAAAAAGTATCATAACGTGATTTTATATCTTTGGATCGGTATTCGGTATTCTATAAATAAAAGTATGTGCAAAAATAATCTTAATTTCGAAATTCAAAGTCAAATTTTTTTTATTGCATTGTATTTTATTCATTGAAGAAAAGTATCAAAAGAATCATAAGTCACAATTTAATTTTGTTAAAAAAAAATATTAAATTTGCATTAATTTTCGAATTTATTTTATTTATTAATTTTATTATTAATTTGTTTATATTTTTCGGTCAATTATAACATCTATTCTATATCTATTCTATATCTATTCTATATCTGTGACATTTAAATAGAGATCAATCATCATATATTCCATATTGTGAGATGCCGAATGACATACAGGTAACATCACAAGGATGATATCAATAAGCCATGATCAGTACTATTTCCCTTTTCATCATTCAATAGTACAATAAAAATATGCCAAGAAAAAGGAAAATAAAATATATTTGAAAAGAAATACTCGGTCGGGAGCGAAACATCTGTAATAAATTAATTTTTTTTGAATAATTGTAAAAATGAAGTACATAAAAGAAAAGAAATTAGACATATTATCATTTATTTTGAAACAAAAAATGTCTTACGTATGGAATGCATTATATGTGGAAATATTTTCTATAGAAATCATCTATATCGTCAAATTTTTAATAATTTTTAAATATTTTCAATAACTTGAGAGTTCTTCGACGTAAAACAAACAATTTAAATGAAATTACATTTTTAATTTTTTTGTAGATGGACGCGATAAAGACATATAAAAATCCATTTTTATTTTTTAAATAAAATTAATAGTATATTTTTTTATATATCAATCTATGCAATTTTTAATTCTCTACAAAAAAGTATTATTAACCTATGCATAAAAATGATTAATTTAAGAGATATTTTGATGTAAATATTAAGAAAATTTAATTCGCTTATTAATAATAAAATTGTATTTATTTATTAATTTACAAAAAGGATTTAATGAAATATATGTACAATACTTGTCCGACTAATTGCAGATTATCTTTCAATTTCATCATCAAATTCAAAGATGGTATAACTATAGTTAATAACACCATATACATCTTTTGAAACTATTTAATATCCATTAAAACATTTCTCATTACAAATAACAATATAATTCAAAATAATATTTAATGAGATACTCTATAATAGACCTGGAACATTTATATAATTATATATCATAGTGCTATTTTTCTTTAACTAAGGAATGTAAGCAAATTATAAATAAAATGAATTTGAAAAGTAGTAAAAATTTAATGATTTTTTTTAAAAAAACAATTAAGTTGCAACTCATGATTCTTTTCAAACTTTTTATTCTTATTTTTACTTTATCCATAAGTAGAATACAATGCAATAAGAAAAAAATTTGAGTTTAAATTTCGAAGTCAAGATTATTTTTACACTTTTATTTATAGATTTTTATTGACTTAGAGATATAAAATGTTATAATGTATTTTATACTTACTTTTTATATATTTTTATACATAATATAATTGCCATAACCTATCGCTATTAATATATATTAATATATACATTAATCTATTATATGCATGCACAATATAACAGATTTTTTTTAATAATATCATTATAAATATTGAATTTCTGGTAACTTATTCAAAAAACGTTCAATTGCTAAAATTTGCAAATTATTCCATTTTATATAAAAATAATATTTATAAGAAGAATTTTTGACCAAAAATAAAATCCAAAATTTGCGAAAAATATTTTACTATAATGTCGATTCCTGCATTACCGATAAAGCATAAAATAAAATAAAGTGAAATGATTGAACTTTCGGAAGAACTTTCTAAAGAATAGATTAGATCAATCAGTTTATTCGAAATATTTATGCTTTTCTGCATTTTCTACATTAAAGATTTCTATTTTCTGTTTTTTTTTTTATTTCTTATTTTTTTTTGTATTTTTGAAATTATAATGACCAAAATTATAATGATAGCAATATCAATAATAATATCATATTTTGAATTTATTATCATAACTTTATTACAATTTCGATTATACAAAAATTTTATATTTTATTTCATACATTTGAAAGATGCTCAAACTCTCTATAGGTAGGATATTAAAGATTGCGAATATTTATAAACTGAAGAAGATTTATTTTATCAATTATTAAACTTATTTTAATAATTGTATTTTATTTTATTATTTTAATTATTAAATTATTTTATCAATTATTTCAATTATTAAATTTATTTTATCAATTATTAATCAATTATATAATGTAATAGTTAAAATATTATAAATATATGCATTTAATAGTACATTTATCTAAAATTTTAGTGAAATCAATTCAATATAAAAATATTTATCATTTCTAATAAATATACACTTAGTACACAATTTACTATAATAAATTAATAAAAGTATCAACTAAATCTAAAATAAATAATATCTTTAAAGTTATTGATTTAATTAGAGTAAACTTTTATACTAATAATATTTATTTTGCTAAGTTATTTTTGTTTTAATATTCAAACGAATTGTTATAATAATTGTTATATCATTATATATATTATATATATTATATAAAGAAATCAATCATATAAAAAACAAAATATATCTACATACAAAAAATTATATTATGGCATTATATTTTGTACATATTTTTTTTACTAATTAATTTTTTACTAATTAATTCGATATGAAAATATATAATATATATATAATATATATATTATTACTAATTAAAGTTTACATTTAATTAGTTATAAACATTATATATATTTTACAAATTAATATGTTTAACAATGTTGTAACATTAACTATTAACTAATACATTAACTAGTAAATATATATGTATATGTATATATATATATATACATGCAGGATATTCCAATTAAATCTAATCATTTTATAATTTGAATTGCAATTGTTGATTAGGAAGAAGTGCTTTTTTATTGAATTGTTGTCAAAATTATCAAATCTGACATTAGATTTAAATTTTTAAAGATATTTAAAAAATAAAATATATATAACATTTAATAATTTGAAACAGAAGATTATTTAGGAATGCTAACAAATTTCGGAAATGCTAGAAACAATTGATAAACTAAGACATAGAATGAATATTTATATCCAAGTTAAAATTGAATATTAACTTTAAGAAAATATATATGATTTTCAAATGATATTCAAATTAAAATATTTACTGAAATTTTATATTATAAAAACTTTTTATTTTTTTATAGAAAATGTTGAATTGCATTCAATAATGTAATAAAAAATATATATAGTTCAATTTAAAAAAAACAGTTATCCTATATGTGTTCTCTATATTTCATAAAAAAATTATATCAAATTACATATTCATTGAAACTATTATACTTTTGAAACTTTTTTTTTGAAATTTCTTTTTTTTCAACAATTTGAAAGATTGAATAAGTTTTATTTAAATTTGATAGATATTTGAATAAATCCTTTAAATAGATGCATGTACTTATATTTATAAATATATAGGAAATTAATAAAGAAATGTAGATGATTGACCAATTCTTTTTCTTCTACAAAAAAATATCTATTATATTTTATTATTATATATATATATATATATATATATTATATTATTTTTATTATATTCTATTATTTATTATATTCTAAAAAAAATTCTAAAAAAAATATTATTTTATTTTATTGAGTTTCAAATTATAATAAAATAATAAAATATTTTTTGCAAAATTTTAAATTTTAATTTTAGAATCACTAAAAATTCTTCTCATAGTAAATAATAAATATTTTTATGCAAAATTTTCAAAATTTCATAAATCAAGCATAATAATTTTTCTCAAAAAATTTAAAATTTTGTTCAAATTAAAATCTTTTTGTAACTATTTAATATGTAAATAGATTTTTTTTAATAATAAGATGAATGTCTTACATTAGTAATCAAATTGCAAATAGCATAAAAAATATTTTGCTCTTTTTTGAAAAATATTTCAGAACATGAAATACGAAATTTCATAATATATTATATTCATTATATAATTCTGTAATCATATTATTTGTTAATAAAAATATTATTCCTAGAGATCTATTTTATATCTTATTTTTATCTACATTTCATTTGTTATTGATATTTATCCATTTGATATCTGTTTATCATTAATTAGTTTTGATAATCTATATTATGATTGTATATAATTATAATTTCAATCACTTGTTGTAATCATATTTTTTATTTCTATCGATAATATTGAAAACAAAAATATTAAGAAACTATGTATAGATCACAATTAGATACAAATTAAATATAAGAATAAATCGAATATTTTATTATTTTATGAGCTTTGTGAATTTTACGAGATATATATATATATAATATTTTTTTTTATAATATATATATATTTATAATATATTTTTTTTTAATATTTATAATATATATATATACTTTATAATTATTTTATTGCATGACTGTCATTTTTAAATAGAGGGCGCTGAAATTAACATCGAATATCGATGGCAGTCAAGTTTGGATAGGAAAGATGATTAAGTCTACTTTTATATTTAGTTTGTGACTATATATAAACAGTATGATTGATATAAATAATTTATATTTTAATATAAAGTCAAAATAAAAAATTTACTTTATAAATTGATTATATAATTTTAAGTGAAAATGCCGAAAGTCGTTTCAAGAAGTATAATATGTTCCGATACAAAAGATCAAGAAGAATATAGTGAAGAAAAACCATTACATATTTATTATTGTTTATGTGGACAGATGACATTGATTTTAGGTTAGAATCATATTATTTATTATATTATTCTTTATTGTCTTAAAATTTATAAGTGAAAATACATAAATATTTTTATTAGATTGTGCTATAGAAAAATTACCTTTAAGAAAAAGAGATGGTGCACGAGTTATTGATGGTAGTAAACATGCTCATAAAATGACTTGTGAGCAAGATGAAGTCGTGTATTTGAAACGTCATGAAGGAATAGAAAAACAATGTCGTCAAAAATGTAAAAAGTATGAGATAATTTATTTTATTTTTAAACATAATTTTCCTGATGTAATTATATCAAAAATTTTAATTTAAAAAATTAGTAATATTTAGTGATTTTATATATTATTTTTACAAGTTACAATATCAATTTCAATGTACACATACATATATATATATATATATATATATATATATATATATATATATATATATATATACATACATATATTTTTACAGATGTGGTCTTTTTCTTTATTATAAACATGATCAAGCAACAAATATTGTATTTATTGTAAAAGGTGCAGTAATTAAAAGTTCTGGTGAAGGTCCAATGACAGATATATACAATCAGGTTGCTATTGAAAAGCCAAAGAAAATAATTGTAACAAAACATACAAAAAATATGGGAAAATTCAGTTCTGTTACTGTATCTACAATTGACGAAGAAGAAGATGAAATCGAAGCAGTAAGTTTTTAATTTCCATATTATATTTTCAATTTTCAAAAATAAATATATTTTTTTTGAAACTAAGATAAAATAGATTCTTACTATATAAGAAGATAAAATATATTCTTACTATTATTTGTAAAAAATTGCAATTAAACCAATTTTTTTTATTAACAAAATAAAAAAAATTAAAAAATAAATAATAATAATAATAAATTAATAAATAAATAATAATAATAATAAATTAATAAATAAATAATAATAATTAAATTAATTAATAAATAATAATAATAAATTAAAAAATAAATAAATTTTTAATTTTAAAATATTAATATGATTATATTAGATTCTAATATTGTATATAATAAAAATATAATATTTAAGTACAAGAAAAAATTATATATGAATTTGTACTCTTTCTTTTTTATAAAAAAATAATTTGTATTTATAATGTATATTTCATATTTGCAGAGAGAAGTTGCTGATTCATATGCTAATAATGCACGAATAATAGAAAAACAATTAGAGAGGAAAGGAATGAATAAACGAAAGGCTATGCCTCCTCCTGAAGCAGATCCAAAAAGAGGAAGACCTCGTGGAACATTATTAGATGTTTAAAATTTAATTAATATTAATATCACATATTTTAAAATATTTATATCGTTTTTGTTACTTTATCAAAATTTAAAAAAAAAATGATGTCTTAAAAAATTAAACCATTCTTTAACATTATATTGAGTTATTTATTAACATTACATAAAAGTAAAATATTTAAAATATATAAATGACTAGATATAAATATTGTATATAAATGTACAATGCAAAAAATAGAGATATAAATTTAATAAATAAATACAAATAACTATTTAATTTATTAATAAGGATCATTTAAGGATAAACGAAATTCTATTTATAATAAGAATTGATTAGTAAAATGGCAACATTAAATGGTAAGAAATAATTACATTACATATATACTACAACTAGTAAATAGTAAAAATATATACTAAAATTAGTAAATAGTTCTAGGAAATAATTTTGGATAATATGGCTTTTTAATGTGAAAGAAAAAAAATCTATCTAAATATATTATATAACTGGCCATGATACATCTATATTCTATGAATATGTAATATTTAATATTATGTGTATTAATGCACACATTAGTTGAAAATTAGGTGGGATAAGCTAGCTGCATTTATGATCGAAAGTGATACTTTTTATCGATATCTTAATTACATAATATTTTAATTAAATTTAAAAAGTATTAAAAGAAATAATTAAAAAAACAATATATAATAATCTTACTTATATATTCCTAGTACCATATTTCATTTTAAAATTATTTTCAATATTATAAGAGAATCATAGCAATTTTCTATATATCTAATAAATGCATTTTAAATTTTTTTTTTTATAATTAATCAACTGCAACTTGATTAGATTAAAATTATATCTATTTTTATATATAGTACGATTTCGCGGTTGGAGTTATCACGTTTGTGGTTAAAGATAATAGTTTTATAGTATAATTGTAAAACTGATGATGCTATGTTTATGGAAAAACTTAGCACTTCATAAATTTAAGTATTAATTTGAGAAGATTTAATATCTGCTTTCTTAAGAATCGTGGGTTCATCTTTCAAAAAAGTTCCTGATCTAGAACCTACTGTTGGTTGTTTTGAAACTTCTCCATTACACTTATTTTTAACTTTCTCATCACAAGAAGTCTTTGCAATAGTTGTCCTTTTATTAGTGACCAAAGATTTATTTATTTTACTAGTGCCAAATGATTTAGGAGAAGATCTTTTGCTAGGACTTTCGGAGCTTTGCTGCATTGGCATTCCTTCTTTTTTTTCTTTCATTATATTAGGATGATTAACTGTCGATTGGGTAAGCGGTCGTATGCTTACTGTTTTACACACTATGTTATTTAATGACTTACTTGGAATATCTGGTGTTTTTGCAGCATCTAGAAGATTTCTTCGTAAATGATAAGCACTAATAGCTGCAGCTCGGCTTCTACTAGCTGCAGTTGAATTTTCTAATGATCTTCGTGGTCTTCTTGTTATTGTAAGTGGACTTTTTTGTTGCATCGGTGGTGAAGTCTTTTTTACTCCTTTATCATGATATTGTGTTTTACTTATCGTTTTTCCTAAAGTAGGTGAAAGCTTGTTTGATGTATTTGACTTGGGCGTTGTTGTTATTTCAGTCATAAGACTATCTGTAGATATTGAAGTATCCATCTTATTTGTTTTTTTCTTAATAGTTGTTGGCTTGTTCTTCGATTCTGCTAAAGAATCTACAGACAAGCCTATCTCTGTATTTTTCTGTTTAAAAGATGGAGATTCTGGACGAGTAATACCGCAACTTTTACTGATCGAATCATTTTTAGTATTAGTTCTAGTGGCATTAGATTCTGTTAAACTATCTGAAGATAATGCCTTTACATCTTTCTTTATAGGTAATTTTATTTTAGTTAATGATTTTTTATCAGTAGCTCGTTTCATTGCCGGACTAGATGTACGAGATGAATCTGAAGATGAAATCATTATTTTTCGTCGTTGTTGTATTATAGTTTTTTCTTGATGTACTGGTTGCGTGCTTTCTTTTGGAACAGATTTATTCCTAGGTTCTAAGTATCTTGATTTTACCTAAAAGTTAATATATTAAATTTTAAAAAATAATTTAAAAGAAATTTTTTGATTTTCTAAATATTATATTATATAATATTTTCATATTATATATCATAGTAATATTGAAAAAGAAAAAAAATTACCTCTAATTTATTAGGCCAAGATTTTGGCCTATTTGTATCTGTAGTGATTTGTTTATCGTTTTGCATTTTACGTTCTAATGGATCACTTTTTGGTTTGTTAAAAACTTTTTTCGGTTGTTGTTGAGTTACTGCTACTTGTTTTAAAGTCTTATGATTATGTTCAGATATAACCATTTTTACACGTTTCAAATCTAAAGTTCTATTTATAGTTGTTGAACGATTTGATACTGGCCTATAAGATTCCTGTAAGAATAAAAAACAAAAAATAATTTTAAAAATAAAAAAATATTTGAAAAATTTTAATTTGTTTATATAAATTATAATAATTTATAATAATATTATAAATTTTTTACTTTTATGAAGTTAGAATGTCTTGATTGACGCTTCGATGTTTCATGAGGTAGAATTACAAGACAAGCTAATTCTTGAATTCTACGCCGAAGTTCCAAATCCATTTTTAACCACGAAGTAGTTCTAGCAGCTCGTGCTGCATCTCGAACTAAACATTTTTCTACTCGACTTTGAATTTTTTTCAAAAAATCAACAAATAACGATCCCCACTTAATCTTTTCTTGAATTTCATCTTGTTGTGCCGAAGTTAACATTTTATGCAATTTTGAATAACTTTTACATGCTTGTTCGGGAGGTAAACGTTCAGCTGCTGCTAAGAAATTATCTTCCAATCGACTGATGTTCCACGTTAATTCTCGTCCAAGGGACTGAAAATTTTCATTTCCTAAGACTCCTGAAAAATTATCTGATAAAAATTTCACAGATGTTTCCAATAAATTTGAAACCATTCTGAATACTGGTTCGGCCCAACGAACATTTGGCAAAGTTGCAAGAAGTTTATCACAATCCATTATAGTTTGAAGCACATTGTCTGTGGACTATTTAAAATAAAAACAAAAAAGATTATCATATATACTTCAGAAAAATTTAATGATATATTAAATGATACATACCATGTGTACAATATGTTGATGATAACATTTTGCCATAAGTTCTTTTGGAAGTGTTGCAAATGCTTTACATGGCCATATTCGCACAAAATGTCTTGTAACCCAACGAAGAGATTTTCGATATACTTCATCTAAACCATAAGCTGCTGCTAAAGGCATACACTCTAATACACCAACGGCACATATTTGACAAGGCTTTAAAGAAAATAATGATAATATTGATTAAGAATTTTATTATAAAAATGTAAAATTTTGTGAAATTTTTTTACCTTGTGAAACAAATGACAATATTTAACTTTAAGTGTATATCCTATAATTTCTTTAAGACCTTCCAAACATAACATATCAGCTAATGTAGCTAATTCAACTATACTTATGGAATCTGGTATATTACTTTCTCCACTATATATGTGGCACAGTGCAAAATGTACTGCATCATAAGAATATCCTTGCAGAGAAATAACATTTCCTACACTTTCAATCCATCCTCCACTAAGGATCGCTGCAAAATATTGACATCGAGAACTCAATATGCATTTGTGAGCTCTTATACGACGTCCAGCTACATCGATTGTAACATCTGGATTAATTTCTTCTAAAAACATTCTTAATAAATCTTCTCCCAATCTATTATATGGTCTACTTCCTGCTAAACTTGATGTTTCAGTTTCCTCTGTACTTCCTTCTAAAAAAAATTAATAATTAATATTTTAATAATTTATAATCATTTTGATTATATTTTCACTCTAAAATAATAAATTACAAACCTGCACCAGAACGACCCATACTACTTTGCATACTACTTAGATCAGATTCTGATATAATTCCTTCTCCATCATATTCTCCTGTTAGATCTTCAAGGGGAGACTTTTGTTTAGATGGAAGAGAAGTGCTCATGATCGAAGTAAATTTTCTAGATGGTCTAACAGATCCATTAGTTCTAGACATTATTAATTTGCTTTCAATCCATGAAATTTCTGGAATACTATTACACATATGATAAGTATTTTCTTCTTCTTTTACAGTTAACATGTCCGCTGAATGAGAAGAAACAGGTGTTTTATCTAAATCAGATAATCGAACAAAATTAGAAGTTGATGTTTTCATATTATGTTCTATAATTTTTTCATGTTTTTTTGATATTATATTATGATTATCATACGTTATTTTTGATTTTACATAATCTGAACTTTTTAATTCGCTTTCAATTTTTTTGATAGTTTCATTTAAAGACTTATGTGTTTCTGATATTTTACTTCCTACTACACTAGGAACTACTTGCGTTCGATTTATACTTGGTACTTCTCCGTTTAATAGTTCCGATAATTCATAATCATGATTATCACTATCAGGAGATGGACCACTGCCGCTACTAATGTCAAATGTTTCACTTTTGCGTGTTTGTCCTTCAGTACTTTCTGTACATGTTTTCTCCCAAACCGAAGTTTCTGAATATTCATCTTCATATGTTTTAACATCGGTAGTATTTAGATTTTCTGTCATTCTTTCAGTTTTCAATTCTGTATATTCATGTTCTTTTATATTAACACGAAGTTCTTCATTGATCACTTCAACATGAGAATTTGGAGGCGTATCTCTTACATCAAACTCGAAAACATCTTCTGAAGATGTATCCATATTGTTTGGACCATTACTTTCTCGAAGAAGTTTAGAATTTCCCTGAGTAATATCTGGTTTTATCATGTCATTTAAAGAATGATTTGAGAAATTAGTTTTTGCTTGTAATTTCTTTAAATCTCCCCGATCTACGGATAGACTATGTGCGCGTTTGTGTTCCTTCCTAAACATTAATTCCTTTGCAACATGTCCATTATTATTAGCGCCTTGTGTTTTATCAACATTCCAAGAATGTCGTTTAAACAGTGGCCGCGATGAAGATAAGGTTCTTCTTCTTACTACTGGAGAATCAGACTCTATGTACATAAAAACACTTGGTTTGGTTTTTTCTTTAATACATCGTTGTTCAATTAATGATCGATCTTCCTTCATTGTAATACTATTCTCGCTAGAATTAATATCATCCATTTTTATTTCTTGTTTGTCGGAAAATGTGGAAAAACTTCTTCTATGTAAAGATTGTATATTTTCTCTGTTTTTCGGTGTATCACTTAAATCAATAAACATAGAAAAAATATTTTTCTTATCACTTTCATTAGATTTTTCAGGTTTGACAATAGCTTCTTCTAATTCTAATTTTGTATTTTTTAATACTTTATTTGTATTAGACATATCGACATAAAATTCACAATAAGATTTATTACATCCATTATGTTCTTTCTTTTCTAATGAATAATTTTGTTGTTGTGAAATAGATTTTGTATCCATATTCTTCAAATTAACGAAAAATCCTAAACTATTATGTTTTTCATGGCTACTTGTTTTTTTTATCGGTTTCTTTATGCATTCTGAATTTGAAAAACTTTGAGACATTCCTGTATGAATATTGTTCAATGGTTTGGATTCATTTTTATTACAATCGCTCATATCAACGATCCATGCAGTCATAGATGAGGACATTTTTGTGGATTTTATTTTTACTACAGGTTCATTCATAATAACAGAACCTCCAGAAACGATTGGTGTAGATTCTGTTTTTCGACGCACAGTAGGACTATCATTAGGTTTAGAATAATCCAAAGTGCTTACGCCGCCGGAAATAATAGGCATAGTTTCATCACATTTAGTTTTTTTTATATTATCGATTTTACTATCTTTTTCTATAATAGAACTTAATGTAACAGGTAAGCTATTACTACATTTGCTTGAATCATTATCCAATTCTGAATGATAATTCGTAACTACTTTATCACTAGCACTTTTAATTACCGGATAATTTATATTGGTTTTATTTTTTAAAGAATTATTATTTTCTAATGATATTTGATTATTTTCATATTCTCCATTATCTAGCGAAAGATATTGCATGGCATGATATTGACTACTAGTTGGAATTTGAACATCAATTGGAAATTTATTTAATACATTGCTTATTGAAATTGAAGATTCATCCGGATTGAAGCATGAATCACCATCTACACGATGTCCTGAATATTGAGGTATAGCATTTTGAAACACGAGATTACCTTGTCGTCGTTCATATTCTTGTCGTAAAACTGAAAGTTTTTCATCATTTGAGTCCAGCTCAAATGTATTTCTTCTAATAAGAGAAGGTTGCATATTATTTGTTAAATTTACATCTTTATCATTTGTTGGTTCCATTATTTCCTTTTTAGTCTCTATAGTCAAATTTGTATCATTATCATTTGTTTGTGATATTACATATCGGTCGTTATTTATGTTTTTATTATTGTCAGGGCAAGGAGAAGGATGCGCACTTTCTCCACTGTCTGCTTCTTTAATTTCTACAACTAAAGATTCTTTATTTATTTCAGTATTTATTTTATCTTTAGATATAGAATTAATTCTTTTTATTTTTTGTGGCTCAAAATATTCAGTAAGTTTCAATTCTTTTTCGAATTCTGCTATTCGTTCGTGTTCAGTTTGCAAATTAGTCGTTTTTAAAGATGTAAATTTATAATATTGCTCTTCAGCGAGATCAGTAGATGTATTTGCAACATACTTAGAAGAATAGGAAATATAAGATTGTAATTTTTCATTATTACATTTATTTTTAACCACATTAGAAGTTGGAATTTCTACTTCATCATTAAGAGTTGATGCATCAATAAAATAGTAATTACTTGTATTACAGGAACTTTTTTGGTTATCATGTGAAATTTCATGATTTATATTTTTTGATCGTACATTTTCATTTTGTGAATGACTGGAATGACACATTTTTTCATCTTGTAACTTTTTTGTGGATTCTTTCTCTGTGCAATTTTTTTTTACATCAATGCTTGTAGAAGACGCATTGCCAAAATTAACAAATTCAAATGATTCATTTTCATTACTTCCACAATCTGATTCATAAAATGGATCACTAAGTACTTGACTTTCATATTGAAAGATTTCATCCGCATTTGATTTTGCTTTTTGAGCATTATCCATAGATGAACTAGAGAAATCTAATTGTGGTTGTTCTGTATCAAAAGAACAACATGTTGCACTGTTATTTGAACCATATTCCATTAATCCTGATTTTACTAAGTTCTTTGAATGACATGTACTATCATAATTATTAGTCAAATTATAATGTTCATTTTTTACGATTACTTTTTCATCCTTATTATGTAAATGTTTAGCGTGTATCTTATCCAATTCATCATTTCCTGAAGTATAATCTGTGACTTGTAATTCCTCAAAATTAGTACTTGAATTCTCAGATATAGTATTTTCATGTGGACTTACAGAACCTGTTTCTAAACCAGAATCAGCCATATCGGATATAGTGGGACTTACATCCACAGTAGTATATTCTCTCACATTTCTTGTAGTTTCAGTACTTTTTAAATAACAATCTGATGAATCCACATATCTTTGACATAAAAACAAATATTTATAAATATACATAAAAAAATGTACTTATAACTATAAATACATATAAATATATTATTTTTATTATTAATAAAATAAAACTATTAAAAATATTAATATATATATTAAAAATATTTATATATATATATTTTATAAAAAATACATTTTAAAATATTGTAGTTATAAATTGTAACCTTTTATTGATGTCTAATACTTTATTATTAGAGGATGCATTCACAAGTTTTGAATAAGTATTCAAAATATATTCTACCAATAACTGTTCTTCTTTTGAAAAATTAGAATTACTATATAAGAGTCTGAAAATTTATAAAACAGAATTAACAATGTATGATAAGAATGGAAATAAAAAAAGATATCTAATACATATTGTTCTAATTATGATATCTAATACATATTGTTCTAAAATGTGTGCATTCTATGACATTTATTTTGAAAATAAAAAATTAATTACAGGCTAATAATAATATCATAATATACTATTGAACATCATAATATACTATTGAATAGAATAATATATTTTTATTGTCAATATATAAGTAATGCTTATAATCATTATATGCATAAAATAAAATATAAAGAAATAAAAAAAATAATTTATTTTACAAATTTGATATTATTGATAATAAAAATTATTTATAATTCAAAATTGAATAAAGGGAATTTTCATATGATTGCAATTTAAAAATTATAAAATTTATAAATTAACTTATAAATAATTAATATAGTTAATAATAATAATATATATATATATATATATATATATTTAATTGTATTATATATTATTTATTTATTTATTTATTTATACACGAAATAAATTTTTTTAATGGAAACAATATATAATACTTTATTAAAAAAATTTTAATACATAATTTATATAAAATGCATGCAAATAATGCATGCATAATTTATAATATTTATATAAAAAAATATATAGAACTTTCAAAATTCTATTAATTCAGAAATATTTATATTATTTTAATATTAAAATTAATTATTGATTAATACATATATTTAAAAATTTTAATGATTAATTTTTACAAATATTTCTAAATTAAACAAGAATCTATATTATAGAGGTAGGTATAGCCTGCAATATGTAAATATAATATAATAAAATAGTAAATATAGTTTTTATTGATACTGCTATATAAATGATTAGGGATGATTAGGGCAGTACCTCACAAAACCTTCTATGTGATGAAAAATTTCCAGTTTATCAATGATGCAATCAATATGATTGTTAATGTATATAAAATAAGGCTTGAGAATTTCATAAAAATGTGGAGCTCTTATTTTAACAATACAATGGTTTGTTCTTATTATATTATGTCCATATACTATGTTAAAATCACAATATAAAGAGTCCGTAAATATGCTACAATAAAACACTCTATTCAGTTTATGTATTTACGAGCTTATATTTAGCACATATAAATTGTTTTATACAAAAATATATCTTCACTGATACATTAATAAATTACAGATAAATTTTATACAGATGCAACAAATATTATATAATAAAATAAGATCTGATATAAGTAATTTTTAAATTATGATTCTATAACTTTGTACAATATATTAGTTATTTCAATATTTTCAATAAATTATATATTAATATTATATATTATTATACGTTAATTATATATTATTATATATTACTCATATAAACTAAAATATAAAATATACAATAATACAAAATAACTCACTAAAACTTTTCAAATATATCATGCAAAGATTTATAAAAATATTTATATTTATAATTTATATTATATTATAATTTTTTTCTTTAATATATTAATAAAAAAATTATTTTTTAAATTATTTCTTCTTTGAATTTGAATTAATAATTTATAATTTAAATGATAATAAATTATTAATTTACCTCAAAATATTATCTTGTAGATCATTAAGACTTTTTGTAACAATTCGATTTTTTTCTATACGTTGATGTTTTTTAAATGTTTCACTAAAAGGAAGTTCAGGCTTGACAGAAGCATAAAGTTGATGGCAATAAAGCCATTGATGTATTTTGTCTAAATTTCCACTTTGCTTGTTGTTGTCCCTGCCTCCAGCCATGAGACATGTCTAATCTTTCATACTTGTTTACCTTTAAATCATTAAATATAAAAAAATTAAAGAAAAAATTTCAGTCAAATAAATATAAACATAAATTAGTTAAAAGAAATATATAATATATAATATATAATATATTACATGTAATAAAAATATTATATTTAATATATTTATTATTTTTATAAATAATAATTTTCATATATAATTTCTATTTATATAAGTTTGATTATAGTAATTTCATCTTTAATTTTTTCAGATTAATAAAATTTTAATTATAAAAAAATCTAAGCAAAAGAACATAATGATTTAAATATTTATATTGTCAACAAAGTACACAACAATTTTAAAGTCAATACAGTATAAAACATATTTCTTGCAACAATTCTTTTATTAATTCTTTTATTCAATATTTAACTTATTCAATATGTACTTTCAACATTGAAAAACTAGTATAAAATATATATAATAAATAGTATAAATATATATAATACTAATATAAAATATATATATTATACGTATAATATATATCTGATTGTAATTTATTATGTAATATTATCTCGAGAATATATTTAAAAATATATATATATATATATATATATATATTTTATTAAATATTATACATATATATATAATATTTAATAAAATGTTATGTGATAATTTATATTCTGTTTAACCTTAAATTTAATATGTATTTAATCACATATGGATTCGTGAATTAAATATTTTATGAAATATTTGAAATATAAATAAATTAAAATTAAAATAAAATTAAGATGCAAAAACTAAAAATAAATATGTAATTATAATACAGTTCAAAAAACTAAATTTTAATCAAAATTATATGATCGAAACATGTTAAATGTTGACTAATTGATTGATTAATAATAATTATTTTTAATTAAGAAAAAATACAATAAAAACGCATAATTAAGAAATTATTTTTTTCATTTTTGAAAAACATTGATCGAACACACCTTGTTGACTGTCATTTAACATATCTTCACATGCATCCTAAGTAACTTACTTTCAAAAATTAAGAATAACATACATAAATTAATGAGGTTGAATATAGAATATTTATTTCAAAAAGTTTCAAATATACAAAAATATTTTTTGTCAAATATTTTCTAAACTTATATTTTTAAATTATATATTTTATATAAAACATTCTCAATAATTTATTGATCGTATTTCATACATATGTACTTACGTACCTCGCATTATTTCGGTTCTGGAATATCAATCAGAATATATCATAATTATACGATATTATGAACTATAATTTTTTCGCGCATTTCGTATCCGTTATAAATTTTAACAGATATTAACAATATGACATTATCAAATATCACTACTCGTTTGTTATTCAAAAGGCATAAATATGTGACGACTGTTCTCAATATAAAAGCATGAAACTGACTAACGCTAGTTCCGCTAGGTGACGTGCGAATCAAAAGAAATTTTTTATTTTGAGGTTAAGTACAAGAATGTTCTGTCAAATTTGTTTATAGATTCTCATGATTTCTTATTTATCATGTTAAGTATTATAATAGTCATGTTTGAAAAATATTCAAGATGAATACGAAGGAAAAGGAAAAATATATTGAAGAATTTGATTTTCCTCATTGTGATGAATCTTCTAAATATGAAAAAGTTGCAAAAATTGGTCAAGGTACTTTCGGGTAAGTTTAGTTATATTCTATTTTAGGTTATAATTATATACAAATGAAAAATTTTTATTATTTTCTTTAATTTTAATAATATATATTTTTTCATAGAGAAGTGTTTAAAGCGAGAGATAAGAATTGTACTAAAAAATTCGTAGCTATGAAAAAAGTATTAATGGATAATGAAAAGGAAGGGGTATGTATATGTTGAATATTTGATTAATTTGATTAATATATTTTTTTCGTTTTTTATTCATTTCATATGTATATAAATATACAAACACAATAGCTTACTATATTTTTATTTAGAAATACTAAAAATTATTAATTCTTCTAATAATTATTCTTTTTTATGTCTAAGATAAATAAATAAATTTTTTTAAATCTTATTAGAATTTTAGAAATTTTAAAAATAATAGTATATAAATAATGTAGAAAAATTATATAAGTTTTATTAAAAAATCATTTATACTCAATAATTTGCATAATGTTTTGCATTCTAAAGATAAAATTAATTAAACTAAAATAATTTTCAGATATTATAATTATAAATTGAATATAAATTTGATTTAACAATTAAAAATTAAAAATATAATTAATTAAAAATTAAAAATATAATTGAATAAGATTTTATTATTTATTATCTTTATTATCTCATTTGTATAATATCAATTTTTCTCATTAGATATATATCAATAATATGTATTTTTAAGAATATAACTTTTGATGAATTTTTTAAAAATTAAAATTTTTTAAATTTTTTAACTATTTTTAAATTGTATTCATTAAATATTGTTAAAAAATATAAAAAAAATAATATAATTTTTATAAAGCAAAATGAAGAAAAGTTTTATTTCATTTTTTAAAGAAAATTATATATTATATTGAAATATATTTTACACTTATATATCATATGAATGTACTATAACATTATATTTTTTATTTATAGTTTCCTATAACTGCTTTAAGAGAAATAAGAATATTGCAATTATTAAAACATGACAATGTAGTAAATTTAATAGAAATATGTAGAACAAAAGGTAAATATTTGATATTGTAAATAAATATTTTCTGATAACAATTATGAAGTAAATAATTTTGAAAATTTTTTTTTAGCAACTCAATATAATCGTTATCGTTCTACATTCTATCTTGTATTTGATTTTTGTGAACATGACTTAGCAGGTTTATTGTCCAATGTAAATGTCAAATTTAATTTAGGAGAAATTAAAAAAGTTATGCAACAATTATTAAATGGTCTTTATTATATACATAGTAACAAGGTAAGAGCACAATAAATGTATAATTAGAAAAAAAATAATTGAAAAAAATTTGTTTAATATAAATAATATAAATTACATATTAATTTTTTGCATAGATTTTGCATAGAGATATGAAGGCTGCAAATGTTTTAATAACAAAAAATGGTATATTAAAATTAGCTGATTTTGGATTAGCCCGTGCATTTAGTGTAAATAAAAATGGTCAACCAAATCGTTATACAAATAGAGTTGTTACTCTTTGGTATAGACCACCTGAACTTTTGCTTGGTGATAGAAATTATGGCCCTCCTGTAGATTTATGGGGTGCAGGATGCATAATGGCTGAAATGTGGACCAGGTATTTATATTTTTAAGTAATAATATTGGTATTTATTATTGTAAATTTATTTTTAATATTTATTTAATATAATTGTTTATAGATCACCTATAATGCAAGGGAATACAGAGCAACAACAGCTCATATTAATTTCTCAATTATGTGGTTCGATTACAACAGAAGTATGGCCAGGAGTAGAAAATTTAGAATTATTTAATAAAATGGATTTACCTAAAGGTCAAAAACGAAAAGTAATTATCTCTATTATCTTAAATAAAATATTTTCATTAAGAATGTAATTCATTGAAAATATACATTTTTTTTAGGTTAAAGATAGATTAAAACCATATTTAAAGGATCCTTATGCGTGTGACTTATTAGATAAACTTTTAATTCTTGATCCATCTAAAAGATTTGATGCAGATTCCGCATTAAATCACGATTTTTTTTGGACGGATCCTATGCCTTGTGATCTTAGTAAAATGTTGGCTCAGCATACTCAGAGTATGTTCGAATACTTAGCTCCACCAAGACGTCCTGGTCACATACGCCATCCTCATCATCAAGTACCTGGGGGACCAGCCAAACCTAGTTCTAGTATGGCCGACAGTGGTTACCAAGATCGTGTATTTTAGAATAGTTATATTTTTTTTTTTATAACTATAGACTGCCATTTATTATTCATATTTTTTTCAACTCGTAGCATTTTGATATAAGATTTGACTTTAATTTTATTTTAGTAATAATAGAGTATTAGTTAAAATTAAAATTTTAATTTATATAAAATTTTTAAATGTAAAATTTTCTTATGTATATATATATATACATAAACAGGATAATTCTCTCAATGAATTCAAAAGCAATATTATCATCTAAATATTGTGATATTTATGCATATATGATTTATAATATTTGTGAACAAATTAAGTTTTTTTATTTTGTAAGTCGTTTCGTAAAAATTTGATAGCTAACTAATAATAGAATAGCCATATTGACAAATTATTATATATAAAATGAAATTATTAATACAGTTTTTAATTGCTTTTGAATTCATTTTGAAGAAAAATCATCATATATATATAAGTTATAAAAAATTTATGGAAATTTATATATATATATAAATTTTGTACAAGTAGAAACAGTCTTCTATTTTAAACCTTATTTCTATAAATATTCAAACTTATAATTTATAATTTTTGTTCAATTATTTATGTATTATATTTTACAAAATAATCTAATATTTCTCAATATTTATAACAAGAAAAAGAAATTTTATATACATTCTTAATTCAACTTTAGTTGTGTTATATATTAGAATATATAAAACATCTTAAAATATACTCATTTAAAATTTTACATAGATATAACATTGTGATACAATTATGAAATAATATAAGATTATAACTGTAAATTGCCGATAAATTAAATAATTAAAAATTATATTTAAGATGAAAATATTGAAATTAATTGTTATTCCAAAAATTAGTTCATCAAGTATTTGTTATCAACAAAAAATTTTATTTTAATAAACAAATTTTAACTTTATCACAATCTTTGAGTATGTTGTTATATAGTTTATTATATAATAATATAGTTAATTATATAATAAAAGATTAAATAATAGAAGTATTAAAACATATACAAATCTCAAATTAATTAAATTTAAATTAAAAAATTTAAAAAATTGCTATACTATTCATATAATAAAGAGCGTGATTAATGCAATCAGCAATTTTACATTCAATTTTATCAATCAATATCTATACATCAATATCTATCTATCTTTGTCATGAAAAAGCAATGCATAGCATCTAAATAAAAAAAAATTTGTACATAATTATATGTCCATAATACTTTGTTGTTTTTATTCTATATATTATATATATATATATATAATTGTAATATATATATAATATATAATACAATATAGAATATATGTACTTTTTATATATTATATATATAAAATTGTAATATATATATATATGTAAAAAAATGAATATCGATTAGAATTTATTTTTCAAATTTAAATAATTTAATTTTATCATATCAATATATAATAATAACGCTTGCCTAAATGATTTCTTAACAAGTTTAAAAAAAATATATTCATATCATTTTAGATACATAAAATAAAAAGTATTGAAACAAATTTTTTTCATAACAATTTTTTTAACATGTAACGTATTTAATTATATTGTATTAAAATTTCAATCATATATCTAAAAATAAATATAAATACATTTTTAGCTAAGAAAATTAGCTAGACAAGCAATAATGCATTACAATATTGATTAAATGATCATCCTCTCTCATTTTATCTAATGCAAAATTAAATTATTTATTTATTTATTTGAAAAATAAGTCTCATTCGACATTTTTTCACATGAACTTTTGTGATATTGATGGTATTATACATATTGGTATCTAAAATCTGATTTTTTAAAAAACATTCCATTTTTTAGCTTTTTTTTGTATAAACATTATACAGATATATTATAAATATAAGATAAACATATAAATATATATATATTTATATAATATAGATATGGAGTATTATCGAAGTAAATATAATATAACATATATATAAATCAAAACAAGATGAATCTATATGAAAAAATAAATCGAAAATAAGAAATTGTTTTATACGGAACTTCACTTTCGAATAAATCAATATTGAAGAATCCATGATATTGATAAAATTCATGTATACAAAACTAATTGTAAGTTAATCTTAAATATATATGTATTTAACAAATTTTCAACATTGATTTATTTAAAAATAAATTATTTTTTATATAAATATTTGTATAAAAAAATATCATTATATATTTTCGATTTATTTTTTTGTATAGATTTATTTTTTTTTTAACTTACATTTCAGTAATATCTTGTATATATCTATATACATATACATATAATATCATTATTATATTCAAATTACTAATTATTAATATCTTTCTAAAAAGTACAGAAATATAATCTATATTAAAAATAAAATAATGTGATATTTATCATTAAATATAAAAATACAAATAAATTTCTTTTAACATGGCAATTAGCTTTTTTTGAAAGTTTCATCGTTACACTATGAAATATTCATTCATATGTAATGAACGATTACTATACATATCAATAAAATACCAAACATATATTTTTATCACATATACTTTTAATCATCATCGTTTTTAAGAAACTGATCCAAAGGATTCGGGCCCATTCTCTTCGGTTTATTCGTTGATACTTTTTCTGTACTTTCAGCTATAATATTTTAATATATTTAATATGTATAATAATAGATTTGAATACAATATTTATAATTGATGAAAAAAAATATTATACAAAATTTTAAAAATTTGCATATTTATATTAAAAATATAATATATTAAAAATAATTACATGTTGTAGTACGTTGAGCATTTAGACAACTGAACCATTCCGTCATGCTAATTTTTCTATCATTATTAATATCACAATATCTTGGAAGTCTTTTACCACATCTTTGAAGTTGTCTATTATTCGCTACCATTGTGCGAAAACTTTTCCATTCTTTTCTTTCTAAAACCTGAAAGAAAAGTATAAATACATATCAATATTAACATTTTATTTAAATATCTTTTTTGTCAAATTGATTTTTATGATTTTTATATAATATATTTATTTATATAATATATAAATTTATTAGAAAATATTTATTATTCTTACTTTATTTTTATTTTTATCAAGCATGACGAAATGCCAAGTTGCTATTTGTTCCTCTTTAGAAGCTTGCCATTTAGCTGTTGTTTCATCTGAATCAGTGCCAGAAGCTTTCATCTTTTTATGCATCAAGTCCATTAAATCACGTAAAAACAATTGTTTTTTTTGTTCAGGACAACCTATATTTATAAATTACAATATTTATAAATTAATAAATTTTTGTTGAAATAAATATATAATAAGACAAAATATATATTATACACACTATATATAACTATATATAACTAAATATACACTATATACATTAAAATATGATTAATTACCTTTCATAGGCCTACTAGGAGTAGGTACTGGATTACAATTTGGAGTATGGTTTTTGGAAGATGTTCCAGGTATTGGTTTGCCAGTATCTTGATATACACACCAACAATAACCTGAATAACATTGCACTCTGTGGTACCTTCCATCAGGTGTACATGCAGGTATATAAAATTTCTCCTGAGAATGTTGCCTCTCATCTTCTAATACAGATCGTCTATCCGTTAAACAGTCATTTGCTGTAAATTTCATTTTTATATTTTACATATCTTTTATATTATATTTTTTTATTTCTTTCATATTGGCATTTTATTTATTTCTTAATA
Source organism: Apis laboriosa (assembly GCF_014066325.1). NCBI lineage: Eukaryota > Metazoa > Arthropoda > Insecta > Hymenoptera > Apidae > Apis > Apis laboriosa. The sequence continues at coordinate 399,079 of NW_025224820.1, read as the reverse complement.
TATAGAAATTTTACAATAATTAAAAAGAATAAAAAATAATAAAAATGATTAACAAATTATTTAATTTTTTTTATTATATATTTTTTGTATTGGAATTGTTATGAAATTTAATGAATTATGTAATTTTATTTTTTAATTATGATTTTCTAAATTTTGAAAAACTATATCAAAATATATATTAATTTAAAAATTTAAAAGAAATTGTATTTTTGATTTTAAATTTTAAAAAGATATTAACAATTGCTTTTATGAAGAAAAAATATATAAAAGTTTATTTACCATCATTATCTTCTTTCGTATCGATTGGATCATCATTAAATGCTGGTCGAGAATGCATTGGAGGAGGATTACCATTCAACACTGTGAAAAACAAAAAAAAATAGCATTATCATCGTATTTTCATTTTCATTTATAATTTTCACTTATAATATACTAATATAATACATAATATACTTATAATGTATGATTATAATCGGCCCATTCACGAAAATTTAAGATTAATGTTAATCATTATGTACAAAAACAAAGATTTTTTTCTTGTTTTTAGAAACTATTACGTTTTTAAAAATTATGAAATGTTTTATTTTTTTATGAAAAAATCTTTTTTGTACAATCCATGAATGTTTTGTAATATGATCTGTTAATACAGCGGTTAATTTAAAATTTATATTTACACTAGAATAATTATAATATTGCACACTTATTTTTACAATAATTTTGAGAAAGATTACTATCCGTAATAAAATTTATGCACAAATGCATACATTTTTTTCATATATTTTTTATCTTTTTTCTTTTTATTTAGAAATATATCATATATCATATATCATATTAAAATAAATATATTTTATAAATATCAAGATATAATTTAATATATTTTGTTATTTTCAAAAAAATTTTTTACAAAATTATGCAAATTAATATAATAGTAAAATATAAAATATAAAAATATATTTATATAAATATAAATAAAATAATGATATATTTAAAATATAAATAATATACTATTTATATAAGAAAAATGATTATAGAAAATTTTCATCAAAAATCAATAAATAAAAATTTATGTTTATAAAAAAAAAGCTTTGGCACGATTTTAAGTAAATTTATTATTTTTTTAAAATGATACGAATAAACTTAAATAATTAAATAGTAAATAATTCAGTAGTTCATCATGATAGAAATTAACTTTTTTTTTTTAAATAAATAGATATAATTTTTAATTATATCATAAATATAAGAAATATAAAAAAAAATAATTTGTTAAAATAAATTTGTTATAGGGATATGTGCCGATTTTTTCAAATAATATTTTATTAAGATAAAATATTAGATATCTTTTAATTTAAATTCAAACATTGAAAATAAAATATTATCTTTTTAAAATTGATCAATCTATATAATAGAATCCTGTTATTATTATTATCTATTATTTAGTATCAATCTTTTCTTAATTAAAATTTCTTAAGAATTAAATGTGGCAACAAAATTTTATGATTCAATTTTATATTGTTATAATATATGATTCATTTTATATTATTATTAAATATAATAAGTAAAATAATTTTTTAAAAACTTAACAATATTTATGAATTTTTTTCGTAAATTTCTTTTATTCCATACATATCAGGCAACTTTTTCAGTTTTCTACTAAGTTATTTCAAAAAGTATACTGTATATTCAAATGTCTTATTACATTTAATAATAAATAAAAATAAATAATAAAAAAAAAATTAAAAAAAAATATTAATTATATTAAATAATATAAATATATGTATATTTACATGATAAAAAATTTATAAGGATCCCCATAACAGGTGAATAAATAACACTGTTAAAAAAATATTTAAGAAAAAAACTAACGCAAAAAATGATGTGCTGACTGTTTTGATGTGCAGAACTAGGACTCACCTTGGTCCATGACCCGGGTCCTCTGCGCCTCAGGGACCTCGGGACGCTCGTCTGCGGGGTTCAGCGACAAGAACAAACGTACTAAATGATAACAATGATGTCACTCAGCCGACCGGCCTTACCTATATGTACAATGTTTTTTGTCATTCGCGCATCGCAGGTTTTACTAGCAGAGCAGCGAGCAGTGGCGAACATCGAATAGTAGGATGATCACTAATTATAACAACTCAGGCAGCATTTTTTCTTTCGCTTTTTCTTTCTTTCACCCTCTCTAGTGTGTATCCCAAACACATTCCAGAATTCTTGCATATAAATAAATCTATATTTATAGATGCAATTTTTTTTTCTAATGAAAATATTTTTTTGTTTGCCTGTAGCAGTTTGTGATTTCTGCAGATCATGCATTGGTATGTCATTAATAAAAACTATGTACACATTATACATGTTATACAGAATATATATCTTAAAAGACATGCATTTGGAGAAAATGTTTGAAAATAATTATTAATGACAATTTATAAATATTTTTAAATAGAGGAAATAATATAAATATATAATTAAATTCTAAAAGTTTAAACTTCTAAAATTGGAGAAATCAAGAAGTCTAAAAATTTAAAACTAGAAAAAATAACATTATATATAAAAAATTTTAAAATTCTTCAAGAATATTCAAGAGTTTCAAAAACTATAAAATCGAAGAATACATTATTTAATTTTTTTTATCTTTATCCTAATATGATAGTTTATAATTACGATATACAGTTTATAACTGTAGGATTATAAATTCTAGAGTTCTAAGATTTTGTAAAATTTTAAGAACTTGAGATTACAAATCTTTTTTAAACACTTATTTTTTGTATATTATTATATTTTGTATATTTTATAATATGAGTATTCAACAGAGAAATTTATATTTGGAAATTATTATTAAAAATTTAATATAATTTAATGATCAAAATTTTCTCCAAATATAGTTCTAATGTTTTTTCATAATTTATACACATTAATTAAACACCTCAGTTTGAGAAATCAATAATGCATACTCATCCATGCGTAAAATATTATTTTATAATGTATTAAAAAAGTAATAAATCATTTAATTTCATTTTATGTTTTTTATAAATGCATATAGATAATGAAAAAAGTGAAGTAAAATGTATATAGAATTGAAAAGTAAAAGAGTCATATTATACAAAGTTATCGATAGCGATAATTGGAAGTTACAAAATCTATTATTCTTTAATTATATGAATGAATATTAATGGATCTCCTTAGGTGGTTAAACCTAGGTTAAACATATTATTTAACATGCAATTTGCAACGATTCTATATCGATCGATTTATATATATATTTATTCTAATATTTTACATTGATGCAAACTATTTGTTTGAACAAAAAATAGAATAAATTTATTCTACTTGGATAGACAGGAAGAAGCATGAGATTTAAAGCAGCATTCTATGTTAAAATAGAGTTTTGTAACACTTATTATTATATTATTTTAATATTATTATAAAAAATAGTAAGTGAATTAATATTTATAATATAATAGCGAAATTTTATAAGTTATAATTGATAAGTTTTTTTATAATCATAATAATTATATCTACATCTAAATTTTTTTACATGTCAATTAAAAATCTGATAATAAAATAAGTAAATAAGTAAAATTTTATAAGCCTTACAAATTTAAAATAATTAATATAAAATTATAAAATTTATCAATTTTAACTTTCATTATTAAATGATAAATTGTTATATAAAAAAGTAAATAATCGAAGAAATTAAAAATAATGATATATGTAATAATATTTAATTTTTTTATCATACATAAGAAAACAAGCATTGATTGAAATTTCTTTTTGAGAGGAAATTTCACATGATAATTCCGATAGTTTGAAATAGTAATTATTGTAGATGCGTAGGTGTGAATTTACGAAGCAGTTGTGAGGGCGGTTATTCTCATAGGTTAACCGCGAATATAAAGCATGTACACGAAGTCAATTGCTTTAATTCTATACTAGCCAGTGTGGGCAAACTTCCGGCAGGATTCACAAATGTTAAACGGGTCCGAGTGTAAAAGACGGCCCTTGGCGTGCGCGACATCCTGTCCAGGCCACCGTTTGTAATTTATACCACGATTTAGACACCGAGACGACGATCTTCCGGTATTATCATCAAACAACGTGCAATAACTGACAGGCATTACAACAATTTTATTTATTGCCGGATCCAAGAATTTATAAATACTTGTGACGCGTATTTCTTGAATCTTGCCTATATTTCTCTTTGAGATATGAATGATAAATAAGAGAAAAAGCAAGAAAATTCAATTTTTAATAGTTTTAATAATTTAATATTTGTATTATGGAAGTATTATGTTTTATATATTTATAAAATCGAAATAAAGTATTTTATTAATATATATATTTATTTTATTTTAGTGAAAATATTAAATAAAATAAATTATGTTTAATATAACAAATAAAATAATATTTAAATCTATATTTCTACATTGAAGATCGATTTTCATATCTTCTTCAATAAAAATATTATATATATATATATATTATATTATATATGTATTATATATATTTAACTTCTAATAGTAAGTTAATTCATCAATAAAAGAAACAAATTGATAAATTGATAATTATTGTATCATTAAATATCATAAAAAAATAATAACAAAAAAAAATTTTATTATATTAATTTATTTTTTAAAAGGAACGCTTTAATATATTAAAACTATCAACAATTATGGATGTAATTTATATCTAGATATTTTAGAATCTTTTGCGATTCAGTAGTTTTATATTTTAGCTATCATTAAATTTTTCCCCTTATTTTATATATTTTTTTCTATCAATATAATAATATATAAATTAAATTGATTAAGTCAAGTTCAATCATAGAAATAATTGATACTATATATTGTTTTAATTATATTAATTCAAACATAATTTCAAAAGAAATAAAGAAAATTATCGTGAATAAATATTCTTACCTGTATAAACTCATTTTACAAATAAATAATCTTAATGTTCACTGGCTAAATATATTATTTCTTTTATAAATATAAGAAATAATTTTTTTTTTAATAAATTCATTCTTGAGATGAATACTGTTTAAACACTGATAAAACGCTACATAAAAATCCGCTGTTATATTTATTATTGAATAAATTATATTTTGTAAGAGATATTTTGTTTGATCCGTAAAATAAATAATAAATTATCCATTGTGCCAATAATTTAACCAAAGTAATATAATATGATAAATTCATATTTAATTTTAATTATTGCATACTTTTTAGATCTTTTTACATGTCTTATTTTTTTTTCTAAAATTACTGTAAGGAAAAGAAAAAAATTCAAAATTTGATATGGATCTATGAATCATGTAGGTTTAAAAGCAACCCAGCAGCCTTTACCCAGGAAATAAGGAAAAAAAAGTATCATGCGCAGTAATTACTTGATTGCAATGGCACGCGAATAGATTAACGTACATTAAATAATATTAAATACAGATAATGATATTAATCCCAATTTACTATCGTAATAAAAAGCCTGTCCAAATATTTATGCTCTTTTAATTTTAATTTTAGTTTTATAATTATTTACAAAGTTGAATAAGTCTTATTTATCATATACATGGCGTATATCAAGATTAATATCATGCTTTAAATTTTTGTATAAAAAACGATTTTAGATCCTTTCTTTATAATACATATAAGAAAAGCACCATATAATGAAATTTTGAAAGGATTTTTTTTGAATTTTATCTTTTTTTTTCTTGTGTCACACACACATATATATATATAAAATTATATAAAATAATTCAAAATCTCGAATAATTATGATATATTGAATATATCTTATTTTTTAAATAAAAATAAACAATTTTTTTAAATTTTGCATACTTTCAATGAAATTTTTTTAATTATTTATAACAAAATAATTTTTTTTTTTAAAAGAGAGTCATAATATTCGTTTTAATTTTTATGAATCGAAGTGATGAACAGATCTTAGAACAGATTTTTTGTGATGCAATAGTGTGGCGCTACTTCGCAAATATCAACGAATTTAAAACTGATTTATGCAATCTCCACTATAACCTTGAGAACTTCAAGTCTACTCAGAAAGAGAAGTTAATAATATTTGTAATTCAAATAGAGTAATTTTGAGTTCAACAATATTCTTCTATATGAAAATCTCTAGAAAAATAATAAAAAAAGAAAATATTATATTAATTGTAAATATATTTATTTCATTAATAATCATTTAACTTCGATGAAAGGAAAGAAAATCGTTGAATCGTGCAAATAAAACCGAAAAGATCGAATTGAGAAAAAGTCTTCAAAATTTTTTTTTTATTATATGAAATGCATATATATCATATTTAAACTTACGAGTGAAGTCGTTCGCAAGACAGGCACCCCATTCTTGCCTGGAGAGTTTCAAATCTCGATTTAGGTCGCACGTGCGGGCGAACGTGCGAGCACATTTCTTCGGTTTTACTGCCTTCTTCGCCAGCCTTCTCAATTCTTTATATTCCGTTCTATCCAAATAGCCATCTCCATTCTTATCCAATGTAATAAATTTCCATGATAGTACTCGTTCTACATTTTTATCGCCTATTTGTAAAATATTAATAATAAAATTAGATTTAATAAGAAAATATAATATGAAATAAAAAAAAACAAAAGCAACTTAATAAATAGTTTAAAACTACAATATGCAGTAGTATTCAGAAAAGCTTCAAAATATTAGAAAATACTAAAAATATTAGATTATCAACATATTTTATGATAATTCTTAGGAAGAGAAGAAAAAAGATTCTAAGTATAATATTTTCATTTTACAGAATGAAAAAACAAAATTACAATTATATTTATGTATGTATGTTAATATAATTTATATATGTTATAATTTTATATTCAATTAATTTTCATTTAATAATAATAATAAAAAAAATATAGATATCTAAAAAATGAAAATAAAAAAAAATGTTGTAATTGCAAAAAAATATATTGAAATTGCACAATTAACAGTGCAGGTTTTAGCAAGATTTAATAATTTTTGATAAGAATATTTGATTTCTTCAATAAGAAATTGTAGAATACGTAGAATATATTGAAAATATTTCTAATATTTTCATTAAAAACATTTAAATTTTAGAAAAACATAATATATATTTTCCTATTTTCCTAAATATTATATACTCTTACATTATCTTACCATCGGTAGAAATATTTGTTCGCCTATATTCGATTTTGAAGTTTTCTATTAGGTTTCCGTTAAACTTGGATTTTTCTGTCCGATCACATGTATTCCTATGCTTACTGTTATATTGTCTTCGTTGTTTCCAATTCGGCGAACGTCTTCGTTGCCCACTCTTAGTGGACGCAGAAGATCTGGGACCGAGTTTTTTTATGCATCTTGGTCTTTCGTTTCTTACTGAGGTGTCAGGGAGCGGTCTGCCCTGTGGTGTCACGCACCAACAATACCCGGTTTCCTCGTGACATTGCACTGGTGCATAAGTGCCATCCGAACGACAGATTGGTCGTGCACTTGGTCTAGCGGTCAATCTTGCGGAGAAGCACGCCGGTGTCTCTAAATAAACAAATTCAATTGATATTCTAAATTTTTATTAAATTTTATAATTTTTTATTTTTAATGAACATTTTGAAATAGAAAAAACTTTTAAAAGAGAAATAAAAGAAAAAAGTAAGAAAAATATATCTTCAAAATCTTTAATTTTTAATAAAATTCTAATATTTGATCATAAATTTTAATTTTAAATTCATTAAAATTTAACATATAAAACAGAAAGTTTATTTATGTTTATGTATTTATGTCTAAAAACTTTCGAACAGTAAATTCTGGAGTCACAAAATATGTCTCAACTCATTATGTTTAACTAATGTAGATGAATGACCATTTTCAGCTCGTTACATCCTTTTTTTCTCGAATTATGAGTTAATTAGCTTTACGATTCAACTTTACACGTAATTTATATTTTGATTTTAACTTTTTAAGAAATATAGTCCTCAATTACGAATAATTGAACTAGTAAAATTGATTTCTTTTAAAATTTCTTTTCTGCAAATATTAATTTTTTTTCAGCGAATCATTGGATTGAAAATCGAAATCTAAATTTCGAATGAAACTAAGCAGTAAAACTAATATTAATACAATAATAAATTATTAAATTAATATATATTATTAATAATCTAATTCTCTTCAATTTTTAAAAAAATATTTATTATATTTTAAAACTTTTAAACGAAAATATTTTGATTCTTTATAATACTTTATAATGATTTAAAATTCTTTTTCTTTCTTTTTCTTTTATCCATAAAATATGATATAAAAGAATCATATTTTTTCAGAAAAAAATTAGAAAATAAATGCTCCTTTAATTTAATTGTTTAATTATTTTCAATATTAGATTTAGAGATAAAAATGTGAAATTTTAATTGAATTTTAAATTTCAATTGGAATTATAATTTTTAATTTTAATTTTAATTTTTAATAATCATTCGAAAATTTTTCTGATATAATCAGAAAATATAATCAGAAAATAATAACAAAGATATAATATTATAAATATATAATTATAAATATAATTACGAAAAAAATGCATTATCCTACCTGGACAAGGGCCAGTGTGCTTGATAAGAATAGACATGCCTTGACACTGCTTCGAGATGACCCGACAGTGACTCGAATACGTAACACCGTCACTCCCACATACCGGTGTACTTGCACCGTCATTCATTGTGCACTCAGCTATCCTTTTCCTACACTCCTCCTAAAATACAATCCACATATAATATGATACATAAAATATATAAGATAAAATATGAAATATTACATTGATGTTATTAATTAAATAATATTGAATGTGTAATAATTTTTTTTAATTCAATTATCAAAATTCTTTATTGATTAAAATTTATTTATTCTAATTTTAATTTTTATTAAGCGAATCTTTATTAAAAATATTAAAAAAAGTTGTTATTACAATTAATAATGTTTAAGAAATAAATATTTAAAAATTTATAGATAAAAAAATAATAATTTGGTTTAAATTTTTAAACGAAATTTTTTCGTTAAATTAAAATAGATGCTATATTTATTGCACGGTCAGTTAGATGATTTGTGAAAAAAATAAACTATTATCATCGATATATCTATAGAAAATATTTATATGTATATTTTTTAATTTTTTGATCTTGAGAATTCTACGAAATTATTAAAAAAATTTGTCTTATATCAAATACAAAGAATTAATTATTTCTGTTAAATAATAATATATGAAATTAACAATGAGTATAAAAAATATATATAACAAAATCATATTTCTTATTTATACGTATTTACATATTACGTATGTTTAAACTTTTTATGCACTTATGTACAATGATTAATCATTATGAATCATTTTACAAAAACATTAAATATAATCAATAATTTTTATGACTTCTGTTTAACTAATAAAAAAAAAATGAAAATTAAAATTGATTTTTGCAAAATGACTAATTGTTTCACGATTTTCCTTGAAACATCAACATCATTTAAAATTCTAGGAAGATTAAGACATTTACGCTCTCTTTCATGATTTCTTACATATAAATGAGAATCGTATTTCTGACAACTATAATTGGTAATGTTATTTTGAAAAAAAAAATTTACAATAATATTTTAATTTTAATTTTAATTTTTATAGACAAAATTAAATCTATATTTTTAATAAGTGACCAAGAATATTTAATGATAGATTATTTTCTCAATAAGAATGAGAGAAAATTTATATATAATTTAACATAATTTATTTCAAATAACATGATTCGATAAAAATATCTAGATGAAAAATCCTGAATCGGAAATTCTCTTTATTACATGGAATAATCCAGAAACAGAAACGTCTTTAATAGAAAAGGCGCCTCTATCCAGTGAAGAAGACGTTTCAAATCCATCAGAAGAGCCTGGATCATTATGTCATACATTTGCAATGCGCGGAATGTAAAATTCAATTTATGATTGTGAATATATGATCCTGTCAGTAATTACCCTCGTTAAAATGATTGAATATATTGGCGAGAAATGAGTTACTAATTATTATCTGTAAAATATTATCGTCATTTACATAGTCATTTGCCATTACACATTAGCCACATGTCTTTCGCACATTGCACTTAATAAATCATTCAATATGTAAAAACATATAAGGTACGATCGCATAAATTATCCTGAATACATCCTAATTCAATTATCTTCAACAGTTTTATGATAATATAGAAATCCTATGATATACAAAGACAAATATATAGAGAAAAAAGTATTATATATAAAGTATTATTATAGTATTATAGTACCAAAAAAAAATAAAATGGATTTCTAAAAAGATAAGAAACTTAATTATAATCTTATTTTTCAAGTTTTTTTAAATAATTTTCAAGTTTACTAATTCATATTGTTAGTTGTTAAATTGTTTAAGCAATATGTGTCATAAAAAGCAAAGAAGATTTTGTTATAAATTTTGAAATCTTAATGAATATATATTTTTTAAAAAAAATTATATTATTTGTACTTCTCTGATATCTTAATTTAATTTATAAAAGCTATCATTAAAGAAAAAAATATTAAAATAGTATTAAAATAATATTTGCTGGAGTAAACTTTTATTCATGATTATTTTTAAGGCTTTTATTTTTTGATAATTTTTTGATTAAATAAGTACATACTTTTATGTATGTACTTTCAAATGATTTTGTCATATAGATTTTAAGTCAGTGACATTTCTTATTTAAGTAAGAAAATATTGCTATTAAAAAACTTGAATAATTTTTTCATGCATTAATCACAAAATAATAAAATAATGAATAAAATTGAGAATTATCAAAAATTAATAAATACATGACATTATATTATAAATATAAATATATACATTAAAAATAGTAAATACATAAAGATTAATTAAATTAATATTTGTTAATATTTACTTGAAATCAACTTATTTATCAATCGACTTATGATGTAAATATAATTTAAATAAATAAAAAGCTGATAATTAATCAGAAAAACGAGATACATAGTATTATAGTACCAAAAAAAAAAATTATCTGATTTAAATCCTATAAAGTTTCTAACAGAATTTTTTAGAAACTAAGAGATATTGATCTATAAAGATAATTCTGTAACATTCGAATATCAAACACCGGCGTTTCTCGAGAATTGAATTGTGTGCATACAACGCGATGCAATATATGCGTAATAGGTAGAGTACAATACGTAGCATAGAATAATCCGGACTACGCATTGAATGCTAACATGAGCGAGGAACGTGCGCGAGGAATGGTTGCATGCTTGGCGCCACCACAAACACGGTTCGAGAAAACGATGCACGAGATCATCAAATTATATTGTAATAATCTCTAACTATTGTAAATTGTTTTTCTTTCTTTCTCTTTACTTTTGTTTTTTATTATTTTTTTCTTTTCATTTCCATTACAATTGCCATATATACATGAGCCATTGTTATATAAATTTTAATTTCTTTTTGTCCTTAAAAATTAATAAAAATAATTAAAAAAATATTTTTATATAATAAATATATTTTTATTTAATATTAATATAAATATAAATGAGTAAATATAAATATAATGAAGAATATATAATATATGTATAAAAAAATAAAACAATATATTCGTGGATAAAAATCAAAATAAATATAAAAATTATATAATATATTATTTATTAATTATAGGTAATTTAATTTTCATCAAATTAAGTGAAATAAGAAGAGAAGAGTATGACAATAGCAAAGTATGATAATAAAAACGGAGTCATCTCATTTTATTTCTATCTTATTTCCAATACATTTATAATTTAATAAATATAGAATTGATGCTTCTAGATGTTTTACAAATATATTATTTATACATTTTATTATATCTATATCCTACTAAAATATATTATTAAGTATCCTAGTTAAGAAATTAAAAAGCATATCAAACTACAAAATTTATATCTTTTATTTTATCATGTTTATTACAAAATTTTTAAGTGTAAGTATAATTTATATCTATTTTAATATATAATTATAATTATTATATAACATCATTTTCTATAAAAATTATAAATAAATTTGTTGAACTTTTTTGATGTACATATAATAGAACATAAATAATTTTTAATTATTTTTAAATTTCAAATAATTTTTTCTTCTGAAATTATCGTACTTAGAGATATATAAATTTTAAAATGATTATAATATATTCAGATTAAAAAGTATTCGGAATATTATTATAAATTATTTTTATAAAAAATATAATAAATCGGAATATATTTCTTTTTACAAAGCACTGTAAAGTTTTTAATTTCTCAAAAAAAAAATTGTTATAAATATTAGAATCGTTTAAATTTTTATCATTTGTTATAATTTTAAATATAAATCTATATATTAATTTAATATAGTTATCTTTGTTCTTTCATTATTTAAATATGTTAATTATACGAATAATTTTAAATATTTCATCATTTTTTTATAATAAATTTTATGTAACGTATAATATAATCTTTTCTGGTAAAAATATTTCTTTTAAAATCTCAAGAAGAAATGTATTCTATAATCACCTTTTGTACATAAATTTATCATTTGATTTATAATCTAATATTTTTTTTTCTTTTTGATATATCTAAAAAAATTTGATTCAATGTCAATCATTTTTTTTATAGAATTAATAAATACAATTATTATTATTTGTTCTATAATCTTTTAATATTTTTTTTAATTTATTCAACAAATTCGATAATTTTTTGGATGTTATATGAAAGATTTTGCTTTATTTTACTGAATATTATAATATTATAATATTAATTTTTTAATAAAAATAAGTTACAATTTCTCTTTAAAACAAAATTTAAAACAAAACTATTAATTTGTATTTTTGATTCAATTTAAAATCATATTTTTTTTTATATCTATAATTATTTTTAAGAAAACCTGATATAAATTCTATATATGAATTCTATATATGAATTTTTAATTAATTTAAAAAATTTTATTTTATTTTTCGCGATTTCTTATCTTATATGACAACAGTTACCAAATTAAAGATATAAATTAGATATATAAGAACTTTATATAAGAATTTTATTGTAAATGATTTAAAACAAATATATATAACTTCATCATTGATATCTGCAATAATAAAATAATTCAAAAAACGTTTGCAAATTTCTTATGCATTCTTTACATTGTTTACATTATGATGTAGTTTACATTATGATATAACAATGTAATAATAAGAATTATATGTTTTTTATGATATTTTTGAAGTTATTAAGTATATCAAGAATTAATATATAATAGGTAATATAATAGATATATTTGCCATAATATTTATAATCACATTTATATCACATGTATTTTCCATTAATTAAAGATTAAAGATTAAAAGTAAAATAGATAAAATAATAATATCAATATTTCTTTTAAAATCTACAAATGATATCATATTTATGAGTGTAAAAGGTATTCTTAGCATTTTATGATTAATTACAATCACTTGATTCCATTAAAATTCCATTTTTATGTCTATCAGCGAATAAAAAAAAGCTATGAAATCTAAAAGCGAATATTAAAATTTTAAAAATCAATATAATATAATATCTATTTTTCAAACTTGGTATTGAAAATGATTGTAATAAATAAATAATTTATGTAATGCATTTTGTATTTCTATAGTTTGATGGTTTAAAATCAATTTAAGTACATATAAATACTTACACATTGTATCTGTTTTGTATTCAATAGAGCTCTGAATCTGAATTGGTCCTCATAATTTTTTAAATGCATTACTTTATATATTATATATTATACATGCCGCCCGTGCATTATTTGTCACTCGGATGTGTCTCATTTGATAATCTTCGATATTTTTTCTGTTTGCTGACAGGACAGTCATAGCATGGACTTGTATAAGTATATTTAATTGTATCTCGTATAGGATAGTATTTTTTAGCAACGAACAGCACTTGATGCGAAGATTATATACTATATAATGTCTATTATTAATCATCGTTAAATTTTGGTTGTAATACTTTTATATATAATATAAAAATATAATATAGAGAAATGTCAAAATATTATGTATAATGAAAAAAATATAATAATCAATGCAATTTAATTTCAAAAAAATGATAAAATTATGAATGAATACTAAAATAAAATATAAATATTAAAAAAAAAAAACTATTAAAAAAAAAAAACATTGATTCTCAACATTGACTTTGAAATCTCAAAAAATATTATTACATTTCCTCCTTTTATTAGTAAAGAAATAAAATATAAGTAAAGAAATAAAATTTTCTCTTTAAATTAAATAATATTTTCTTTTGATATTTTTATATATCAACAATAAATAAGATGTTTAAGATGCTCAAGCTAAATAAAAATATATATGTATATTTAATAATTTAATAATAATTTAATTTGATTTTATAATATTTTTATAATTAAAAAATTATATTATTTTAATAATTAAAAAATTTAATAGATTTTGTATTAGATATAAGATTTATAATATTTATAATATTTTGTATATGAATATGTAAAAAATTTAATATTCATATAAATATTATATTGACATTATAAATTTAATATTATAATTTGTAAGAATATTTAATAATAAGTAATATAACATATATTTATGTAATATAATTTACATAATATAAATATATATTATGAATTATATATTTATAGTAATATATAACATAATAATTTATATAAATTAGCAAAAATCCTAATTACGAAATTTATTAACAGAATTCGTTACGGAATTCATTAAGAAAATATTTAAAAATAGCATTTCTTTTTAAAATTCTAAAACAAACTAATAATGATTTCATGCTATTGTATTTTCATATGTAATTTGTTTAATGATAAACTAATATTTGTATGTATGCCAGTATCGATCGTAAAATTATCCACGATTTATGGAGAAATTAATTACTAGAGAGAAATAGTATTTAATTATTGTGTTTAATTATGTTGTTTATCTACTTAACGAGTATGTTTTATATTAAATGAGTATGTTTATATTAAAAAGAGAATAAAAAGAAAGAAAGAAAATATCACAAAATCGATAACATGATATTGTATCTACAACAAAATAGGTTTTAGATATATTACACTTATATATATTACACTATATACACTTGCAGCAAGACAATTTTCTTTTGGCAGAAAATAAATTTTAAAGCCTATCAAGAACTATTCCAAGTTGTATACTTATTTAATTTTTTTGACTATTAATGAAAATGACATTGATTCAATACTTGAAGCAATAATTAAGAAGCATAAAAATAAAGTCTCACATTTTTTATTGAAATTGATATTTTTTTTTGAAAATTTATTGAAATTTCATTCATTATTTTATTAAATAATTAAATATTTATAAAAAAATATTTAAATTAAAGAAATATTTAAAAAACGGAATAATAATCCCATGAAAAGACTAACAACTTTAATTCAATGTTTACAAATTTATAATTTCATATATAAGGAAATATAAGGAGCATTAAAGATTAAAGTTTTAAATTATTAAATAGATAACATTATAATATTTTGTAACTATAATTACAATTCGCAAAAAAAAAGCAAGTTATGTGTAATAGTCTATCAATACTAGAATAAGATTTTTAAGAGCCCTTAGCATTTAAGACATTTTGAGGATTTTTTCTCTTATATAAGATGTTTATTGTAATATAATATAAAACTTTTTAAATACTTTCGATAATTTTAGAAAAAATATTTCGAAAAAAATTTAATTAATTTTCAATTACGAATTGCAATATTTACGATTATCAAAAAAATTTTTTTGTAATAAAAAATCATATTGATTTTTTTAAATGACATAATAATATATTTTTGATTCATTATCATTATAACTCATATCAAAACAAATTCAATAATAAACCATATACATATACATACCAAAAAGATAAATCATAAAATAAAATTTTTTTTATTTTAAAAATTTTTTAAATTTCATTGGTGCTTTCTTTTTCTAATGTTTTAAATCAATAGTGCTTATTTTGTAATCAATTCAATACTATACGACACATAAATTTCTACAAACACTTGTTGACTTCTATAATTACTTGTTACACTTATTTCAGTTATATTTATAAGATGTATGTAATATGTAATATATAATATCTATATATTTAAAATTTTTATATGTTTCACAAAATTGATTATGTAGACAACAATTTTCAATAAATTTAAATCGATTTTGTTCTAGTAGAACGGATTCATTAATAAGAAACGAAAAATGCTCATTGAATATTCATTAAGTTGAGTTTGATTATTTCTATTAATATCTATTAATATTAAATCGCCAATCTTATATATATGTATATATCGTATTAACTTTCGGATAATTTGTAACGAAATTGAGGAGAAATTTAAAGACATATTAAACATTATATAGAATTAGCACTTAAATGATTAATAGATTAATTAATTAAATAACTTTATTAAAAATGATATTTTTTCTTTTCCAATGAATTTCTTCAAAGTTCTATATTTATAAAATTATAATCTGCATATTTATAGATGCATAAACATCATCGATCATATATTAATTTTTCGATTATATGTAAAGATTAAGTGGAAATGGAATTGAAGAATTTATTTCATGAAACATATCAACAATTATTTTAATCAAAAAATGATATCTATATAAATTCAAGTTTTTGTTGATATTTCATTTAAATTTTTCCAATTTTACTTTAAAAAAACTCGTGTTTTTCTGCTTATTTTATTATTGAATAATTCATAATTATATAAGAAGGTCATTTTGATTATTCAGATATAATATTCAGATTAATAAAAGTGAAATTGAAAATTTTTCATTTCAAAATTATAACATAAAGTTCATCTTGATATTTAAGCAGTAAATGAAAAATTAAAAAAAAAAATTTTTTTTTAATATATTATGTATATATTTATTAAAAAATATATATTATTTAATATATTTTTTAATTTTACTCGAAATGTATCATTGATTAAGAGATTATTATTGAATAACATTGAGAAAAATTAGAGCATTTATGATTTGATGATTTGGTTTTAATTAAAATATAAATAATAATTAAAATATTATCTTTATTTAAAATAATAAATACATAAAAGCTTATATTATAATAATTAATTGTTTTGTGCTTTTTAATTAAATAAATAAACTAAAATAATTTAAAATAAATTATTTATTTAAATAAAATAATAAAAATACAAAAAAATTTATATTCATACATAAAAAAGATATTTTAAATATCCGTATAGTATCATGTCAATGCTATTTAGATATGTTGAGATGTTAAGATATATTATATCGTTCAGTCATATTAACCAATTTTATATTAATTAAATTTATAATACATTATAGATATAATTACAGATTTTGCAATATCAATTAATATTAAATAAACATTTTGACACAATATATTAATCATAATTATATTTTCACTCTAAATATTAAATATCCCAAATCATATTTTTTAAATCGTATTTTATTAAATTTAGAAAATAATTTTTTTTACTCATAAGACATTCATATTTATCTTTATTTCCCATTTATTATATAAAATTTTGCAAAAAATAATCGATAATGAAAACTTTTTATAATTGTGTCTATTATTTTAGTAATAATATAATATAAGAGATTATATATATATGAAATTTCGATGATATATTGATTTGTCAACAATAATTCATTTTTTTTTCAATATATAAAAAAAAGATGAAAATGATTAATTAAGAACTGAATAATATTAATCCTAAAGTATAATAATTAAATAGAAAAAAAAAACATGAACAAACTACATTCAATATAATAATTAAAAGTGAAAAATAATAATAAATTATCTTGTTAAATATAGTTGGAAAAAAATTGAAATATAATTATAAAAAAGACATTTATTTTATTTCTCTTATCATTTAAGTATTAAATTTTATAATGCAATTATGAAAAAAATTTTTTAAATCTAAAAATTTATATATAAAGATATAATGAACAATTGCAAATATAATTAAAAATATTTTTATTATTGTCATTAGTAAATTGTCAGATTATTGGTAACCAAGCAAGAATTTTCATTATTGATGAACAATAATACTTTCGTATTATATACGACATATTATAAATATTATAAATATTATAAATTATATTATATATATATATATTATATATATGATAATATTCAATAATATATAATATAACGCCAAAAAAAATTCGATTTTTTTAATTGGTTATTAATAATTAAAATATAATTGAAAGTTAACAAAATTTTGAAAAATGATCATAATTATGTATTATGTAATATTATAATTTATTATTTTGTTATTTTGTTATTAATTTATTATTACAATACTTTGTATAATATATAATCTTTATTATTTTATATTTATATATAAAATATTACAGATATGTTTGAAATATTTTTTATTTTTGAAGGTATTATTATTATGTTATTATATTATGTTATTAAATCGATTTAGTTTGAACGAAACAAGTAGTTTATAAATAGAATTAAAATAATTTATTTTTAATTTTTTAATTTTTATTTTTAATCATTTTTAATCTCTAGTTTTTATCAAAGATGAATTTTGTATTTATAATAGATAATTCCATTAAAATATTATAATTGAATATAGCATTAATATATTATCATTAATATATTATAAACAATATCTATTTTTTTGATGATATTTTTCTCATTAAATAATTTTTCAAAAGAAAAATTTTTATTTTTTGAATCTATCTATCTATTTTTGTGATGATTTTACTAATAATATAATATAATATACAATATATATTTTAATAATTATATGTATATTTAATATATTTAATAATATATTTAATATAAAATATATTATTTTTTATTTATATTATATCTTTTTAAAAATATTGCATATAAGAAGAGGATCTTCTAAACATGATATTTGAATATTAGTTCTAATTATTGAATTCAGTTACAGTTATGCAATTAAAAAAATCAATTAATTATTGCTAATATTAGTAAATTGAGAAGTTCGTATCGTATAAATTATAGATTCTTATATCTATTCATTTTTGTGATCAAAAGATATATGTTATATTTTTTAGTAAGTTTTTAATAATTCTTTTTAATTATTTTGTACATATTGTATGTAAAGATAGATATTGATTTTTATGAAAAGGTTTTTTTTATAAAGGTTTTAATCAGGATTTGATATGTCCTAGTATCAAATAATATATTTTTCTATATTACCGGATAATATAAATCTCAATCTTGAATTGTATTAAATGTAATATTCGGACAATCGATACACCACTTAAATTTACGATATCTTAAAAATATTATATTATTTTTGAAAAATAAATCTTCTTTTAAAATCTTTTTTAGAATTTTTTATTTTTTTTATTCTCTTAAAAGAAATAATGAATTAATAAAATATTTCAATATTTAAGATAGTTAGACAGAAAATGAGTTTTTTTATATAAATTTATAAAAAATATATATATATATTTATAAAATCAACGAATTTTATTTATTATTTGAACAAAATATTATTGAATTAATTATAAAATTATGAAACAAATACTATTAAATTAATAAAAACTAAATGTTAACTCATGAAAATGACAATTCTTTTTAAACATGATATCTTATTCCAATATATTAAAATAAAATCTTTATAAATTTATAATATAAAAAATTTAATTTATTAATTTTATTGTGATTTTATTTCAATCTAAATTAAATTTTGAAAAGGAACAAAACATTATATATAAATATCGATTGACGGTATAATTCCATATTTTATTTTCACATCAAATTTTATTTTCCGTAATTTATTAAATTATTATTTTCAAAAGATGTGCAAATTTCGTGCAGCTATTTTTTGCAATAAAGCAAATTCAATCGACTTAAAATCAATTTTTATTATAATATCCAATTATAATATCTAGAAATTATCTATATTACTATGTTTATCATCTAAGCTATAATGAAGTTAACGATGAAACATTTCTTCTTTTTTTGTTCGTTCTTTTTCTTCTTGTTTTTTTTTCAATTTCTGATGTTTTTTGTCATATTATAGAAAGTATGATAAATTCTATATATTGTTTGATTAAGTTCAATTTACTAAGTTCTACTATCTTAGAAAGAATGGAAGATTTTCGAAGAACATGTTCAACATTAAAACGTTCATTTTTTGACAACAAATTATTTGCATTATTTCTTATTAATATATATTGTTTATTGAAGTAAGTAAGTTATAACATATTAGTATCTTATATAGCCATATCCTATTTTTATATTGGAAAAATATCATGTTAGATAAATAAAAATTATATATTAAGAAATTATATACTAAGAATTTGAGCAAATTTATTTAGTGCTATATGCCATTTTATGATTTTTCAAAATTAAAAAAAATTTTTTAAAAATTAAAAAAGTTTCATGTTAATCAAATCAAATATCATTATAATGTTAATTATTTTGATGTTTAATATTATTAATTTATAAACAAAACAGAAAAGAGAAAAAATAAAATATTATATTTTTTTAAGAAAAATCTTAAATATTTGATCGATATTTTTCTATTTCATTTAACTTTTCTTCACGCAACCTCAAAATAATTTATTTATAAATTTATTATACCATTTATATTCAACTAATTCATATTTCAAATAAAACAAAATAAAAAATAATAACAAAATATGATATAATTGGCTTGTGACTGGCTTCAAATTTTTTTTAATTTTTCTCTTATTCTTATACACGCAGCCAAAACGCAATAATTGCCATTAAATCAAATAATCAAATAAACATTCATTTAATTCATTTAATTATCTTAATTCTATCTAATCTAATATAATCAAACTACAATAAAAGAATGGAATGAAAATGAATAATGATAAACAAATAGACATTTTTTTTATTCATCAATTATGGATGTTAATTAAAATAGTTTTCTTCTTTAATAATTTTCTTAGTGCATAGAAATGGTTCGTGTCTAATGATACGAATTGTTAATTATCAAGGCACGTCTCGACAACATCATCGTCATTGACACGCGCGCCTATTATCAATCCACATTTTCTGCGGTAGTTACTATTAATTGTAAGTTCGTGATCAATTATCACGAATACAATAACTCGTCAAGAATGTGTTATTCTTTTATTTTTCTTTTTTTCTCTTAAGTCCAATTCTTATTAATTTTATTTAAGAAATTATAAAATACTAAGAAAATGGAATGAAAAAAAGTGGAAAATGGAGTGAAAAAAAGTATTGCACGGATAAAAAATATTTTTTGTTATGAAAAAAGAGGAGAAAAAAGATATTATATTATAATATTTATATATTATAAACTGGTATGACACGTGATTTCATTTTTTCTATTAAAATATACAAATTTTTTGATAAGAATTTTTTTTTAAATATAGATATCGACATATATATTATTAAATTTTTTTATATAATATATCAAATTTATTTAACGATTTATAATCCAAAATTTATTTTTGAATTATGAATCCAAAGTTTTGTTTTATATAGGATATTAATATGTTTATGAAATATTTTTGCAAACTCCATTTTAAATATTAAAATGCATTTTTTTAAAAAAAATACATAAAAATTGATGAATAAAAATATCAGTTGAGATTTATTTATTATATTATGTAAATTGGGGATATTTGTGAAAAAGTTGAATGTAAAAAAATCTACAGAATATAATAATATGATATAAAATATTCAAAATATAGTACACATTATTATTTGAGGAATAAATAAATAAATTTCTATTTATATTCCATGTAAAATTCTTTAAATATATAAAAATTCTTTAAATTTATAAAAATTTGATTTTATTTCTAAGTTCATAAAATTATAAAGAATGAAGAGATAAAGCAAAACAAATAGAGAAAAATGATTCTATCTTCTATTTTCTATTATTGTGCTTTGTTTTTGTCTTGCTTCTAACAAAAATTTAAATTGCTCATAATTTAATAAATGAATTTTATCCGATGTTTTTATATATCAATTTTTATTTTTTTTAATCTCGAGAATCGATTTTCTAAAATTATTCCACGAATATATTAATACTTTATACAATTAATTTTTCGTCATTTTTTCTTAATTTATTATTAAACCCTTAAAAATAAAATAATTTAACCAAATAAAAAAGACTTAGTAGAAATATTATTTTTAAATTAAAAATATGAGAGAAACCAATTTACGAAGAAAATAAGAATAATAAATTTTGAAATAAAAACAAATGTAATTATAAGAATATATATGAAAAAAAAACAGATGTTTCAATAAAGTATTGTGACTATGAAAGTTATTTGATTTAAAATTTCGAACGAAAAGTGGGAACAATTTTAACATCACTTCATTTTTTAAATGAATTATATGATTTTTGTATGCATTAACTGATTTATCTAGACATTCTCTATAAAAAAATATTATTAATAATATCGAAAAATCATCGAAAAACCATTTAGGAGATGTTTCAATTTAAATATTGCGATTTTATATTATTAGAATTAAAGAATAAGAAAATGATAATCTCTTATAATTAATTTTTATTCAGTAAAACAATATATAAAAACAAAACACATTTTTTATTGATCTCGTTTACTATTAACTTTAAGTTGAAGCATTAATGAATAAAATAATTAGTACATGAATTAATAAAATTTTGTAGTTTTATTGTAAATAGTTATTATATTTTTTTATATTTTTATCTTCAAGAAAAGTTTTGCAATTTTTATTGTATTTAGTATTATCAATATACTATATGATAAACAAAAATCTTTATATTTCTCATTAACTGTAAACATAATTAAGAAAAAAAGTCTTAAAAAAGAATGGTCCATTTCTTTCCAAATTATTTTATCAATAAAAATAAAAATAAAAATTTAAAAACTTTTAATAAATATTTGATATCTTTATTGATTTTGTAATGATTTAAAAATAAAATATAAAGCATATAATTAATAATTTTGCATTGAAAAATAAAAATACAAAATATTGAATCAATTAAATATTTTTGTGATCAATTATTATAAATTTTATCAATTTTTTAGTATAAATTTAGTATAAATTTCGAAAATATATTGTTCTTTTTTTATTAAATTATTATGATCCGAAGAAATATGAAAAATATATAATTGCAGAGAACAGTAAAATTAAAATTATTTTTTATTTATAGATTATTTTAGACTATATATAGATAGATATAATATAAGATATATAGATAGATATAAGCTAATATATATAGATATAATTATTAGATATGAAACAATAAAATACTAAAATTGCTACATCTTATAAGTCAAATAAAAAATCAAATAGAAAATATATTAATTATGAATTTTTTTCATTGTTTCGAGACACTAAATTCATTTTAGAAATATTGCTATTATAATGTATTTTATATTTATATTTCTTATACTATAAAAAAAAAGAAAATAAAAGAAAAAATAAAAACAAAAAAAGAATTTTAATAAATTGGTACTACAATACTATGATACCATAGTTACGATTATAGAAAAATTGATTATAGAATGAATATGATCAGATATCAAAGGCAATTCAGTTTAAATTACGATATAATAGTCTTAATAGTCTAGACTTAATAATCTCAATAGTCTATAATCAAGATTCAAGATCCAAGATTAACACACTTGATATATCGATTACATATATAATTACTATGAATATAATTGCTCTTCATTATCGGCACATTAATTGTTACTTAAATCAAGTTAAAATTAGTATTCATATGGAAAAGAATTAATTCCTATTTTTTGGGAATTTAATAAAAGTTCATTGATAACAATATGATATAAATATGAAAAAGAAGCGAAAAACGGAAACAAGATTAAAATATTGATTTTAAATTAATACAAAGATAGTTATGCAACGATTATAAAAAATTATTACGTTATTAATATTATTTAGCTGCGAAAAAATTATATATTATGCATGTAAATATTTTTGAAAAAAAAATTCATAAATTTTTAATAGATTTTTATTAACAAATTTTGTATTGTACATTTTTCTATTGATAATATTAATAACAAATTAACACTTTTATTAATTTCAATAATTTCGAATAAAGAAATTTAATTTTGAAAAAATTTCATTATTTCATTATTAAAATTTGTAATTAATTAATTAATTATTATTTATTATTATAATTTATTATTATTTATGAAGTTAAAGTTAAAAATAATTATTTAAACATGAAATATCTAAAAAGTCCTAAATTCATTTAATTCTATTATATTTTATTAAGTACAACTTAATTTGTTTCTATTTTAAGTTTTTATAATAAATTTTTCAAAACAGAAAAAATTATTTGTTAATCGATTTTAATGATTATGTGACAAATGTTTCAAAAATTCAAAATAATATATAAAAAATAAAAAAATATCTATTAATATCTGAATATTCGAGATAAGCACACAAGGAGGTATTCTTTAATATAAGAAAAAAGAAAAGAAAGAAAAGAGAATCTCGTAAGATATTGGTTCGTCCCAAACAGGTTTTTTAAATACATTCTTTCTCATCTTGATCTTCGCCATTTGTGCAACCAACTTCTTATGAATTATCATTCTTCATTTTGAGAGATTAAGATATGAACTTTAAGATATTTTTCTTTTTTTTTTCTAATGAAAAATCTCTATTAAGTAGATAAATATTATATTTCAAACAAAATACGATTCATCAATTATGTTATATTGAAAATGAAAGCTTCGATAATTTTTTTTCTTAATGATATTAGAATTTAATATAATATAATGCATGTAATGTTTTTATAAAAATTTATTTACAATTTAATTTTTTTATTTATTTCTTTTCTATGAATTTATTTTTAAAATTAAAAAATATTATATTTATTTGAAAATATAGTTATTAATATAGTAAATTATATAGTAAATTATAGTATATAAGTATATAGTAAATTAAAAAATTTCTACTTTTTTATTTAATAATGCAAATTATATCTCTATTATTACCAAATATTGTTTAAAATTTAATTAAAATTTTGACATTTTTTAACTAACTTTCGATGTATGAAATGAATTATAACTTTTATTTTTTAAAAAAATAGATGTCTTATTAAAATTTTTAATATCCAAATGAGATTTATATTGCACTGCACTTATACTTATACTGTATAGTTAAACATTTTGTTACATATGTATGAAAATTATAATAATAGAAATAATATTGTTTTTAAAACAATATCAAAAATTAATAAAGATATAATCATAAAAATATCAATAAATAAAATAGTATTATTATGTTTAATATAGAATGATGGAATATTTAATATTTAACGAATTTTTATATTAGAAGAAATATAACTAAAAATTATTATTAATATAACTAATATAATTAATAAAATTAATTAATTTTAGCAAAAATATTATTTTATATAGATTCTTTATACTTATTAATTTTTATTTCTACTTAAATCGGCAACTTTTTTCAAGATGGTTGTTTATAAAGTAGACACAATAATGCAAAACATGCAAATTTGAATATTGAGATAGGATTTGTTGTGCAAAGATTAAACATCTCGAAATATTTAACGAGTTGTAATATTCACAATTTACATATCTATAATAAAAATAAAAAATCTGATTTTTTATGAAAATCGAATTAGAAATATAAAACACGATTGTCACCTAATAAATGGTAAAGTAAGTATTGCTATAAATTTTATTACACATATATACTTATTTGATGATTGCGAAAATAATTGCAATAATTTTGAAATATTGTAATAATGTAATATAATTATGAAATATAAATTTATGATTTATTTTATATAAATAAATTATATTATTTCAATTATATTATTTATAAATTGAAATTTCTTTTTTAATTATTTTATTTATTATCTTTTATAGATTATTTTACTATGATATAATGATTTAATTTAATATAAAAATTGATATATAGATATATATATAGATATATTATTAATTTCCTATTATTATAATTATTTTTAACTTTTGTTACAATTATTTTTAAATTTTTCTGAAATTTTTCATTACTGAAAAAATGATAAAATCATATGTTTACTAATTTTTTATGCCAATTTGTTTATTCTTTATTAAATTTTTCGTAATTGTAAATAATGCATTCCATATTTCCATTTCGTTACAATATATGATATTTTGGATTAAATTTTTATCTTTTTTTATATTAAAATTGTATTTATATCGTATAAATAATATTTTTAACGAAATATGATTTGATTGAATAAGAATATAATTATTATAGTCGGATATCTATTTTGAATATTTATAATAATATGAAAAAATGTTGTATATAAAACTTACACTGTATAGAGAGGGACATATTATGATACAAACATTTTTTGCGTGGATAAAGGTATAGAAGAGATTTCAAGGTCATCTCTATTTTTTTAAATGGAATGCTTTTTTTTATCACAATATAATAATTGATGTTGAGAAAACTTCAGTAAGCATCAGTCATTGAAGATCATGCAAGATCAAATAGTAAAATAAAATATAATAAATTTTTTTTCATTACAGATGTTCGAATTGGTGATTGTTTTATATTTAATGTTGATAAACAATATTTTTCAATGCTTTTCAAAGAAAAAAATCTAATGGAGTTAAGTTTGGAGAATCAAAATATAAATATAAGCTGTTCAATATTATATATAATTAATATAATATTAACATGAATTAATAGTTAGTCTCAGTCGATTGCTAAATTAAGTAGCTGTATCCATCCAAATGAAGTTTTCTTTTGAAGTGAATATAATCCTCATTTATGGTGAAATGTAACAAAATTCGAAAAGAGCTGAAATCTTGTATACTGAACAATTTCCAAACATATACATCCTTCACATCAAATATTTTAAAAATTATGCACAAAATTGAAAAAAAACGGAAATTTCTGTCTTCGTAAAAGCAATCATCGTAAAACAGTAATTAATGAAAAAAATGAAACTAATGTTCTTGCAATGTCATAATCCGCAAATTAGTTCTCGATAGAGAACGTGAGTCGGATATCAATAGAAGGAGCGTGCTACGAATTATTACACGGCATAAATTTCATCCATTCCTTATTATTCTCTATCAAAAGTTACACGATACAGATTTTATGAATCGCATCGCATTTTGTCTATAAACTCTATATGAAGTACAAATAAAGAAAACAATTTTTTTTTCAATACTATTTACCGATGAAGCTTATTTTATTAACCATGAAAATCTCAATTTGCATAATGCGCATTATTAAAATGCTGATAATCCACATAAGTTACGACAAGTTGAGTATCAACGACAATGGTCAATTAATGTGTAATGTGGAATCGTTAGTAATCAAATAATCAGATTTTTATTTCATCATATTTTATGATGAAAATCTTATTGGCGAAAAATATGAACATTTTATACAAAATAGGACTTTATTAGAAAACTTTTATATTAAAACTTTATGTATTAAGGACTTTTTATAAAATGTGTCACTAAATATTCGTCAAATGATATGGTTACAGCGATGGATGTCTCTCACATAATGCTCGGAAAGTAAGAGATGCACTTAACGAACTTTATCCAAATAGATAGATAGGACGTGGGGAATTTGTTTCTTTATCTCGCTCTCCAAACTTGACCCCATTAGATTTTTTTCTTTGGAAAAATTTTATTCATCAATATTAAATATAAAATAGTCACTAATTCGAACATGTCCTATAATATAAGAAAGTTTATTGTTTGACCTTGCATGACTTTCAATAATTAATGTTTATTGAAGTCTTCTCAACATCAGCTATTACATCGTAATAAAAAAAAAATAGTATTTTATTTAAAAAATAGAAATAACCTTAAAATCTCCTCTATATCTTTCCACGTAAAAAATGTTTATAATATGCCTCCCCCCCCTATCCCCATATAATACAAGTTTTAATACAATTTAATACCCCATTTAATACAATATAACATTTTTTCATATTACTACAAATAACGGCAATGTTCAAGGTAGACATAATGTATCCTACTCTGTATAATATAATATTCTTATAATCATATTTAAAAATATTATATATATATTATATATATTGTCAAATATATATTATATATATAATATATATATAATATAATTATAATATATATATATATATATATATATATATATATATAATATAATATATGTATACATATTATACTGTGAATGTATATATATATTACTTAAAACTAAAAACTGTCTCTCATTCCAATTACTAATAACAATTTACAAGATGCATATTATTACATCTATAATACATCTAATAACACATGTGTATCTTTCGAAGTTAGCTGCCTAAATCGATTTTTTATCTCAGTTTTAAAAAATCATTAGATCATTAAATCATTAAATCAAGAATCTGACACACATAGAATTCGTCTTCGATTTATATACATTCCATGTTAATGAATTAAATGACCAACTATGAGAAAATAAGGAATGGTATAAAACATAATTAATTGATATGATTATTTGTTCACTACATTAAGAATAAAAATTGATTGAAAATGTAATATAAGTTTTAATCATGAACTTAGTTTTTTTTTTATTTTAATAAATCAAAGTATCAATTTATTATATTAATAGATAATGAAACGCAAAAATTATTAATGGAGTGCGAAATATTTTATAATAAACTTAATATTATATTAAATATTAATGATAGCATGATATAATAAGGATGTTATTGAGAATTAATTATTGACATATTAATAACGATATATTATTATCTCTAATCTTAAAAAAATATTATATATAGTTGTATTATTATATGTATTAATATATATTATATTATAGTAATTATTTAATAATGATATTATTATTATATTTTTGTATTAATTTACTATTAGAAAGATTTAGTTTGTTCATAATTGAAATGTAATTCTAAAAATTTAAATAATGAACATAATATGAAAAATTATTTTTAAGTATAATATTATAATTCATTATGATATTCGTTGATCATATATTTGCATATTATTATTTAAAATAAAATGTATTATTTTTTTAATATATTTATGAATGTAAAGATAAAGTAACTTTTATAAAATAACAATAAAAGAAAGGTGGTAAAAATAAGATATATATTAAAAA
This sequence comes from Apis laboriosa, assembly GCF_014066325.1. Taxonomy (NCBI): domain Eukaryota; kingdom Metazoa; phylum Arthropoda; class Insecta; order Hymenoptera; family Apidae; genus Apis; species Apis laboriosa. The sequence goes on along the minus strand of NW_025224820.1, from coordinate 369,949 downwards.
AAACATTTTGATTATAGAAATTGTATACTTGTTTTATAATTATAATATTTATATATATATATCAAATTATATATCATATCATATTCATTTAAAAATTCCATTATTAATAATCATTTGTGAACGCTTTCTTTTGATTTTTGTATATTTTTTTATCAAATATTTTGAAAATTAATATTGTATATTTTAGAAATTTTTATAATTTTGAGATTGTAAAATTTTTGGAATTTTTTAATAAAAAATTTTTTTTGATGGGTTTTTTTATTTATAATAGACATTAAGAAAATAATCTAATCAATGGATAATTATTAGAATATTTCCTTTAAAATTTTTCGTTGACATAATTTTTCTATTTATAAAAAATAAATATATGAAGAAAAAAATGAATAAAAAATCATGAAAGGGTGCATAAAACAAGAAACAGATAAAATGAAAAAAAATATGAAAAATGAAAACATTTTTATTTAAGATATAGATATCATATAGTAAAATTAAAATATCGCTGTAGTTGTATTAATACTATTAAAAATATTAGTTATCTATTATATAGATATTAATACATAATATATTATTTATGCATACAATAATTGTATATACTACAATTATTTATTATATTCATTTTTTAATTATATTTATTTTTCTTTATATTTATAAAAATTTTTATTTTTTACTTTCTAAAACAATGTATTTTATCTCTTTCATGAATTGATTGACATAACGAAATAATATTCATATTAATTTTTTAATTTAATTTTTCTGAATAATAAAATCATAATATTATTATGTTTTTCTTATATAAATATGTATTTTTCATAATATGTAACATAATTTATATTAAGCTTAAAATATACTAAAAAACAAAAAATAATTCCTAAATTTAAAAACAAAGATAATTATTTTATTAAAAAATAAAATATAATTTTAAAACAATATTAATTAAAATATTTCAATTAACAACAAAATTAAAAAATCTACAATTAAAATTGAGCAATCAAATATTTTAATAATATTTTAGATTACTTTACAGATTAAAAAGATATATTCTTATTCGTAATTTTTTGATGTGTTTCTTTTATAAATATATATGTTAATAAAATTAGAAATATACTTCGTACACTTATTTAATATATTAAAGAAATTAACCTCAATCTTTTTTATCATTATTCTAGATATATCTAATTACATGTAATAAGAAATGTATTAAATTAATATTAAAAGACATTTCAAGAAAACACAAAATTTTAGTTGGAAATAAATTTCATTTTCTACCAATCTATCAAATTGATTTGTATACATTACAAATGAAATTTGCATATTAACAATATTATTGTTTAATGATAAACTTAAATATACACGAAGATCAATCAATATAAAAATACAAAATGAGAATAAAATGAGATAGAAAAAAATAATATATTTGTGGGTATTTATTAGAAATGTGTAAAGTCGAAATGAAAAAACTGAAAAAAAAAAACTAAAAAGAAAAGAAAAATTATTTCGATACTGAATATGTATATTTATGTATGAATTCCACTGAATGACAAATCTGTATCTATATTATTTCGAGAATACGAAAAAAAAAAAAAATTAAATATAATCTTTGAATACATTTTTTTTTATCGAATCAATGATTTTTTAAAAAATAAATAATCCACGATGCTAGCTAATAATAATTAAATTTTATTTTTGAATAAATATATATGTATATGTGGAACTTATAAAATAATTGATTAATAAAGTGATTCTTGATATAAAAATTTTTTATGATATAAAAATATATCGTATATATCATATATATAAAAAATATTATATATCAAATTATATATTATATATAAAAAATATATTATATATAAAAATATTTCTCATTTATATTTTTGTAATATTTATAATATATTTATATATANATATAAGTATAATATATAATATAATTATATATAATAATATATAATATATATAAAATAAATTATATAATATATAATTATAAAAAATTTTATTAATTAAGACAAATTTTTGTATACAAAATAGAATTAAAAATTATAATTAATCATATAGAATAAAATGTCACATAGAATACAATACAAGAGAATACAATCAAAACGTAAAGTGCGCTTTGCAAAGAATATAAACATTTTCCCGATATATCAAGAAAGACTGGCAGAGAAATAATCCAAGAAACAGAACAAACAGAACGACAAAACCAAGTATAAATCTACTATCCAACTATAAAATATTCGCGGTTTATTAACATCGTTATTTTGCTATATTAATATTATTTTTCAAATCATAAAGTACGTGAAACATATATTTTAAAATATATTTCCGAAAATAATGCGAATAACATTTTTACGATTAATAATGAAACATAGATATGCAATATTTTTTATTTTATTTAATTGTTAGGAAAATAATTGAAAGCTTATATATAATAATACTTATATATAGTTTTCCTGTAAAGTCAAAATGAAAAATTATGCTATTTCTATCTTTATGCTGAAGCTTGTTTCTTTTTTTATGATTTACGAGAAGAAAACATGTGTTAGTTTACAAATAAACTAGTAATGTGAAGAAAGAACAAAATATTAGACTACTACTTTTATCATAATTAATTCAATAATGAAGAAATGAGTAATCGCGACATAAATAAATACGATTCTCTTTTAATGATTGTTATCGTAGATCATTTATGTGAGTATTACAATAGCATTGCTGCGGAAATTGATTAGTTGTCATGATTTCTATCTATATGGATTTCTATATGGATTTTAATCTAGAAATTGATTACTTGATTTCTATTTTGAATTTTATTTTAAAAATTAATTATAAATTATTGCCATAATTTGTATTCTAATATTTTTTCATTTTCTTTTTATGAATAATTCTTTTGAAAATTATATATATATATATAAAATAAGATTTCCAAATTAAACATATATTTTAAGTTTTAATTAAAAATATTATTGTATAATATCATATTACAATATTCATTTAATATTTTAGTAAATTGATTATTATTAAACATAATAATAGTATGAATTAAAATTTTGAAAATTTCTATCTATTATAATATATTTTCATTTCTAATAAATATATTTATTAATCTTTTTATACGAAATATATTATATTTTATATATATATATATGCGAAACACACATTTTTTAAAAAATAAAAATGAAACTAATTCATATTAATCACAGAAAAATTATAATACAAATGAAAAACTAATAATTGATTAATTCTAGAATAATTTAATAATTTTATATTAGTTTTTTTACGCATTTTTTACAAAAATATATTATTCGTTTATTTTGAACTCAGTTTATCACAGATTACTCAGAAATATCACATTGCTTATAAGGTAATCTAATAATTAATACTATAAAAATACATTTTAATTAATACTATAAAAACATTTTTTATCTTATAATATTGAGAATGAATCAATGTAATATAATAATAATTTTGGATTAAATACAAAATATATTATAGTCTATATTTATCAAAGTTCAATTTTAACTCTGATTCTATTCTAAAATTACATCAATAGATTACTGAATATGAATTGTGCATATTGTACAGTATTTCACTTTTTGCTTCAAATTATAATGTTAAAATAATAATTCAATAACATCAATATTCTATAATATAAAATAATAGTATAAAATAGTATAATAGTATAATAGTATAATAGTATAATAGTATAAAAAAGTAAAATTAAGAGATAAAGAAAATAAGAAAAAAGAAAAAATTTCTAAATCTAAAATGAAAATTTCTAAATGTCAAAATATCATTGTTTTTAAAATAAACATTTTAATTAAATTAATGATGAATCATATACATGCAATATGAAAATTTTACCGTAATAGTTTCAGATTTCAAATATATTACCATGCACTGATAAAGAACATTACTATTTCATGGAAAAAATTATCGTTTTAAAATCCTTCTTGGAATTATGAAAGAGAAAGAAAAAGAAAGTTAGAGAGAGAAAGAATGAGTAAATGAGTAAGTGAATGAATGTGCGTGCGTACGTGCATACGTGTGCAGATGTGTGCATGCGCACACGCGCAGTGAGTGAGTGAGTGAGTGAGCGAGTAGGTGAGTGTGTGCGTGCGTGCGTGTGTGAGAGAGAGAGAGAGAGAATTAGTATAATGCAATAAAATTTCGTAATAAGAAATCAAAATTATCTTTCCACTGAGTGTAAAAGCAGTAAGTTATCGGGTGCTCCACATAATTAAGTTAACAACGAATATAATACTGGTCGGAGTTTCTCGATTGATCATTAACACTAAAAAAGGAAAGAAATAGGGAGAGAGAGTGAAGCAAAGATAGAAAAACAGAAACAGAGTCAGAGACTTGATATCGCGTATTTATAATTAAATTAAAAAAAAATATTACGTTGTCGGATCTCTAATCGAGCGTCGAATATTACTGTTATTTACCTTTCTTCTTTGCCTGGGACAAACAAAAGACTATTTGTATCGCATGGCGGGATACTTAAAAAGCTGTAGAACGCTTGTATTCGCACATTGAATGTTAATAATTTTTCTATCGAATTAAATTGTAAAAAAAAATTTCTTTTCATCGTTAAAAATATTATTTTCATCTATATTTCATAATTATCATCTGCCTTAATTATCAAAAAATCAACTATAATGAATGAATACTTTTTAACTACACAATGGACAATTTAATCATCTCTGCATAAATAATTACATCTGCGTACTACATTATTTGAATTTAATATACTAATAGAAGCATTAGTATGTTAAAAATAAAAATATTGAAGTTCATTTAATTCAATACTTTATGAAATATAAAATAAATATAAAATAATATTTTAGTATTGAATTGACTTTTTAATCAACCTAGCTAAACTTTTAATTTAATTTAATAAATTTAACGAATTTTTTATAAATTTTATAATATAGATTTATAAATTTAACAAAAATAAAATTTAATTTATTTTATAAAAAAATTTGCATAAAATTTTCAGAAAAAGTATTTTTCATTATCTTAAATAATATAAAGAGAAATTATATTTGAACAAAATAGATTTTAACTTCACTAATTCTTCTCTAAACATTAACTATTTTAAAAAAAAAAAAAAAATAAAATCTAATCCAGATTATAATAAATACCAAGAATATTTCAGAATAAAAAATCCAAAAAAGTCTTTAAATAAAGAAACATTCAATTACTTACCTTAGCCATAGTGATGGTATTTATGGCAGCATTAAAATGAACGAAGATGAACAGAAGAATGGCAACGCGTATCATCGGAATCATCATCATATCCTCAATTGGTGGTACGTCCTCGAGGGTCGAAGGACCAAAGCCACTAGTCTGATACGTAAGTAACACGCACGTCACATACATTCACTGTTCCTAGCACATGATATCTTTTTTTTCATGATCTTTTTTTCTCTCTTCTTTTTTCTACTTGCGTTTCTTTTCTTCGAAGTGTTTTCACAATCTTGTTAGACTTTTTTATCACTTTCGTTTTCCGTAATTAATATAGATCTTTGATTTTCTTTTAAAGAACGACAATGAGGGTAAAATTGCATGCAAACACTTCCACAAAAGAACGCAAATATATGTCCAGCCGTGGCAACTGCCGTCGAGCAACTGGCACTTGCTCGTTTGCTGGAGCAGCTTGTCTCGGTAACTGATGGCAGACTCTCTGTTGCAGTTTTGTATGTTACGCTCCTCTTCGTCACTATGGAATTTCGATGGTTAAAAAGTGACGAGGATTTCGTGCTCTTCATCACTTCTTAAGGGAATTACAAGATCATTTTTTTCAATAATTATTTAGTTTGTTTTAGCTATTCGGATACTTTTCTTATAATTGTATTTCTTGGTTCGGACATGAAAAGTTAAATTCTGTTAGAAAGATATATTATTCAAAAGATTATTTTAATAAGATTTATAGACATTATGAAATCTGATATTTTTATAATGTATCATTAAAAGGAAAACATTTAGTAAAACGGCTTATTAAATTATGATCTATTTTAAATAGTGTCATATAACATATATTCTTTAGAATTTAAATATTAAATAAAAATATATTTTAAAAAAGTTTACTTATTTATTATTTAATTATTTTATAGATTTAATTGGATTTTTAACAAACAAAAAATTAATTTACCGATTTTATCTTTTTGTTTTTTTTATTGGAAAAAAATATTTATATAATGTTTATTTTTATCTTTTTCTTATCACATTTTAATCTCATCAGAAGTTTTTTTTATTGGTATTTATTTTATATTTCTCTTAATGCTGCTTCACTGTCTGACAGATAACAGTAAAAATAAACTAATTCTATTTTTAATTATAATATAATTATATGTAAGTAATTATGTATAAAAATCTTAATTATTACTTATTTATAAATTAAATATAATTATAATAACAACAATCGATTAATACAATTATAATAACAATTATAATCAATTATAATTTTTTGTAAAAACTCTTTATTAGAAATTTTATTATATTATATATATGTATTATATACATGTATGTACATCTATATTATATATACACATGTATATATATATATATATACATACAATTTTATATGATTGAAGATTCATAAGCCATCCAGAATTCGAAACTGATTCAGAACTGGTTGTTTGGTCGATGGAATGTAGCTTTTAACAGCAACTGACCGGCCGGCACAAAAGGGTGTGAGAGGGTGCAGGCAGATTGTACGAGCGTTTAGAAATGGATACACACCTGTAGCTATTGACATTCGTTAAATTTTTTGATTTAAATCGAAATTTAAATCAAAACTCTAATTTATTCTTTTCGTATTCATAATTCGCATTTTTTCATCCTCTTCTAATTGATTGTTCTTTTCGAATTCTATAAAATATCTGAAGATCAGAAAAGAAATCAGAAAATAATGTTGCCATCCTTTCGAATTCACTTTTCCCGAAATACATTTTAATTTTTATATCATTATTTTTTCTTAATATAATTTAATATAATTTAACTGTTAATAAATATAAATGCTTTTTAAATTCATTGTAAAATTTATTAATTTATTATTATATAAAATTATTTGTAAACTTATTAATTTATTATAGAATCTACTATTTAATTTAGGTTTTTTACTTAATTAAGGAGAATATAAAAATGAATATAACAAAATATATATGTATATATATGTATTACAAGATAATAATATAATTTGATTCAATATAATATAATATAGAAATAGTAATATATAATATAATATAATGTAGAAAGTTCAATATAATGTAGAATAATAATTTTATATACATATTTAAAAATCCTAATTTCATATTTATGAATTCTTTGTATATATAAAGGCATCCATTATATTAAAATTTACTAAGTATTCTTTATTATTTGTTACAAATCGTAATAATTTTGTTATAGAATATATAATATTTTTAGCATACATAGTATTTATAGTTGTCATTTATAATTTATAATATAAAATAATATATAAGTATATTTATTTCATTTCACTTATAGACACAACATAAAATTAGAAAAATAAGTTATAAAATTAAAATTTAAAGTCAGATTTAAACTGATTATGCTCGTTGTTCCATCAATAATTTCTAATATTGTCGCACATAAGCAATATCTATCTTTAAGACACCTGTTTAAGACAAGTAAACACAATGATGGTTAATCGACCAGAACGATGATCGAACTCTGATTGAACTTGTTCTTTTGGTAAGCGTAACGAGTAAGATAATAACTCACTATTGCTCAGCTTCCTACATACTCGTGAATTTAATTTCATGAAATTCGCGATTAACTGTCTTTATATAATTTTACTAGTTGCTTCATATTATATGTATTTTCGTAAAAAATAATTATATATATAAAAATATATACGAAAAATAGTTTTTGTTCTTTCTTTTATCTTAATGACAATTTTCACTATTTTCTCTCTTCTTCTTTCTAATAAACTAACATGAAAAATAATTTTTCTTTTTTCGTTTTCTCAATTCTCAATTCTTATTAAAATTTCTTAATTTTTTTTATTGATGTATGCATGTTAAGTAAGAAATAAATAATATTAAATAAGAAATAAGAATTATTATTTCATTATATTAAAAGAAATTATTAATTCTTAAAAACGAAATTAATTTAAGAATTTAAAAAAAGCAGATAATTTAAAATAAAATTGATAAATTCAGAATAATTATTGATATTCGAATATATTCGGTTTAGCGGAGAAAGTGAAAACGATCGTGAGTGCAATTATAGTATCATGTCTGAGATAACCAAGGAGACAGAAGTTTTTCTATATTTACAATTTGCTTTTAAAATATTATTATTAAATCAATAAATCAAATAAATCATTTAATGTATTTAAGTAAATCATTCAAACGTAGACATTGATAATTAATTTTAAATATGACAACAAATTCTTAAAAAGACTTTAAAAATAATTTTTTTTTTACAAATGAAAAGTTTTTGAAAAGTAATTGTCTAATATTAAAAAATATGCAGATGAAAAGATTTGAGACATATAAATCTTAAATAAATATTTTAATTATTTTATAATGGAAACAAATTTTATATAAATAAATATAAATTTTAAAAATATAATATGGTTGATATTATATTTTAGAAAAGAAATTTATTCCTAAAAATTTATTAAAATAACATTTAATCAAAAAAATTAAGTTCAACAAATAATATTAATCTTCCATTTTTATGAATTTTACGATCTCTGATTCGATCTCTGAACGAAAGATTTAAAAAAACGTAATTTAATATTCGATTTAAAGTAATAACCAATCGTTAGCAATTCTGAATGATTTCAGAGAGATTTTACTTTCTTTATTGGAATTCCAAACGATTGCGAATTCTGAAATTGGTAAAGTGATTGCGTCCCTGTTCTTCGTGCACGAAGGGACTTAACAGGCTGCTCGTTGGCCAAGCCACCATCGGTTGGACAGCAACTTACTCGTCGTCCACTCTGGCACACCTGTTCACTCAGGTATGCAATCTTTCCTCTCGCTTTTTCTCTCTTTTCTCATCTTTCTTTCTCTTCCTCTTTCTTACTATGCTCGTCCCTTCCCCACTATTCTTTTATCTCTTTCTTGCTCTTCATCATGACAACAGACCAACGGTGGTTTACCGTTGTCTAGTTGATCCTGAATCCACGGAGAATCGGTCCATTCGCGATGTGTAAACTTCTATTAATATAAGTCATCCTGTAATTTCTGCTTCATAATTATCTTTCTCTTTTTCTTTCTTTTTCTCTCCATCTATCTAAAAATCTAAAAATGTCTACTTATATATTTTTGATCAATTTGTAATTGATTATAAATTTATAATTAATTAAATTTAGTTATATTTTGATATACTTTAATTGTTATTGATTTGATGATATTATTAATATTTCTTTATTCATATAATAGTTGAAGAGAAAATTGTCTTTTTTTTACAATTTTCTTGTTTACAATAACGGTGCTTTTAAGTTTCCTTGCTGTGAAAAACTTATTTTCATAATTTTGTTTGTCTTTTTCAGATTGTTTCGGATCGATTGGAAAAAATATGGAAATTCTTGATTTAATCGAACAGAAGAATTATACAATATATTAATACTCCAATAAATATAAATATCTTTTTTATCAGTTATTATAGTTACTATAGTTTGTAATAATATTTCTTGAAAAATAATGCTAATAAGAAAATCAATCCGCAATTTTTAATTAAAATCGATTAAAATTCTGTTTATAAAAATATATTCTTATAATAGTAGAATTATTATCTATTAAAGATAATAAATTCTGATAATTCTAATAGTTAGTAAAATTATTATTAAAATATATTCATGTATAAATTATAATACAAAGTCTATTAAAAATCTATAAAAATCTATTATAATATAAAAATATAAATATAATTTAGATGAATTTAAAAATGAAATAGTATAGAGCTAGTTATTACAATTTCATGATATTCTTTAAATATAATTTATCTGAAGTATGTATATAGAAATACAAATATGAAACGAATTGTCAGCAAGCTTAAATCTTCAATGCATTTCAAGAACACATTATTAGACTTTTAGATATTAAATAATACAATAGGCACAAACAAAAATTTGTATATTTCTCTATTCCTTACTTATATAAAGTGTAATTAACAAAGTTCACACATTTTTAGTAACACACTTTTGAACAATTGATTATAGAAATTAAAACAAACAAAAAAGTTAATATAAAAAAACATCAATTAAGACGTTATTTATTGAGTTATAAGTAAGTATTAAACTTTATGTTAGATGAAATAAGATAAAGACAGATTGAAATAGCATGATGATAGTGTAACAAAGAGCCATAATGTAATATAACATAAGTCATCTTTATTAAAATAATTAATTATTTTGTTATTATTTTTTTTTGAATTACAATAAATATAATTTCAAATATTTTAGCGATTATTATATATTAGATATAATATTATATTAAAACATTATAATATTATATTATATATTAAAACATTAATTATTTAAATAAAATTTTCAAAAACAAAACAAATGAAATATATAAAACAAATTTTCGGATTAAAATAAATAAATTAATTAAAGATAACTATGATATATAAGATATTATATTATTATATGATATATAAGATAAATAATAATAATAATAAAGTTCTTTAACACAATTATTTATTTTTTCTTAACACATTCTTTAACACATTCAATATCTCAAAATAATCGATATTATAAAAATAATATATTATTTTTATATCATTTCTTCTATATGTGTTAATAATTATAATATAATTTCTATCTCTCTTATATATATATATATATATATATATATATATGTACACACAAAATTAATATATATAAGTATAAGATATTAACATATTTACAAAACACTTTTGGAAGATCAATTCTAAAAGTCAGAATAAACACAAAAATTGGTATATAAAAATATCGATTGAGATTTAACTATTAAATAATAATCAATAAAAATTCATATTATATCATATTATATAAAGCGAAACGGAAATAGAATAAAATCACTCTGATACATTGCTATTGTTTTTGTCTCGCTTCATCTAATGCGAGCTTAAATTGTTTATAATTTAATAAATAAAATTCGTTATTTTTGTATATCAATTTTTGTATTTATATTTTGTTTTGTTTTTTCTAGAATCTACCTTCCAAAAATATCCTAAAATATATTAAAAATATATTAATTCTTTGTATAAATTCATTTATATTTGAAAATATAAATATATTTGGATGTTTAAAGGATTTTTAAAAATGTATGTAAGATATTTAAAAAAGATTTCAAAATTCAAATAGTATATCATATTGAATAAATAAAATAAAGATAAGTAAAAAAAAGATATAGAAATAAGTTTATTTTATATTAGCATTTACTAACATGATTAATTTATTAATTGCTGGCTTTTACATATCATGGCATAAAATATTTTTTTTAATGTTTATATAAACTGCTTTCTGAATGTTTTCATATTTTCATACATACTTAATAACAGAACAATTTTTTACTAATAAATGATTTAAGAAAATCGAATCCAACAATCTTATGAAATAATTCGATAAAAATTTGGAATTTTTCGAAAAAATTTACAAAGAAAAAATGCCAAGTATATATGGAAATAAAAGAAGGATATGTGAAATGAATGAATATCTTCTATAATTATCGACAAGTCAATCATAATATTAATATAATTGATAAGTCAATTCATACTAATACAAAACAAAAAATGATTATATCTTGCATCTGGAAATGATTGAATTTTCTATATTTATTCTATCAATTTATTCAATCTATCTATCTATTCAATCTGCATATTAAAATTTTTTTCTTAATATAATATGTTCTATGTACCATATATATATATATATATATATACCATATATGTTTTTTTTACATTTCAATATTTGATTTAATTATGAATATTGATCTGAAAATTAATTTCTATCAAAAATCATAGATTCGTGTAGAATTTGTTTTAACACTCTCGTTCCATCTTCGAGTTTGCAGTATCTATACGATGGGCATTGTTCTGTAAAAGCTTTCTGCAAGTATTTTTGTAAAAATATAGTATTACTTTCTTCTTCATTTGTTACATTCCAAATATTAATAAAGTATATTGTGTATGTACAAATATCATTCATTCCAGAAAAAGACCAGGCGCATATATATACCTGAAGCAAATGAAAATAAATTTTTTTTTCTCTTTAAATAAATTTTTTTTGTATTCTTTTGTAGATATAAAATAATATATAAATATATTTAAACAAATTTTAACATTATAATAAATATAATTTTAATATTAATAAATTATAATAAATAATAATTAATAAATTAAACATAAATATATTTAAACATATATTTAAATAAATATTTTTTCTTTATTTGATCATGTTATATTGTTACTTACATTGATCTTTAGAATTCGTGCGCAAGAATTCATCGTATCAAGAATCAAGGAACATATTCTGGCGATGTGAAGATCTCGTGATATTTCGCTTTCTTTATAATCATCGATATAGGTGTCAAAGTCGTCGATTAAAAGAATAGATGGTAAACAGGCAAAGGTATGCAACTCAATCATTCGTTCTACAAGAGATTCATAGTTTTTCAAATACCTACGATATTAATTTTCATGTATTTTGCATTCAAATAATTTATATAATAATTTTATAAAAAAACTACTTATTATTTTACATAATATAATTCTATTATAAGATAATCTAATTTATTCAATTAAAAATATTTTTTAACATTTTAAAAAAGTACCTAAACAGACATATAACAGACTCTATTTAAATTGAAATAATTAAATATTTATTAATTTATTTATTGATATATTATTTCATTATATATATTTAATTTTTCTTTTCCTATTATACAAATCTATAATTAGATATAATATTATATGAAAATAATATAAATCCATAATTTTTTATAGAAAAATTTGTTATTATTGTATAATATTTATAATATTTATAATTTAGGATTTATATAGGTATATAGATATTATATATAATATTTATATAAGTATTATAATATAAGTAATATAAATAATATAAGTATATAAGTATATAATTAAATATTTTTTCTCGTATCATTATAATTTTTAATTAGTTAAAATATTCTTACAGATAAGATTTTAATGTTTTTTAAAATTTTTTATTTTTAATTTATATAAGAAATTATTCTTCTTTATATATTAACTATATAATCGTTTTTATATCTGTTTCTATGCAATAATTTATTTTTTCTAATATAAATGATTATAATAAAAAAAATTGAAATATTTGATTGATTATAAACATTAATAAAAGTAGAATATTAAAAATCTTTAGAAATAATTTCAAATTTTATCATAGAAAATGGTTAAAAAATTTTAAAATAAACAAATGATGAAAAAGTCTTGTAAATTTATATAATATAATAAATAAAGGTATTTCTCTGATACAATAATAAACATAAAATAGTTCTATTTACTATTTCTATATAAATTTATTTAAAAACATTATATATAATAAATCTAACAAATAATTATTTTAAATTCAACATAATAATTTTAATTTCCATAATTTAAATAAAAAATAAATTAAAATTATATAATAATATTTTATTCGAATAAGTAATCTATCTTTTTATTCTAAATTTTAATCTATCTTCATTGAATTTAAAAAGTCAAAGTTTTTTTATATTCAAAAATCTCAAAAGAAACATGATCACAAATAAATTGTTATTTTGAAAAATGATTTTAACGTTTCGTAAACTATTTTATTTAATATTTACATTTCTATTGAGATATTGTAATATAGATGATAAACAATTAAATCAATTAAATATTATACAACTCATATTACATAGCTTACTAAATATGTGAAAATTTAATGAAATTATGTTCAAGAAATATCAATTCAATGCGATTTTCATTTTAACAATTTATTAATTAGAAATTAATATTATGTCACTTTAATGTTAATTAGAAATTAGATCAATCTCACAGTGAAAGAGGAATAGATCATTATCATTCTCAATGAATAAGAATAAAAAAAAAAAAAAAAAAAATTTGGATTATTTTCAAAATCAAAAGAATGTCAGAATTTGAGATATTTTGTTTTTAATGTTTGAGCATTGAATTCGAACTGAATTATTTAAGTTGCAATAATTTATATGACGATATAGACGATACTATACTATAATGCTTCAATCAATTTGTTCGTCAATTTTTAAACAATATATTAAATTACAGTAGATCAAAAGCAATTATATTTGTGTCTTATATAAAGTCTGTTATATTTGTAGTTTTTTTTTCCAAATGAAAATAGCACTAGACTTTTTTAAAAAACATATTTTATGAATACATTTATGTTAAATTTAAATTTAATATAAATTTTAATGAATTTCAATGAATTTTTACTTAGATTAAAAAAAAAATTTCAAATTATTATTCTTTTGATTTTAAGAATAATACACGTTTCAAAAACCATCGTTTGCCTTTCAACTTGTGTAATCTATTGATAGAAATTTTGTATAATCACTAAATATTATATACATAATTTTTTTCTTTGTATCTGATTTATTTCTACTCATCGAATTATCAAGAATTATTATGAGATGACTTCTTTTATTATGAGATTTATTTGATGTTTGATGAGTGTTAGAATGACATAATATTAATTTCTGATAAATTGTTGATTTAATTAATGAAAATTGCATCAAATTGATATTTCTTTTGGACATAATTTTAGTAAATTTGCATATATTTACAGTATATTTCGTATAATATATAATATTTAGTTAACTCATCAATTACTATCTATATTGTAATATTTCAATAAAAATATAAATAATATAAATAAATATAGAAAAATATAGATGAATAATTTAAAATAATTAACGAAATTTTAGAGTTATTTTTCAATAGAATAGTTCATTCATACGATCTAGTTGCTTTGGGATTTTTATTCCTCGCGACGAATATATAATGCAATAAAAAAAAAAACATTGATCTTGAAAATTTATATCAAGATTATTTTTATGGCAAGTATTTTTCATAAATCTCTACCGATCCAAAGATATAATCATGCTATAATAATCACGATACTTATTTTTTATATATTCTATACAATATACAAAATAAAACTTGCAACTTATATAAAAAAAAGGCCAATGGATAAACATAGTTAGAAAGAAAAATTTTCTTTTTTTATCAGAAGAATAAATCCTTAAAAATGAACAAATCTCAATTCTGAAAAATAAACTAAAGAAAAAAGAAGCAATTGATTTTTGATATCGTTCGATCGTTTATTTTATTCTTACTTGCCATGATGAATGCTATATAAAAATTGAAAATTCTACTGTTGTTTATTCAATTAAAAAAACAAATCTTTTCAAATTAATTTCTTTTATCTACAAAATAATGATAACAAATTTGTAATTATTCTAGTAGTTGAAATTTAAAAATCAATTATTAAAATCAATTATAAAAAAAATAATAATATAATAAAAATATTGTAATACAATATGAATTATTTTATACAGAGTATTAATATATTCAAGGACATTTCAAGGTCAAAAAGAATAAATTCTATATATCAAAACAAATACAAAGTTTGTATTTAAAAATATCAACTTATTTATTGAATTAAAAACAATTTAAATAAATAGAAATGAAGTAAGATGAAAATAATGTGAGACAGTTTTCTCTTTGTTATTATCTTTATTTTATTTTGTTTCATCTAATATAAACTTAAATTTAATAAATAAATTTTATGCACTGATATACAAAATATACAATAGTGTGCAAAAGTCCCAGTCAGGTGGTTTCTTTAAATTTTTTTCTTAAAAAAAAAGTCTAAGAAATTTTTATTAATATATTATATAAAAACATATTGTCTAAAAGGATATTATAAAAAAAATAACGCTATTTATTGTTCATACGTGTTTATTTGAAGAATATGTAAATTAATTATATATTCAAAAATTTTCAGTCAGTTCTTATTATAAGTCTGTAAATTACAAAGATCAATAAGTGTTTACATTCAAATATTATACTTTAATTAATAATTAGTCATTAAGTTGCAAATATGAATTTCTAAAGACACTTGTTGAAGTACGCAACATTATTAAAATTGTTTTTAAAAAAAAAGTCATCTCGTAAAATTACTTCAATATTATCAATTATAAAATGTATAGCAAATGATATATATAATAATAGATATTGCGTAAGACAGTGTAAAAGATTGCCCGCGCAATTGAGGATTCTAAAAGATCACTAAAAAAATTGATAAAATTATAAAATGAAAATCATTTATGAACACAAAGAAAATAGCTACTAATGTCGTAGCTGAATTACAAATAGAGAATATTGCTAATATTAATAAAAGTATAATAACAATAAGATTACACGATGCAAAATTATTTGACAGAATTAATGTTAAAAAACCATTAATTAGTAAAAAAAAATAAAATATTCCGATGTTAGCCAAAAAATATTATGACTGGACTGTAGAAAAATGAAAAATGGTACTTTTCTCAGATGAATCTAAATTCAATTTTTTTTGGAAGCAATAGAAAATATTATATCCAATTGGCATTGGATATAATAGAATATAATAGAATATAATAGAAATAATACTAGTATCAAACACCAATATTAAACATGATAAAGGAATTTATTATGGTTTGAAAAACTTTTTCTATTTAAGAATCCTCTTATAAAAATTGAGGATATCATAAATGATATCATATATAAAAAAATTTTAGAAACTCATGTCACCATATGATTTTCTAAGAAAAATTTTCTAAAAGAAAAATGGTACTTTCAAGACAATGATCCTATACATGCATTGAAAATATTAAAAGAAAAAGAAAATTGTAAAACGATGATTGTCCGAAATACAAGATTGGTCTTCTTAATTTATGGATTTAAATCCAATAGAACATCTTTGAAGAGAGAAAAAAAAAATCATAAAAATTTTAATAATACAAAATTTTTTTTAAATTTAATAAAAAAATGGAAAATATTACACGATTATATATACTCGATTAATTAAATCCATGCCTTATTGTTATACTGTTGTAATTGCCGCAAGATGTGACTACAAAATATTAGTTATAATACATAAATAATATATAAGTAAAGTTGTTGATACAATGAAAAACAAGCATTATTTATTTGCTTAAATATACTGCTCAAGAACTTTTATATATGCTAATGTATATATTCTTCAAATAAATATATATGAATAATAATAAATAGCGTTGATTTATTTTACAATATTCTTTTACGCAAAACTTAAATATTGATATTAATAAAAATTTCTTAAGACTTTTCTTGGAAGAAATTATCTGACCGAAAACTTTTGCATACTATTGTATATATAGATTCATATCAACCAATTTTTGTTTATTTTGATTTATAAAATCGATCATCCTAAAATTTCTCATGAATATATTAACACTATAAGATGAATCACCTAAAATTGTGTTTAAAAGTTTTAAAAAGTTATAAATATTTTTAAAATTTTTAATTAAAAAAATGTTCATATAAAATATGAATATAGTTCTAAAAATATAATTTTTTTTTTGTAAATAGACGTAGACGATATATGATTAATCGATTCAATTTGTCATTCCACAAAAACATAAAAATTTAAAAAAAGTACGAAAAATAATGAACAGTTTGTTTATTACATATAATAAATTTTATAGTATTATTTGAAATCAATTTAAAATATTTCGTAAAATAATGTTTTTTTAATATAAATAACTTAATCATTACTTTTTTTTCAATGATAAGTTGAATTAATTCGTTACAAAAATGTGATTTAATTGAAAGAAAAACAAATATAATATATATATCCTCTATATTCATTTATATATTATCATAAATATGTTCTTCAAATAACTTTTATTTGAACCTTTTTTTTTATATAACTAATTCGATTTGGTCTTAAATGACTCATTCTATATATTTACTCATTCTATATATCATTTCTATATATTTCAATTTCATGATTTTGAATCATGATCGTAATTTTGCATATACAATTAAAAAATATATTATTTGTCAAATAATTTTAAGAAAAGGATATAAGTAAAGATAATTTTAATACGATCAAATATATATATATAATAAAAATAATTTATATATAAAATATATTATATACAAACATTTTTTTAATTGTCTATAAAATGTTTATTTGTTTTATTAATTTCATATTTTTTTTGCAAATTGTAATGATAATCTAAAAAAAAAAAATTATTCAAGATTTATTCAAAGTATTGTACTGTAATAAATTGCATACTTCATTGTGATTCATTATACCAAGAATGAGTAACATTCTACAGAATGATCTATATACTCCCCGTTTTTTCTGAAAATATGATATGAATTTATAAACATATATATTTATGCATGTAAAATGTTGCATATAATTATATGTAAAATAAATAATATTCATTAATCAATTGTTTCCAGTATCAAATCAAGTACTTGAATTCAAAATCGTTTTATATATTATTATTGTATAATGCAATAATATTGCACTTGACAATAACTATTTACATTGATCAATTAATATACATAAAATAAATTTAATTTTAATTTTTACCTTAAAATAATTATTAACAGTCTTCAAAAAATAAAATAATATTGTAAATGATGATTATTTTTTCAAAAAAGCAAAAAAATTATAAATTCTCTATTGAAATTTAAAAATAAGCAAATTAATTTAAAAATAAGCGATTTAATTTAATTAAATAAAAATTAAATTAAATATAAATATTCTTTTTAGTAACAAATTCCAAGATCAATAAATGTAGAAGCGCCATAAGAAAAGTATTCCGCTTACATAAATCTCATGAGCTTGAAAGCCGCGGGTGCTGGATTACATCTATCATGACAAGTTGCCGGTAATCTCTCCAACGGTGTTGGTGTAATGTAAACGACGCGACGTCCTTCCTCGGCCCAGTAAATTGCTGTCTACAAAGAAAAATGAGATTTCGAAAATATAATATTTTTATCAAAATCAATGCTAGCCATTAATGTTGACCAATACAATAAATATATTCTTAAAATTCTTTAAAAATACATTCTTAATAAAATATTTATAACATTTAAAAAATTAAAAAACAAATTGCATGAAATATTATTATATCTTGATATTGATAATAATATATCGATATTAATATTTTTTTATAAATTATATAATATTTATAAATTATTTCTAAATTTTTAAATGATTATTATATTTAATAATTCATTATTTTTAATCTTTTTAAATTTTATGATTAATATAAAAAAAATTTAATTATTAAATTCTCTAAATATTCTGTATAAAGTTAATCAATATTTTATATTTAAAGAATAAAAAAATTTATTTCATATTTATGCAATGCTAATTCCATTATTTATTTCAAATTGTTGAATTTCATTTTAAATTTTAATTATTTTTTATAAAAAATTATAATGTTTATATTTTTTGCTTCACATTTTCATTTACCTCAAACATAAAAGATTTATTTAATTGCTGAGGTCCACAAAGTAATGTTGATTTCACATTTTTTGATGAAAACATATTTTTATGTCACTTCCAAATATATGTAGGTTATATATATAATTATCACAATAAGACATATAATTTTTTTTTTTTTTTTAATAATTATTTTAAGGTTTGTTTCAGACAAAAAAAAAAGTAGCTATTATATCAATATTGAAAACTTAAAAATATTTTTGTAAGTTATTTATAGTTTATATTTTTTCATATGTTTTTCATAAACACTATGCACGAAAAATTTAAACAAAATATTCGCCGCAAATTATCAACAATGTCATTTTTCTATTTTATTCTATTACAGTGACATCTCGCTTATGTGCTATGTACTAATAATCACACTTTTTTTTATTATATATAATATAGGTTATGTTAAAATGTACATTTAACATAAGACAGACAAGGTATGGAACAAGATCTTATCCGTGGTTATGCAAACATAAACAAAAAATTAAGAATATGAATTGTGTTAAAGATTGATTTTCATTATATATTAAATAAATATATAAATCTTGCAAAAAAGTATGGAAAAAATTAATATAATTTTAATTAAACTTTATACTTTATGACTTTTTTCATTAGAATATAAAATTTATTAACAAAAAAATGACTAGTGAAATTCAAATTACAAGCATCGTAAATGATATTTTAGTAAGTATTTATTTTTATATTATATTTTTATATTAATATTTTAATGTATTTTATTTTCGTTTATATTTTATTATTTATAATTATTATTTTACAATACTTAATTTTAATCTTATCTTTTAGAAATGATTGAAATTAAGATCAAAGCTTTTATATGTAGACTTACAAATGTAATTAATACATATAATTATTGAAATATTTATTTCTGAATGGTTAAGTTGGGTTTATATAATATAATATAGTTAGGTTTATATAATATTAAAAAATAATATTAAAAAATTTATAATTATAATCATGATTTATTAGAATTATGATGATGGATTAATAAAAATAACAATTATTATTTATTTGATTATTTTATTCTTCCAAAATATATCATTATCATATCTTAAAATAATAATAAATAAAATATTTTATTTTTAAAATTTGTAAAATTTTGTAAAATTATAATAAAATTATTAAAAATTATTATAGAAAGTGGAAGCTATAGAAGAAGCTTTTAGTTGTGTTTTGGTGCATCATCCAAATAATGAAAATGAAAAAATAACAGCATGGCAAACAGAATTATCATCTACTATGTCAAATTTGTCTAAAGAACAACAAGAAAATGCAGTAAGACAATTTTTAACCATGGCAGCAGCAATGACTAATCATAAAAGATTACAATTATTATTGTCATTACTTGAAAACTTAGTTACATCAAATATTCTAGCAGCAAGGTATATTTAAATTTGAAAATAAAATTCATTCATAAAATTTTATATATTAAATATATATTATTTTAGACTTGTATGTGAATGTATATTAAATTGTGATAAACTTCAATATCAATTAGAAGATTTTTGGATTGAATGTTTTGTTCTTATTCGACATATTATTGGAGGAGTTGATTATAAAGGTGTCAGAGAAATAATGAAGGTAAATATCAGCAAATTTTATATAAATTTGAAATTAATTACAACTTGTTATCTTAAAGGGATGCAAAGAAAAAGCACAAACAATTCCAGCAAGATTAGATGCATCTATTCAACCTCAATTAAAAGCTTTAGAGAATGTACTTGAATACATTTTTGATAGAAATGCTTGTTTATTACCAGGCTATTTTATTGTAACTGAAATTCAGAAGGCTTATCCTGATGGTAAAAATTGGCCACATTGGGTATGTTATTTAAAAAATAAAAATTATTTCACTATGTAATAAAATTTTACATAAATTTCTTATAGAAACTAGCAAAATTGCTTTCAAATTTTGTCGAAAGTTTTCGTAATACTGCACAAATGGTATCTATAGTTGGACATTCAAAAATGTTACCAGTAGTAGAACATACTGGATATGCAGATTTGATTAATCCTTGGGTACTTGATACTACAACATTAAAATTTTCATTAAAAGGAAATTTGCCTTATGATGAAGATTTACTTAAACCTCAAACAGGATTGCTTAGATATGTGTTAGAACAACCATATAGCAGAGATATGGTATGTTCAATGCTTGGCTTACAAAAACAGGTATATTTTGTATTATATTTATAAGAAGAATGATAATAATAATTTAAATAATAATTTTATATTGTTTCTACTTTAGCAAAAACAACGTTGTATAGCTTTAGAAGAACAATTAGTTGAACTTGTTATTCTTGCTATGGAACGTGCAGAAAATGAAATGTTACCAGCAGAAGGAACTGATGGAACTGTTGCAAATCATTATGTATGGTTGCATCTTTCATCACAACTCATATATTTTGTACTTTTTTCGTATGCCTGTTTTCCGAGTATTGTAATGGCAATACACGATAAATTAGCAGGAAGAGATCTAAGAAAGGGAAGAGATCACTTAATGTGGGTTTTGTTGCAATTCATTTCTGGAAGTATTCAAAGAAACCCTTTATCAAATTTTTTGCCAGTATTAAAACTATACGATCTTCTTTATCCAGAAAAAGAACCTTTACCAGTTCCGGATTATACTCAGGCATTATGCACTCATCAAATGGCTATTACATGTATATGGATACATCTATTAAAAAAAGCTCAATCCGAACATTCAAATATTCATAGACCAATACCACACACTTTGAAACTTCATCATGAATTTTTGCAACATTTAGTTATGCCTAATACATCTTTATGTATGGGTTCAGATTATCGCATTGCTTTGTTATGTAATGCATATTCTACAAATCAAGATTATTTTGGCAGGCCAATGGCTGCTTTAGTAGATACTATACTTGGTACTCAAAAAGGTCAACAACAACAACCAATGCAAACATTACAAAATAATGCAGCTCTTGCAAGTGGACCAACCACACCATTATCAATGTCAATATTGGATTCATTAACTGTTCATTCAAAAATGAGTCTAATACATAGTATTGTTACTCATGTTATAAAATCAGCACAATCTAAAAGCAATATGGCATTAGCACCAGCACTAGTTGAAACTTATAGTAGATTACTTGTATATACTGAAATTGAAAGTTTGGGCATCAAAGGTTTCATCAGTCAATTACTTCCAACAGTTTTCAAATCTCATGCATGGGGAACATTGTATACATTATTAGAAATGTTTAGTTACAGAATGCATCATATACAACCGCATTACAGAGTACAACTTTTATCTCACTTACATAGTCTTGCAGCTGTGCCACAGACAAATCAAACACAACTTCATTTATGTGTAGAAAGTACTGCTCTTCGTTTAATCACTGGATTAGGATCTGCTGAAGTGCAACCTCAATTATCTCGATTTTTATCAGAACCTAAAACTCTTGTATCAGCAGAATCTGAGGAATTAAACAGAGCTTTAGTATTAACACTAGCACGCTCTATGCATGTTACAGGAACAGGATCAGATAGTCATAGTGGTACATGGTGTAAAGAATTATTAAACACAATCATGTTAAATACTCCACATTCGTGGGCTAATCACACTCTTCAATGTTTCCCTCCAGTATTAAGTGAATTCTTCCAACAAAACAGTGTACCAAAAGAAAATAAGCAACAAATTAAGAAAGCAGTAGAGGAAGAATATCGAAATTGGGCTTCTATGAGTAATGAAAATGACATAATAGCACACTTTTCTGTCCCAGGTACACCACCTCTATTTTTGTGTCTTTTGTGGAAGATAATTTTTGAAACTGATCGAATTAGTCCAATTGCATATAAAATCTTAGAAAGAATTGGAGCTCGAGCTTTATCGGCTCATCTTCGAAAATTCTGTGATTATCTTGTGTTTGAATTTGCTAATAGCGTAGGTGGACAACACGTAAATAAATGTGTTGATACAGTTAACGACATGATATGGAAATATAACATTGTAACTATTGATAGATTAATTCTTTGTTTAGTGTTAAGAACTCATGAAGGTAGTGATGCTCAAGTATGTTTTTTTATAATCCAATTATTATTATTGAAAGCCATTGAATTTAGAAATAGAGCTCAAGAATTTGTAAAAGAAAATTCTCCAGAACATTGGAAACAATCAAACTGGCATGAAAAACATCTTGCGTTTCATAGAAAGTTTCCAGAAAAATTTGCTCCAGAAGGTATTATGGAACAAACTAGTGGAGGACCTAGTCAATATCAAAGTTTACCTGTTTATTTCGGAAATGTATGCTTACGATTTTTACCTGTTTTTGATATCGTTGTACATAGATATTTGGAAATTCCAGCTGTATCAAAAAGTTTAGAAACACTTCTAGAACATTTAGGATGTTTATATAAATTTCATGGTTTGTATATATTTCTTATTGAGTATGATAATAGAATACTTTTATGTTAATTTTATACTTAATAAATTTGACTTATTATATTTTGTTTTATTTTTTAGATCGACCTGTTACATATCTTTATAATACATTACATTATTATGAACGTAAATTAAGAGATAGGCCACCTTTAAAACGGCGTTTAGTATCAGCTGTTTTGGGTTCTTTGAGAGAAATTAGAGCACCAGGATGGGCACTTTCAGAAGCTTATCAAATGTATATGACTCGATCTTCTGATGACGTTGTTTCGTGGATGCCTGAATTGGATTATTATATTCGTTTAGTGCGAAGAATTGTAGAAAGTAAATAATTTTTATCAATCAGTATTTTTTAAATTATAATTTTTTAAAAATAATTAGTTTTTCAGCAATGTCAGGTACAGCACATTTTCCTGCTACCGACTGGAGATTTAATGAATTTCCCAATCCTGCTGCACATGCATTATATGTTACATGTGTTGAACTTATGGCTGTTCCTGTTGCCCCAAATATAGTTGCTAACTCATTATTAGATGTAGTTGCAAAAGGGTAAGATTAAAATTTTATTTTGTACTTAAGTTCTTTTTTAATTTTATATTTATACTATTAGGTATACAGTGATACCATCAGATGAAATTCATTTGTGGATAAATTGTGTTGGTTTACTATTGGCTGCTTTACCAGAATGTTATTGGTCAGCACTTCATGATCGATTAGTAGAAACTATTAGCAGTCCAGGATTAGCTAATTGGCAATATAATAATTTAACTCCATTTCAAATGTTTAATTTTAATAACACACATAATAGTTTATTGGAAAATAAATACAGTTATATGTTAGCTTTGGCACATTCTGTGTGGCATCATGCTGGTGTTGGACAAATAACTACTATGCCTCAGTAAGTCTAAATTAAAATATAGTAGATTCTCAAACTTTGAATGCAATTCATTCCAAAAATTGATTTAACATTTTAGTTATTCAAGTTCAATTTCTTTATATGAAATAATGTAAATTAAATTAATTTGTTTTACATATTTAAATTTACAAATATATAACATTTTAAATATCTATTTCAAAAGAACATATTGACAAAACAAGAATAATCGAATCTTTTTATTTATAATAATATAAATTATAATAATATTATTATAATATATATTATAATATATAAAAATTATTTACATATATATAAAAATATTTTATAATAATCAATTAAAGAATCATTTTTATCTATAATTCATCACTTGGGGATTGTAATTAATATTATTTAGCACAAAATAATTTTTCTTGCACAAATTATTATATATCTATCCAATATTATTTGTTTTTGTCTATTTTTTAAAAATTTTTCTAAAATATTTCATTATATTCTTGTTAAACAGATTTATTCGACTTCCGAATTTTTGTGCAAAATTCAAAACTAGATTTTTTTTAAATTTTTTATTTGAATTTTAAATTAGAGTTTCAAATTTAGAAGTTTCAAAATCTACTATATATGTATATGTATATGTATAGAATATTAATATATTCGACAGATTTGAAAGATTGATTCTTAATAAACATAATATAAATAATTGCTGTACAAAAATATCGATTGAAATTTATTTATTAAATTTATAAGCAATTTAAATTATAAAAAGAGTTAAAACCTATAAAAAGATATTATATAACATAAACATACAATGAGATATTAATATGAAATAGTTTTCTCTCTCTCTCTCTTTCTATATATATATATATATTTCTATCTATTTCTATTTTGCTTCTATATCTATATAATGCGAATTTTAATTGCTTATAACTTAATAAATAAGTCTCAATTTTTATATATTAATTTTTATGTTTATTTTTGTTTTAGAAATCTCCATAGATGTCTCACGAATATATATATAATGAATATAATGTAAACTGTGTATATATAT
The DNA here is from genome assembly GCF_014066325.1 of Apis laboriosa. Lineage (NCBI taxonomy): Eukaryota > Metazoa > Arthropoda > Insecta > Hymenoptera > Apidae > Apis > Apis laboriosa. Next base: position 344,067 of record NW_025224820.1, on the reverse strand, counting down.
ATATATATATATACATACATAATACATATATAAAATATTATATATATTTATATTATATTTATATTATATTTTATTTATATGTATTTTTTTTATTATAAAATACTATATATATATTTTAATTAATTATAATATAATGTATTTTATTTAGATTTATCAAAGAAAAACTTCAACCAGTTGTAAATAGTGAAGAGCAATTAATATATGCTTGCCATTTAATTGGACCTACTTTAGCAAGATTTAATGCCGAAAGGCCGCACTGTGTTGTAGAATTAACAGTTTGTTTATATGAAATGCTTGAACAAGTTGATCGACTTCAAAATCATTTACAGTATATGGATCCAGTTTGTGATTTATTGTATCCTTTTATAAATTTTTTTCAAATTTTCAAATAATTGTTCAGTAATATAATATATTTATATTTTTCTTAATTTTTGCTATACAGATATCATATAAAATACATGTTTGTTGGTGATATGACAAAAAATGAAGTGGAATGTGTTATACGAAGATTAAGACCAGCATTACAAATGAGATTACGATTTATTGCTCATATAAATATAGATGAAATTCAATCTTCCTAATATTAATAATATAGAGCTATCTATATAAATAATGTGTTTTAAGTATGTGAAATATTAATTATGAAAATCATTATTTAAATTTTATATTTGAAAATGTATTTTTTACATATCAAGACTAAATATGTTATATATTATTTAAAGAAAAACTTGATCTTCAATTCATAAGATAAAATAATAATAAAATTGGGCATGTAAGCCCAAAATAAAATATTTTAATGAAGTATGAAAGAAATTTAAGTTGCTTTGTCTAAAGAGTACATTTATAATGTTTATCACAATATATTTTTCACAGCACATCTGACAAGGCAATGATATTTTAAACAAATTTATTAGTATATATTGTCATAATAGAAGGCATGAGTTATGAAGCTCAAAGTTTGATTATTTATAAAATAATAATTTCTATTTACAAATTAATACTATCAGATATATTTTAAGATTAATCATAATAAATTTCATTAAATGATTATTTTAATATTTCAAACTTGTAATTATATCCAAGACTTAAATTATTATGTATCAATATATGCACATAAGTACATATAAAGATTTAAAGTTTATCAAAATCAACATTTCCTGTTTTCAAATCTTTGACTAATTGAGCAAACTTTTCATGTGAACATTCATTTTCTTGTATAAATGGTTGTGCTTTCATTTCTTGCATCCATTTCATCTAAAATACATTCATAATTAAAAATAAATAAATTCAATTTGTATTTTAATCAATAAAATTATTTTTTATAAATATAAACTTACTAAATGAGAAAAACTTCCATCATTAAAATGAGTGGGTTCTTCATAAATTAGAGATAAAGACTTCCGTCGTTCAACCCATGGCCACATCAATATATCTAACATACCAGGTTGTGTTCCTAATAATATATTAAAAACAAACTCAAATATTTTTTTAATTTTGCATTATTTGTAATTAAAAATTAATATAAAACCTCCAAAATAAACTGTTCCACGAGTTTTTAATTCTTCTTCAAATTCTATTAGTAGAGATGAAATTTCAGCAATAATTTCATTGATTGATCTGCTATCATTACCATGAATACAGTTTGAAAAAATACTAATAAGCTGAAAATCACAAAAGAATGTTATTCTTATATTCAGAATAAGAAATGAAAAAAATAAATATTATAAATATTAAATAGTTCTTTAAAATCATCTATATTAAAAAATTAATATAAATATCTCCATTAATTGTTTTTTACCTTGGAATAATGATCTAAAAGTTCTATATCACGAACTTTTGTTTCATTATGATATAAAGAAGGCTCACCATATTTTTCATCTAAATAATTTGCTATTATTACTGAATCAACAATTACTTTACCATTAACATCAACAAGTGCTGGTACTTTACCCTCTGGATGAATCTAAAAAAAATTATTAGATATAATATATATTATATAAATTTAATAATATAATTTTTAAATATAATTATATTTAAAAATTGTATAATTATATAAGAAGATACATAATTAATACATACTTCTAAATACCATTTTGGTTTGTTTTTGATATTAATATTAACATTATCATGGGGAATTTTTTTATAAGAAAGTATTAATCGAATTCGATGTGTAAAAGGACAATATTTCATACCATATAAACGAACTTGTCCTTTTACTTCTGGTGGTTTTTGAGAATCTATAAGTTATATTAAATATAATTATCTTTTAAATAAAATAATTTTTCTTCTATATTTTCTTCTTATAATAAAAATCATTGTATTTGCAAAAAATTTTAAACTTATAATTACTTACATAAATATGTATTAATAAAATAATTCCTATTTTTATTGAAAAAATATGTGTTCAATAAATAATAATAATAATATAAGATTAATTTTTAATTTTGATATAAATTTATAATAATTAATTTATGAAAAAATTATTTAGAATAACGAAATACAATAATTCATTCTATTGAAAACCTTATTTGTTTCAATAAAGAAAAAATAAAATAAAATTTCTAATAATATGTTATAGAATATATATGTAAATTATGTTATAATTAATGAACTTACCAGGTCCAAGATGTAAATTACTCATAATAGTTAGTATTTCTTTAGTAGACTTACGTCTAACAAGAAAATAGACAATATATTTCGAAATGTTTGAAATGATAATTGTATTTTAATTAATCAGTAAAATATCAATATATGATTATTTGTAACGTATTATGTAGTATATATGTTTTTGTAAATGATGCGTAATTGAAATTCTAAAAAATTAATAGAAGCCGTAATTTCTCAATTTTCACATTTTCAAAACTGAGCCATATCATAATATCAAAATTTATATTACCAGTAACAATTTCATAGACGGATATTTTCTTTCTAATGTATTTCTTTTTCAAAGAAACTAGGTCAAATCTGCGCATGATCAAATGTTGATTGATCGAATTGAACTTAGAAATAGCGTTATTTTATAATATTTAAATATTTTATTTTTTAAATAATAAAAGAAATTATAAAAACATTATATATAATTAAGATAATAAATCGTTCAACAAAATATTGTTTTAAAAATATTTATATCTTAGTCAAACTTGAAAATAACAGTTTTTTCAAAACTTTGTTGCAAATGTTTATCATCAAAAAAATTAAATTTGAAATAAGATCTGTTATATTCTATTATATTTAATAATAGACAACAAAAATATACCAAATTTTATTCATATAAATAATTATAAATTAAAGGCAGAAATCAAATAGAATCTGCATAGAGAAACATTCTGATATCAGATAAATTATATAGCATAATCTAATGATACAACAAATTTTATTCTAGTAGCGACTTAAATTTTAAATGAAGCGACTTATTTTAATGTTGTTAATCTTTTCTGAAATATATGATTAATGATAGATAAATAGAATAAATAGAAACAAAAATTAAATATCAATACAAATATTTTATTCATTTTACTCATTTGATGCAATACAATAATATTTTTATATTATGAAATCAAATTTATTATAAATATACAGGCTGTTAATATATGTATTTAGCGATTTGATTTCTTAATCTTCAAATACTAAAGTTAATATATAAAAATATCGGTAAATAAATAATTTAAATTTAGATAAAATAACTTTATCTAACGCAAACTTCAATTATTTATTATCAATTTTTAATAATTTTTAAGCTTTGTGCTCATGAGCAACATTTATCCTTGTGATATCATTATGATAATATATCTTTTTTCGTTTTTTTAATTGAAAAAACAAGAAAAAATGTATAATGATATCGCGCAATAAAAAATGGCTCATGTGCATCGTGCTTTAACTGACATTTTTGTACTATTTTTTATTTATTTTGATCTAAAAATCCTAAATATTATTATCTTATATATTATTTATAATTTGCTAATCTTTTGCTTTCTTTACATGATGAAATGAAAAGATTTTTTTTTGATATCTAAAAAAAAAAATTCGTTACTAATTTTGATGATTTTTGAATAGATTTTAAATTGTATATAAATCGATATTTTGAACAACATTTTCTAATATTTACAATTACTGCTTAGTTTTCGAAAAATTTACAAAAAAAAATTATTACACATAGAATTTCGTCTATATGTATGTGTTTGTACAACTTAAATAAGTTACGTCACATGCGACTGGTATACTTATTAACTATTTATATACATCGCAATTGACTCGTACTTAAAATATATAATGGAAAAATTATATCATTATTATATTATTACTTAGATTTATATCAAACTCTTATGAATAGATATTAACAACAGATAATTTTGAAATACCTACATTTGATATTGATTGAGGTTAAAATATTTCAAGCTCATCATAATTCATGAAATATAAAACGTAATTTTATTTAATAATAATATTTTTTTTGTATAATGATAATATTATAATGATAATAAATGATAAAAAGTATATATTATTTCTCTTAATTAATTTCTTATTCTATTTCTTTTAAATGAAATTATTTAAAAGAAACTAATGAAATAGTCAAAATTGAGAAAAATTGCTAATCTATATAATTATCAAAAATAAAAACAAAATATTTGATTTAAAATATTTATTTCTTTTAATAATTTCTTTCTTAGAAAAATAAAATATTGAATTTTCCCAAGATTATGATAGAAAAACTTTTTATTAAAATTAAATAAAAAAAATATATTTTTATTAAATTGTAAACAGTAAAATTATTTAGCGTAGTTCTATTATAAAATCTATTTGCTATTAATATATCAATTTCTTGTCTTATATGATAAAAATATTTTTTTTTTTGCATCATAATAAAAAGAAAAAGATTAGAAAAAAAATTGTTTTTTTCAAGAAAATTGAGAAAACTCTTATTGTAAGTTGATTATTAGAAAATTAAAAAAAATTTATGATCATATACAACCTGATTTCTGAAACATAAAAAAATTCTTTTTAAAAATATAGTTAAAAAGAAATTTTTAAAAATATAAAAAGAATATAAAATTTATAACAATTTAAAATTTAAACAAAATTTAAAAAAAATGTCTGAAAGTTTTAGACATTTTTTTTTTATATAAGAATTTCGATAATTATGAAGGAAATAAAAAAATAAAAATTTTATATTAAGAATATATAAGAATATATAAAAATAAAAATATTATATAAGAATATAATATAATTATATTATATTAAGAAATGTAAATATAAGCGATCAAAATGAAAAAAGCTTTTAATAATTGTAATTGAAAGTTTTAATATAGTTTCATTATCATAATAATTTAGGCCCAAGTTAGACAATTAACATATGAAAAATTAAGAACTTTGAATAAAATTAAAAATTATCGATTTTTCTTTGTGCTTGATTAATATCAATCAATATTAGTGATTGATAAAAGCTAATTAATTATCTATTTTTATTTGTTTGATAAATAAATTTTCTATGAAGAATTATTGACATTGTATTATTACATACTATTATATAAAAAATTGATATTCAAAACTTTTATAATAATTTTAATGAATAAAAGAATTATGAATTTACGAAATGATAATTGATGCAATGATAGGTGAAAAAAAGGATTAAAAGATATGAACGTTTGGAATTTTATAACTTACAAGTAGATTCATTTTTATTGAGCACACATGTATACGGAGTAGACTTTAATAATATTTATATTTATTAATATTATTAGAAAAAAAAATATTATAAACGATTTAATATTAAAAATTTATTGTATATTTGAATCAAATATAAAAATTTAATTGAAAAATGTATCAAAGATAAGTATTTTTTATAATGAAATATATAAAATCTAAATATTACACTATTGATGGACAATTCATTAATATTATGACTGTTTATTATAAAAATAACAACAGATGTATAGTTCTTTTTTAAATAACTTTTCACAGCTATAATCTTTAACATACAATAATTATATAATTAAAAAAAATTAAAAATGATATCAATGAATATTTTGAAATGTTATTTTCTGTATTAATATGAAAAGGATTTTTTTTAAACATTTTATTATTATACTTTATGATATATATATACACATATGTAATGAAAAAAATAATCGATATCAGATATAAAAAAAAATCGATTTTTAATTTTAACTATTTTTTTATTCCTGCTTCCTTTCAAAAATTTGAAAAAAAATATTAATAAAATATTAATAAAATAAAAATAATAAAGATATTGTAAATGTAAAAATAATAATATAAATATAAATGTAATTATATAAATGTAATTATATAATTAATATAAATGTAATTAATTAATTAAATTATTGTCATTTTTAACTTTTGAATTTTTTAATATTTCATTTTGTAAGTAAAATTTTAAAAAATTATTTAAAAAATTCACAGAAATGTATAACATAATATATGCATAACATAAAATACTTCGTATTTATTCAAATTTGTATATATTAGTAATTGCATATGTTATTAATTGAATAAAAAAAATAAAAACAAAAAAGAAAAAAATTTAAAAAGATAATAAAGGAAATAAATTCAAGAAAACTAGATTATTAAGACTGAAAGAAAAAAATAAGAAAACTATCTGCGTACTTCATTTAGAAAACAATGAACATATTTGAATATATATAGTAATGAATATATTTCATATATTTGATTTTATATATAGGAATATATTTGATACTATATTTAATTTTATATATAACAATGAATATATTTGATATATTTGATTTTATATGTAAGCAACGAAGCTTGTATTCTGAATATTTCGATGACTGAAATAAATTATATTAAAATCATTCTGTTTTACATTAAGAACTTTTTGATTCTTTTGATAAAATTATATATTTTAAGATAATTTAACTTAAAATAAAATAAAATTTAACTTAAAATAAAATTTAACATTTTAAGATAACTTATAATAATTATTTTGTTTCTTTATTTTAATTTCTAATATTATTAACTTGAATAAAGCAAAATAGAAAAAATAAATAAAATTTAATTTAAAATTTATCATTTTAAGGTAACTTATGATAATTTTAATTATTTTGTTTCTTTATTTTAATTTCTAATATTATTAACTTAAATATAGCAAAATAGAAAGAATAAATAAAAAAAATATTATATTTTTTTATTTATTTAACAAAAAGTTTAAACATCACTTTTTTCTATTAAATGTATTTTATAGATTTTTGTATTTGTAATTAAAATTTTGTATAAATACTTAAACATTTATAATTTATTAATCATGAATCAGAATTTGTTATTGAGTTTTATTAATTTTTTTATTTAGATACTTTAAAATTTGCGAGTCATGCTTATTAAATATTTTTACAATCATTTTTACAATATACGTATTTAGTTTTTTCAGCTGCGTGAATTATTAAACATTATAACAAATTATAATATATATTATAATAAATTACAATATTATAATAAATATTATAAAAACTATTAAATACGTTTCAATTGTTAAATCAATTGAGTAATTCTATATATATATAAATTTAATTTAAAATTAAAAATTTTTTTTTCTTTATATATATATATATATATATATAAATTTATATATAAATTTTTTATGGCAAAGCATACAGTAATATACTACTTAGTGATATATGTTTTAATTAATGTTTTAATTAATATATGTTTTAATTATCGTGTGTTTCGCATTCGTTTTTTTTTTCCTTTATGAATTCTACAATACAATCCTTCGATCGCAAGAAACAAATTAAATATCACGCGATCTGTGGTATAATAATCGAAACTATAATGACAACAATATTACTTCTATATTTATTGCTATATTCATTTATTTTTGCAATGTTTTAGTAATTTGAAAAATATTTTTAATTGCTCAAAAATAAATGAAATATAACAAAGCATACAAAGATAATCGATACAAAGATAATCGATACAAGATAAATATAGGTGCTGCAAATCGGAATAGAAGAGAAAATTTAGAGACAAAAATCAAATGTTATAATTTATATATTTTATTTTATTTATTCATTTAAAAACTTTGAATTAAGTATTTCACAAAAAGAATATTGCATGATAACTTATGCGTCATTAAAAAGTTTTAATTTTTTAAGTATTATCGGTTTTTTATTTTTTGCCATTATATATATTAAAAGTAATTTAAAAAGCTTTTATCAAATAAAAGCCTGATAAATCCATGAAAACATCATGCATCAATTTGATTATTATATAATCAAATTGATACTATTGATACTATATAAGTTAATTAAATCCAAATCTGGATAATACTTTATTTTTTTGAAAGTGATTAGAATTCGATCGGTGTGCCGATTTTTTTGTTATATGTATGTCGCAATAAATTTAATTTATGAAATGCAAAAATAAAATGTAAAACAAATCAATTGAAATTATAATGAATAAAGTTATAGATAAGTGTAAAATATCACAATGCAATATTTGTTTCTTAAATGTGGTAGAAATTTTCTGATTGAAATAATACATTTATACCTAATTTTTTTTGCTATTAGACATATATGTATTTGTCATTTTATAAATAAACAATAATTAATAAAAAATAAAAAATTTATTTTTTAATATTTTTTAAATTATTAATTAAATAAAAATATAAAATCTAATGAAAAATTTTTGAGATAAAAAAAAATATAATATGATTATAAAATACGATTATAAATATATTGTACAAAATAATAATATTTTAATAGTATTATTTTATAAATTTTAATTAATTTTAATAAACCTGTTTCTAATATATTTTAATAATTTAAAAATTTATTTTAATTTATAATGTATATAATTTTTTTATTTTATTTACTTTTTATAATTAATTATTTATTATAATTTGTTATAATTTATAATTTGTTTTTTATACATATTACATTTATATTAAAATTTACTTATTACTTTGTTCATATTTTTATTTATTTGTTTTTTCTTTGTTAGTTTGCTAGTTTTTCTGTTACAGATTTTAAAAAAAATATTAGAAAGTTAGAATTCTTAAATTGTATATTAAACTTTCAAAATAATTGAACGCGAACATATTTTGTATTACTATGTTTCATGTATTTCGTGTATTATATATTTTATAAAATTAAGTTAAAACGAAATTATTTGTTGATATATATATTCTCTATATCCAAAGTAATGTAGAGAGCGATAAAAAAGTGAATTTTAAAAGCTTTGTTTGAAAAAATTTAATATCAATATCATAAAAATTTCACAAAAAAATCCTAATTAATGATTTTGAGATTAATAACGCATCATTAATATCAATAATAATAAAAATTATTGTAATTATCTCAATAATTGTATAATATCAAGAAGAATAATGAACTCTATTAAATATATTTAAAAATTAAAAATAAAAATGGAAAATATTAAATAATATATAATTCTGAAAATATCAATAAATATCAATAAACATCAAACTGAAATTTGATATAGTGCAAATACATATCTAATATATATCTAATAATATATTGTATATAATAATTTATATTTGGGAGTTAAAAAACAATAAAATTGTAAATAATTTTAAATAAATAATTTTATTTTTCAATAATTTTGAAATTATTTTTTTTAAAAACTTGTAATCATCTTAATAATTAAAAAATATAAATATAAATGAAATTCAATAAAGTAATATATAATATATAATTGCATACATCTTGAAAACTAATGCCAATCGACATTTATATAATATAAAAAAAAATTTATTATTTACTTTAACAGATATTACATCGATGGCTTTAATTTTGATATATATTATTAAGGTTATTATTCTAAACAATTATTTTTTTATATACATATGTATATAATAGGCGGATGCAAATTTTTTTTAATTTTTGAGATATTTGTAAAAATATGTTTACCATTATGTATATTCAATGCTAAATATTTTTTAAAATCTTTTCTTAAATTAAATATAATCTTTTCTTAAAATGAATATTTATAATATTTATGTATTATGAATATATGTTCATGTATATTTATAATTAGGTATATATGTATTATATATCATAATATATGTTATGAAATAATAATATAAATTATAATAAAATATAATAATAATAAATTTCAATCGTAAAAAAGTGGAATTGTATCTCTCTCTGTGCCTCCATTCTATAAAGAATCTAGTGTAAATTTGAAATAATTAAAAGTCACTTGAATAATTAGAACTTTAATTTGTTTGGATTTTTATGAAATATAGGATTCCATTCTCTTTCACACTTTTACATCATATATTCAAAATACATGCATATATAAACAATAACAACGACAACGACAACGATAACAACAATAACAACAATAATAATATACAAATAATATTATGTATTAAATGTATAAAATTATATATGAAAATATATAAATATTATATATTGTGTAAGGAATTATGTATATCAATTTTTTTTTAATATTTTATTCATTTATATTTTCATTTATGAGATTATTATTTTATCATTATTTAAAATTATCATTATTTAAAAAAAATTTCAATCGTAAAAAACAAAATCGATTCATTCATTTATATTTTTATTTATTAATTATTGTTATTATAAAAAATCAAAATAGATTAATCTTTGTTTTATATATTGTTTTATATTATATCAATTATTATTTTTAGATTATTATTAGTTTAAATATTTTTGGCTTTGAAAAATGTCATTAATCTATATATTTCGTAATATAAATTTAAATTCATATTTATGATTAAGCTGCTAAGGAAAAAAATTGAATTAAATAAGATTTAAATTGTTAGAAATGTTCATGATATTTATTTTTTATATAATTTTATTAAAATTAACATCTTCTATTTTATTTGTTTCATTTAGTTTTAAATATCATACTTTGAAATTGAAAATTTCGAGTTGTCACGAAGAAAAATAGCGAAAATAATAAAAACTCACAGTGTGAAAAAAAAATCGAAGTAAAATAAAACATTACAAAGAATTGATTTCAAATTTAATATTAATTAATTTTTAGTTTAATGTTGGTTAATTTTGAAATAAAGATCAATTGCTGAATTTAAATTTTTTAAAACAAATTTAAAAATATTAAAAAAAAATATTTTTTAGTGCTCACATTAATATATTAATTTCTTCATGAAGAATTTATTTTATCCTCCTTAATTGTTTTTTCAAGTATGCTTCTTCTATTTTTCTCTGTGATTTTTCATTATCATATTTCATAATCATTATATTTTTTTTTGAATAATTAAATTATTATCAGTTTTGTTATTACGATTTATATAAATATATTTCGAAAAGAATTCAAACTTAAACTCCTGCATTGCTTCATTAAATGAGAACTTAAATTACTTATTAATATATATATAATTATATTTTTATATCTTTATATAATTTATATAATATGTTTGTTTTTAGCTTTAGAATTGGTCCTTTCCAAATACATGTACTATATTAATATTTTGTATATTCATTTTATATTCACAATTTTCATTTCAATATAAAAATAATAAGTATTATATCAAATAAATGAAATAAACAAAATATTATTTATTGATATTTATTTATTTATTTATTAATGATCTTCTATTCCATTCACTGATGTATTTTGGAAAAGATAAACAGTATTGAAAAGACAAAACAGATTTATGTTAGCCTGTGCAAATGTATTTATATATCTTACAGAGTAGAATTTGTTGCGTTTTTAATATCAAATTATACTGATATATTTTTTTGTTTTATTTCCATCATGACATCAAAATGCTAAATTATATACTCGATTTCTCCAATGTGCAATTAATATATAAAAAATATATTACATAAACAGTACAAAAAGTTTCTTTACTTTAGTAAAACCTATTATATTTCTGTTTTAGTATTAATCTGCTAAAAAAATATAAGTCTAAAATGTAATTTACTCGAATGTAATTTGCTAAATAATATAGACTATAACAGACTTATATCAATCTTATAACAGACTTTATATCAAATCTTTTACAACAAAATTTTTAAAAATATGTTATTACAAATTTAAATAACTTCATTAAAATTATTATTTTAATGTATCATATTAATCTANATATAATATATTATATAATAATATATAACATATAATATATATAATATATATAATATATAATATATAATAATATTTGAATAAAATATAATACATACAAAAATTTTATAAAGTCTCGTATATAAATATATATTTTAAGTTTTATTTTAATTCATTCCGATCAAGATTTATATTTTCGGAATGTTAGATTTTATTTCAGTATTATATTTGTGTATTTATTTTAATACAAATACATTATAGATATGAATATTAAAAATCGACTTTTTAAGGCAAGCATGGGCATTGAATTTATAATAAAAATTTATACATAATACAAAAATTATTACTATTAATTTTAAAGGCACTAAGTAGCATAACTTAAAAAAATAAGTTATTTGTTCATGGATCCATAAGATTGATTGAAGGTGGTCGTATATTTAGTTGATATTCTCCAAAAACCATAGCTGCTATCCATTTATATTGTTCTTCTTTTAATGATCCTGCTAAAGTATTTCCGAAAAATGGAGTTTCTTTACATCTAAAATTTAAATTTTTAAATTGCTCCATTATATTTATTTCTGTTACATAGAATAAATTTAATTATATTATTTCTAATACTTTAATAATTTTGTTGATAAATAAAAAATTTTTAACATTATTACCTAGTTGGTTTTTTATTTTTGATTATAAATGTAATGGACCATCTGTAATAAGAAATATATATGTATAAATATTTTTAAAAATTCTACAAAAAACAATGTATCATGTACTAAAAGATTATAATTACCCTGTTTGTGGATTTCGTTTTGATTCGTGACCCAAATACCAAATGATATCTTCTATTTTCCATTCATATAATACATTCGCGCACACTTTGTCTTTATAACAATAAAGTTTTGCTTGACTAAATTCAAAGAGATAGTGTTTGAAATTTTTCGATTTTGTATCAGCAAATTTAAGTTCACCAGATATTGTCATTGGTGGTTTTATCTTAAAAAAGAAAAAAATATTACAAGATTAAGAAATAAAATTTAAGAAACAGAATTGTATTTATTTTTAATGTTATAATTCTATAATATATACAAATATATTTTATAATTATAATTATATAATATATGCAGTTCTAAATATATTAAAAATGCAATTGAATATAATAAAGAACATACAAAGGAGTTAATATAGATTAATCAATTACATATAAATAAACAAAAATATTTAAAAAATATATTACATTAAAAATTTAGATCTTTATAAAAAATAATTATGATGAAAGATTTTGTATAATTTTTTTTATTATTATATTTACCAGAGATACTATATCCTTGTATAATCGATCTTTCTTAAGTATAAGAACATTGTCCTTCCTATCTTCGGGATCCCAGTATCCCCATCTTGCTATTGCTTCAAGGACACGCTCTTTATGATGTAACGGTCTTTCTAATGCACCAGACAATGTATCCTCCTCCAAACATAGTTCATGAGCTAACATGTTCATTTTGTGTGCCAATTCTTGGCATATATCATATGCAGTTTTTTGTGGTCCAATCTATAAAATAAATTGTATTTTTTAGATATATATCTATAATTTATATCTATTTATAATAAATTAAAATTGTATTGTGGAATTTTATAGAGAGAATCCCAAAATAAACAAATTATCCTTTGAACAATACAATTATTTTTTAAATTAAATCTCGTTTTATAAAATTTTTCAAATAAATTTTATTTTGTTTTATATATTATAATAGTAACAAATTTGCTGAATATGCCTTCAAGATTTTGAATTGGTTTTTGTTGGTTTAAAAAAAAACTATATATTTTTACTTAGAGGAACATGTATGCCTGTTCCATGATAAATTTATCAATTTAAATATATTGATGTTATTGTTGAGAATATTATTCAAAATTATTTACTGTCATTTAAATCCTATCTTTGTTAAAAGTCAAAAATTATTTTTTATGTTTAATATTCAAAATGATCTCGAACGTTAATCATTGATTTTCTCTATTTCTAAAAGGTAAATATACTTTTTTAAAATTCCAAAAATAGAATATAAAATTGACATATAAAATTTTTCATCAAATTGATATATAAAATTTTTCATCAAAAAGAGTTTTTACCAATAAATTTCCTTTATCTTTTATAAAATTAAAAGAAAAAATTCAAATATGTAAATGAAACCTTATTATAATATTATAATTCAATGAAGAAAATTTAAACAGCAGTAAATAATTTTTAATGATTTTGGAACATCAATACAAAATTCGTCATGAAATAAGCTATACCTGAATAAAAATATATAATCATTCTTTTATAAAAACAAAGATTACATTGAAATTTCGAAAATATATCCACATCTAGATAAGAATACATTATCTTTTTCATCATCATAAGATAATCTTTTGAAACAAAGTTCTTATTTGAAACATTTTTTTCAATAAATAGTTTAGAAATAAATGAGACATCTTATAATTATGTTACAAAAATCTAGCTTTCTATTTAATTTGTTTTCATCATAAAAATTGTATATTATTACAAAAAAAAAAAAAGAAAATTAAATATTTTCCAAGAATAAGGATAGAATATAATGTTTATATTTTACAAATAAAAAAACATTCAATCATTTTACAACACAATACTTTAAAAATTTCGATAAAACAAAAATTGATATAAAAATAAATAAAAATTGGAATAATTTTTTTATGATAATCATATAATATACATAATTCATACAGTTTCAATTATTTAATAATTATTGATAATAATAATAATAATAAATTTAATAATTGTGATATATATCAATAGTGCTAATGTTTTCATCATATATGTTTTCATCATATTAATATATTTCATATATTATTTTTGTAGATATTTTCTTTAGTTGAATTAATTTTAGATTTTATTTAACATGATATAATATAAAACGATTTAACTATAAAAAGATTAATTATACATTTATACTTTAATTTATAAATGAAATTAAAACTTATATAATTATATAATTATATAATTACTTTAAAATATTCTTTATATTATTATAAAAAGACCATTAGTTTAAGTGAAAAATATTCTCACAGTCACATTGACACATTCCCCATCTCTTGAGAAGATATATATCCAAATTTTGAGATCGCCTGAGGGTGCTCCACGTAAGCCATTATTTGAACCATAATGCTTTTCGAGAATTTCCAAAATTTTCGCCTCTTTTGCCAAATCTGCAGCTGTCAATTGATATAATTTTGGATATAATTTGATCAAATCCCCAATCACCCTAGTTTCGGATCTATTCCATTCTTCTGCGCTGTTTTCACCAGCATGCATCAACGTTGGTCCCCAAATTGCAGAAAGATTCTCACTAGTCATCAAATTCTTAGAACTTTGTTGACTTAAACAATGAAGGTGAGCAAGAATTCTCCTGAGCGTTGCTGCTGGTATTGGGGTCAGTGTAGACAATAATTTACTATATGCTGAAACTCGTTCATTTTCATTGATAGTTTCTAAAATAAAAAATACATTTATTATTTTTTTTTAAACTATTTATTATATTTCTACTTATTTTAATTTAAAAAATATAAAAAAAACTACAATTTTTGTATATTTTTTATATTTATATTATTTTAATATTATATTTAAATATTATATTATATTTAAATATATTCAATATAATGAAAATAATAAATAGTTTAAGATTTAATTATATATTTTAATTTTAATTCTAAAATAGAAAAAAGATTAATCTAATTATATAATTTTTAATTGATTATAAATTCATAAAATATGTTTTTGTTGCATCTCATTTGTAATAATATTTAATAATGATTGTATGCAGTTTTTATGAAGAAAAGAAAAAATTAAAAATGCACATTGCTTTCATTTCATTATTTGAAAATTAATCATGATTTATTATCAACTTTCATGCGATTTTCATGCGATATTTCATTATAAGAGATAAAAAATCAATTGCAAACTTTACAAAAATTTGAATATTTAAGTACAATATTCATTCATTCCTTTATTCTTAAAATATTCTTTCTTATGTTCTTTTTTTAAATAAATGACACAAAGGAAAGAAACAGAATATTATAGTAAATAATAAAATTATTTTGAAAAATATTAATCTAAGAGTATTAATAATAATTGTATTATACAATATAAAAATATTTTAATTATTAATGTTTATATTTTTTGAAAAAAACATATTTTTAAATAGAAATGTAATTTTTTGATTCTAAATTTTATAATGCTTCAAAAATCATAATAAATAACATATAATTTATTATTTATTTTTTATTTAAAATAAAATAAAAAAAAACTTCATCATTCATTTTTTGTTTCTATTAATTAATATTATTTGCCATCACATGCGATGCTGTTTTTTTATATATATTCTCCTTTATATAATATATATCCTTATATATTATAATGAATACTATAATAGTTATTAATTTTTACTGAAATTTTGTTGAATGAAGATAATTATGCATATTAAAAAAATGATTAACTAAATTTGCTTATTATATTTTTATATTATTTATTTTTTCATATTATTTTAAATTATAAATAAATATAATCAAAGTATTCCTTCTTAAATGTAAAGACAACAAACATATTAAAATTATTAATAATATATAATTATTATATATTATTAATAATATATTAATAATATATTATATATATATAATAATTATATTAATTATATTTAAAAAGATAATGCGAATTGCAAGATGATTAATAATATCGGAAATTTTACATCACATTAAAATTAATTATGTATTATATAAAAAATACGTAATAAATTTTTTAATAATTATACAATTATAAAAGTTTTTATAACTATCTTACAAGAAAATTCACCTATTTTGAAAAACCTTAAAAATTTTAAGATTTATCTTATTCTAAAAAATTACATGTATATATGTATATATAAAATATGTATATATAAAATAATTTTTGAATAAAGAATCTCTTTAAATGTATGAAATAAAATTTTTTCATGTTTTTTATACAATTTCAATTAAAAATATTTTTTATAAAATATAATAAAATATGATAAAATTGTAAAATATATGATGTGATAAAAGTATTAAAATTTGAGTATTTTATAATTTAAAATTTTGGTCTATCTCATATTATGTATTATATTTTAAAAAATGAACAAATACTGAAATTTTAATTTTAGTATTTTACTCCAAAATTATGTACCAATCAATAAAAAAATATACCAGATATAATGCATTATGGTCTATATACTTGCAATATATTATATAAAACAAAATTATTATTAATTTCGATAAGACAACTTATTATTTGAACTCATGACAGATATATGAAAATTTCTGTAAATTGTAGTGTTGACTGTATATATTATACATATGACATTGATCGAAAGAAAAAAATGATATATTCTTTTTTCCTTTTTAAAAAAATGTTTTTTTTTCTTTATTTCAATATTTTTAAATATTCTCTTTTACTTTGATTTTTTTTATTATCTTAACAAAAATTTTATGTTAAAATAAATTTTTTTTGATCAAAATTATTTTTTTGCTAATAATATGATATGAAAAATATAAAGAAAATAAATATTTCCTTATTACAAAACATTATTTGTATATATATTCAATAATAATATATATAATTCAAATATAATACATAATTCAAATATTCATTCCCAAAAGAATTTCTTAGATTGTGTGTAAATAATATATGTATGTATAAATTTATTACCGAATATTTTTTGTTTTTTAATATTTTTTTTATTTTTACAATTCAATTTCTCTCTAAATAAAATTAACAGTTCATACAATTCTACTTCTTCAATTGAAAAAATAAATATAATAATTTTATAGTAAATTTTATAACATATTTTTTATAGTAAAATTTTTATACATAGATGAATATAATATATTCATATAATAATTGAATATTTCGAAATCTTTAAATCTTTATATAATTTAATTTCTTCACATTTCTTATTTTATTTCATATTGTAATTTGATACCATTTTATTATATTAATATATTTATAATATATTTATTTTAAGTTCAAATATGAACAATAAATAGTTCCTTACCTGAAGTAAAACAAAGACGATCATGAATATTAGAGGGAAACAATGGATTCGGTAAATCACGAAGAAATCTTCTAAGAACTGTGGCAACATCATGTTCAGTATATGCACTTCTTGTAATTTGTGTTGCCCATGCATCGCGACGAAAAGCTTTCAATAATTTAACTACAGCACTGTT
Source organism: Apis laboriosa (assembly GCF_014066325.1). Taxonomy (NCBI): domain Eukaryota; kingdom Metazoa; phylum Arthropoda; class Insecta; order Hymenoptera; family Apidae; genus Apis; species Apis laboriosa. Next base: position 325,773 of record NW_025224820.1, on the reverse strand, counting down.
GGATCCATTTTGACGATAAATGCCCTTTGACATAATACCTTTAATATTATATTATATTATTATTTTCATTTAATCCAATTTAATTATTTATAAATAAAAATATAATTTTATTAATTTAAATATATAAATTTTAGATAAAAGATTATAAAAAAGATTATAAAATTTTAGATTTAACTAATATATAAAATATAAAGAACAAACAATAATAGAAGAAGAAATGTTTTATTATATTTTCTAAAGAAAAAAAATCTTTTTTTAAATAATAAAACTAATAAAAATTTTTAATCTTTTAAATAACTTTACTTTTATATTTAATATTATAAAAACTTTTTTTACTATTAGTATAAAGAATTATTTACTTTGAATGTATCGTTACAAGTTTAATATATTAATGTAGATATTATAAATTTTGAAAAATTAATTTCGTATAATAATCTTTTATGATGTTATAAATGATATATGTACCATGAGCATAAATAAAGTTGATGCACTTGTCAAGAATCACAGGTACATTGTCCTGTGTGAGTTGTTGTTGCTCTAAAGCAGGACCACAGGTAATGGCTGCTTGATAGAGTGCGTGTTTCCATGCGGATCCTTCGTGGGTTCCTGGTGCAGCTATATGTAGTGCACCGGTACCTCCTGCGTCGACAACTACTACCGGAACTAATCCAGCACTGGAAATTGGTCCTTCTTGTTCTCGTAAAACTGTAATAGAAATTATTTCGATTACAAAATTATAATCAAAATTATTGTTAGTGTGATTCAGCGAAAATTAAGCGAAATATTTAATTTTAAAATTGATCACGATTATCTTAAAAAGTATCAGATTTACTTATAAAATAGACATATGAAAATAAAAGATAAAAAATTTTTTTTATACTTTAAATGATAGATTTTTTACAATAATTATTTTTTTTATAATTTATATATTTTTTTCTTTATATTAATAGAAAGGAACAGTCTTTGGTATCTATTATGCTATCTTTTGAGTTCTATATATTTGTTTCAAATATAAATTTATGTCTATTTCTAGATATTTATATTCCTTTTGAATCTTCAAAATTCAAAAATAAATGTAATAATATATATTTATATATTATCATATATATTATAGTTTCTTGCAGATCTTGCTCTTGGTAATTGTGGAATCGAAAGTATAGATAATATGAAATAATTATCATAAATATTTATAATTATGCGATACAAACTTCTAATTTGGAAACATATGGAGGTTTCAAGCCGAAGAAACTATTATTTATTAATAATCGTAAATTCATTATAACAAATTTCGTTATTGTTAAATAAATTTTACTAATTATTTAAAAGTATAGTTTTCTCATTGATTTTAATGAATTTAAAAATAATTAAATTACTATCAAGAATATAATTTTCAACAAATTTTTCTTATATAAATTTATAATTATATTACTATTATTCAATCTTATAATTTATTTTGAGACATTCATAAGAAACTTTTAGTAAATTTAGATTTATAATTATATGTAAATTTAGATTTATAATTAGTGTATATATTCTATTTTATATTCTATTTTTTTTAAAATAAATATATTATTGTTTGTATTTGAATATCTAATTCTTTTGAATGTTTTATCAGTAATTCATAAATATATATATGTATTTCACTATATATATAATAATAAATATATATATAATGAAATTAATAAGATCGTTAAAGAATTAAAAAATTTAATCATAATGAAATTATATGTATTTGTAAATGTATATAATAATCAGGATAAGTTAGTTTTTAATCAAACAAAAGATTATTTAAATGTTTTCAAATAATTATCAATTATTAAATTTTTATTTTTTGATTATTTGTTTAAACAAATAGATTAACGATAATTTAAATTATTTTTATATTATCATTAAAGTTATTCTTATATTATTATTATAGTAAAAGATAAAAATGTAAGTCTAAAGATTTAAATTATAAATATTATAATTATGTAGATCAAATAGATCAAATAAAGTTAAAATAAAATAAATTTATTGTTTATTCTTTTTAGAAAGTAAATTATATCATTTGTTGTAACAAATAAAGTACTAAACTAACTTTTATAAGTTTTTTGACTTTACTAATTTGATTTTTACTCATTTTTAATAAAAGGACTTAACGAATAATTTAACAAATCCATCATTGTTCTGATTATAATCTTTACATTATAATACATAATGTATGATACATAATGTATGATAACTTAAATATGTAATGTACTTAAATATTTTCGCAAAATATATTTCTTCTATTTATTTTATAATATTAAAACAATAAATAAATAAATTTTTTATTCTTTTATATTTGTAATATAAATATAAATTTTATATATAATAAGAGAATAAGAGTATATAGCATACAATATTACAATAAGATATATAAATATTAAAAATAAAAAATTTATTAGTTTATTATGTACTAAAAATAAAAAATCTTTTAATTCATTTTGTATTATTATCATTATAAAATAGATAAAAAAAAATTGAATTTAAATACAAATAAAAATATTTAAATACATTACAAATTTAAATTATTAAATAATGAGATTTTGCCAAAATATAAACTATAATATGAATTGTATCATAAAATTAATTAAAATTAATAACAACACTAAAATGAAATGATAAAAATTTTTTTTTATTAATCATCCTATATCTTATTCTTCTGTTAAATAAACTTTTAACATCTTAAAACATTTGAAAGATGGATGAATTTAAAAAGTAAACCTTATCGATTTCAATAATCTTATTAAAGTTAAGAATATTATTTTAAATAATTTTTTTTTATTCAAGTATTCATATAATAGACGAATCCAGCAAATAAAAAAATCATATAAATATTTATTAAAGATAGTTTAATATGTCAACTTTTATTAATATAAGTAAAGAAAAGAAAAATTTTTAATTTTTATAAACAATTTTTGAATTATGTAGATTTTTAATTTATTTAGATTATTATATAGATTGATATAGTTTTAGAAAATCGATTTTAGAAGTCAAAACGAACACAAAAATTTTTACAAAAAAAATGTTGATTGATGTATTCAATTATTTATTATTATTATTATAATTATATTATAATATAATATATATTATATTATAATTTAAATTATTTATTATTAAATAATTTAAATTTATATTAGATAAGTAAAACAGAAGAAGAATGAATATGATCAAGATAAAATCATGTCATTATATTTAACTTAAATTATTAGTTTATTAAATATATTAACTTGATAATTAAATCTCAACTAATATTTTTATAAAATTTTATATTTTTTTTTTATCTCTACAACCAATTCTCCAATTTTATAAATATACTGATAAATATCTTTTGACAAAATATAATTTTTATTCTAATAGTTAGTGTCTAATTTTTTTAATTGTTTTTATTAAAAATTAATTTTTAAAATTTTTAGACAAAATTTTTACAAAATATTTTTCTTATTAGATATAGATAGATAAAAAGATAATAAATAAAAAAAAATCAATTTTTTAAATTTTATAAAGATTATATTCATTTAAATATTGTTATAATAAAATATAAAATAAAATTTTATATTGAAAATAAAAGAAAAATTGAAAAAAGATATTCTTGACATAGAAATCTTAAATTCTTTCCATTGATGATGAAAATAAAATTATAATTAAAATAAAACTATATTTTAAAAGTTTATTTAAAAATAATTGGCAAAGATATGCAAATGCTTTTTATAAAAATCAAATCAGAATTTAAATTAAAATAAACGGGTCTGTAAATTTTGTCCATATATATGCATCCATAATAGTATAGTATATTTAAATTACAAAATTAAAAATGGATCTATAAGTTTTAATTTAGTTTAATTTTTTTAAAACAAAAATTATTTTAAAAAATTTTTTTGATATTATATCATTAAGTTTTATCTGCATAAGCATTCATAATAATATATATATCAATGAACAAATGCACAATTAAAAAAAAGATTAAGTGTATATCTGTCTTTAGATAAGTCTATGTTATGAATAAAATAAGTCTTTTGTTATGAATAAATTTTTCTATTCTAATTTAAACAACAGCATTTTAATTTAACTTAATACAAAATCTAAAATGTGGTTTAAAAAAAAATCTAAAATGAAATCTTTTCCTTTTCATGAAATAATTTTGATTAAACTAGATTAAAATATTACTAATAATGTCAAAACAAAAAAATTTATTTATTTACTTAATTGTATAGAGATTGAGGATTTTATCTTTTGTTTATATTTTGTACTTTATAAATAATGTAGAAGATAAATATATTGACACATGTAATCACAAATGTATATGTATAGATAGAATTTAATAATATAATATCAATAGATTTTTGTAAATAATTTGAAAACAAAAATCAACCTGAAAACTTGTATAAAGAAGAATTATTTAAAATGATATCCTTAAAAATATACTTCTTGATATAAATTAGCAAAAAAGTAGTCCATATTATTGAATAAAAAAAATAATAAATTAGATTTGAAATATTTTAGACAATTTTAGACAAGCCTATGAATTTAATAAAAAATTTTTTTATTTTTGGTATTTATACACAATATTTTTAATTAAAAATATAATTAATAAATTAATAAAATTAATAAAAAAAAAGTATTCAAGATTTAAGGATTCTACAGCATCAAAAAGAGCAAAAAATATCCGATTAATATAAATTCTACGACATCATAAAATCATAGCTATATAATCAATTTTTTCGACATAAAATCGATTTTTATTATTGATGAACTTTCTAATGAACTAAATATAAAGAAAGATTGATTCAAAGTTTTTAATCAATATTAACTAATATTAACAAAGATTACTTCATAGACGCGAACAAACTAAAAACTATTAGCAAAGCCGTACAAAAAATGTATATTTGCTATTATCATATTTGAATAATAAACAAACATGAATTGCTTGACCTGATATTTTCTATAATACTTTCTACATTCAATAGTAAATGAATACCGAAAATTTGCACGTTTGAATGTAATATAAATATTATAATACTATAGTTATTATACTTGATGAATATTTTAAATTCTTGGACATTCTTTTTTGTATACTATATTTTACTATATTTTAATATAATGCAAAACTTTTGTTTTATTTATATTTACTTTAGATGTAAAGCATAGAAAAATCTAAAGCATAGAAATTAAATATTTTTGTAACTGATAAATGTTAAATTTATAATATATTTTATAATATATTAAATTTAAATCTTTAATCAAAATTTATAAATTCATCGCGGCATAAAAATAAATTTCATAATGAATTATTCATAATGATATCAAACAGTTCGATACAAAAATGAATTAATTTACAATAAAAATTTGAATTAAGTAATAAAATTATATTGTAAATTAATTACAATTTCACTAAGAAACATTTTAAATAATTAGAAAAAAAAATTAGAAAAAATTTTAGAAATTAAAAATTATGGTTGCACTGATAACAATGTAATTCTGGAATAAAGAATGCTATTGATATACATATACTTTTTTTTTGATAGTATATTTTTCTATTAAATATTGAATTAATTCAAAATTTCGTTTTACGTAATATCTCAATTTTGATAAAAAAAAAGATGCTTACCGATACATCGAGCTTTCCGAAGATCAAGTTCTCCAAAAGTTATGGCCATAAAGGAATCCAAAGATTTTGTATAAATTAATGTTCGTTGATATAAAAGAACCCAAGCTGCAAACCATGTACTCGTTACACCTTCCTGAAATATATAACAATTAATATTAATTAATAGATAATTTTAAAGTTTGTTTAGTAATAATTTAATAAGTATTATTTAAAAAAAAATGATAAAAGTATTTGTTTGTTGCTATATATCTATAATACAGCAAATATAAGCAAAAATTATTATTATTTATATAAATAAAAATTTTTTTATTAAATATATTTTTAAATATATTTTTATAATACTTTTATATAATATTGCCAATACTCATTATATTCCATGTATGTATGTATGTATATTTCAACCATGTATATTTGATCATTTTCTTCAAAAATAGTTATAGTTAATATGAATTGAACAAAAATTTTATGTACATTCTGAATATAAACATGAATATTAGGCATTAATAAACATTTAAATTTAAAAAAGATAAAATAAAGTTTTAAGAATTCGTTTATACTATGCTTATACTATGCTCATTTTTTTTTACCTTTAAATAGGCCCATCCTACTCTTGTCAATTCGGTCGTATATTTTGTAGGAAAAATTGTAGTAATGGTTTCTAATATTCTTTGAGCCCAAATTCTTCGTTCTGCGATTCCTTTTGCATAGAATACATGGATACTCGGTCTTCCTTCACCACTAATTGCTATGCAATATACGCTTTCTCCATCAATTATCCTGAACATTTTGAATTATTTTTGTTATTCTTCTATTAATTTAATATTATATGAAAATTATTTTTTTTCATATTTATTTTCTATTCTTTAAATAATAAAACTTTTATTCAGAAAGAAAATTTATCAAAAATTTTATAAAAAATATAACGTAATCAATTAATTAAATAATAATAAAAAAAATATAATATAAGCAATTAAAAATATTCTTCAAGATTAGATATTAAAATAAAATAAATATATTATAAATATATATTGTATAATAATAAAGAAAGAAAATATGAAGATTTTTAATATAATCGCAATTTCAATATAATAAATGATTTGAAGTAAAAAAAAAAAAAAAAAAGAAGAAAAAACAATATAAAAAAGTATATATATATATTTTTTTTTAATCATTTTGAGTTTATGTTTGATCTTGCTTATTCATTTGTCTTTCGTTCATTATCATTATCTAAAGATGTCTTTTATTCGACAAAAAACTGGACTCACTTAAAATCCTGGAGAAGATGAATGCTGTACACTGTATTGAGATCAATAACTTCTTTTAGTGTAGACATGCTTTTATCAGTATAAAATGAAAGTTTTTGATCAGCCAAGACTGCTGCTCTCAGCACTAGATCCTTTGCTCTTTCTATTCCTATACCAGTTCTATAAACGATTCCTCGATGTGTCATGAGATTTTGTAGTTCGTTCACTTTTGGTCTTTCTAATTTCATTGATTTCGTGATTGATATTGTACTATTCTGATCACGATTTCTGGACAATAACTTACTGCTACTTTTCACAAAACTCATCACATTTGGTCTGATTCCGTGGCCAGTGGAATCATGTCTCAATTTTTTCAATTTCTGAATTACGCTCACGCATTTATGTTCTTCTGTGATCTTATTAACTAAAGAACTTGAAGATTCGTTGGTACTAGTCGTATACATAACTATAATAAAATAAGATATGTATTTATTTTTCAATAAGTTATACCAAATAATTAATTATTAATATATTTTGTTATAGTTTTGGTATTAATAATGTAACTTTATAAATTAACTAATTAGATGATATTAATAATGTAACTTTATAAATTCTTTTAATTACATTTATTTTATGTGAAAGTTATTAAACTTCTGAATTTGATACTTAGTCAGTTGTTATTGATATGTTTATTGATAATAATACATAAAAATAGAATGTGACAAACGCCATTTTCAATATTTTTTGTTTTAATCAAAAGAAAATAACTACGCAAGCTTCATTAATAATAATTACTAATTTATTAATAAAATATACTTTCATATTTATCTATTTATTATTATCTATTTATTATCTATTTATCTATTTATAAAATGTATCAGATTTAGGTAGTTATTTAAATGGTTTAAAATTGAAGATTTTAATTCAAAAATAAAAATGAACAGCATAACCAAAAAAGTTTGAGAAATTGCAGAAAATATTGAATGAAAATCCAATATGAACAATAACAAAAGGATTCTTTAGTTTATTAAATGATAGTTTAATTGTTTCTAAATGTTTGAAATGTAAATCAAGAAAATCAAAAAAAGAACGATGGATTTCGCATAAATTGTGAAGAATTGATAGACTAAAATAAAATTTGTTTTTTACTATTCTCAAAGCATAAAAAGAAGCAACTCTTATATTAAATAATAAGAAGAGATGAAAATTAGCTATATTATAATAATCGTAAAATTGAGAGTAGATTCTAAACAATCTATATTTCCAATATGGAAATTCATAACATTCCAATAACATTCATAAAAAAAAAGAAAAAATTATGTTTTGTATTTTATGAAATTATGAAAGTGTTATTTATTATGAGCTGTAAGAAATCAATTAAATTGTTTCAGCTAAAGATTACTTAATAAGAATAATTAAACAAAAATTGCAAGAAACATCAATCGTAAAATAATTGTAAATAGCGAATAAAAGATGAAAAATTATCTTTCTTCATGATAATGTTTAGCTACTTAGAACTATATTGCAAAAAATGTAAAAAATTATTGGAATTTAGATAATTTGCTACTATTATAATTCCATTTTTTCACCAGACATAACCTCATGATTTTCATTTATTTAGATCGATGCAGTACGTATTTGAAGAAAAACAATTTCGAAACAATATCAAGAAACAGATTGAATCAAAATCCAAATTTTTTTTATCGTGGAATGCATTTATTATTCGGAAAATAAAAAGTTGCATCAAATGGAGAAATCAATATAGAAAATATTTTAACTTATATTTTAAAATATATTATTTTATTTTTACAATAAATGTATTTTTTTGATCTCAAAAAACATTCAAAATTAAGAATAACATTTAAAATAAAAAAATTAATTTTTATATTATGTGTTTTTTACATCTTTAAATGATATTACTAATATATATTTATAATATATATTTTTAACATTTATATATTATACATTATATTATATTTATATATTAATATATATTATTATTAATATAATATTTATTCATTTATTATGGTATATAAAATAATTTCATAAAAAATTAAATAAATATTTGTTTATACAGTTTCTGCATATTAAAATAATATATAAATAAATAAAATTTTATATATTATATGAATATATTATTTATTTAATTTTGATAATAAATAACTTTATAACAATTATTTATAACAATAATAAATTTATAACAATTATTGATTCAATATATTATGTTGTGCTTTATGTTGTGCTTTGTTAAAATTAAATTATTTTTAAATCACTTATTATTTATTTATGTAATAATTTATCAATTAAATATTTTTAAATTTTGATTTTTATAATAATTTTTATATTTCAAAAAATGTTTCATATGCTATCGAATTGAGAATATTAAACTATTAACATTAACTATTAATTTCAATTATTTTTAATTTTAACGATATAGTCTTTGTTTACTTCTATATATTACTAGAATTTAATATTAAATTAATATTTTTTGAATTTGATCTATTTTTCTTTATTTCTTTTTAAACATTAATTCAGAAAAGTTTTTATAAGTTTTAATTTTTTTTAATTTTATTTAAAGCTTGTAATTTATTGAAGCTATCTAAATTTTATAATAAAATAGCTACCTGAATCATTGTTAGCTGTTGCAGTTGTAGATACTGAGACAGATATAGTAGAAGGAAAAGATGTTTGACTTAAGCGATTTTTTGCTGTTAACTTCCTAGGCGGGACAGCAGGTTGTTTTCGCGTTACCAGATGCGCTAATTTTGGTAATAAAGCTGGATTTTTTCCTGTAATATTTTTATCCGATTGTAAAAGAATTTCCGTAACTTCATCGTATTCGTTTTTTGGCAAAGAATCGAATCTTCTTGGTGGTTCTGGTGGCACTGATGAAATATGCTCAGCATCCTTTTCGTTAATATCATTTTGTATTTCTTCATTATCAACTATTTCCTGAAAATCCAAAATATTTCCAGAACTGTTTGGCGTATCATTGGTAGCCAATAAAGTTTCCAATAACATTAGATCATTATTTTCAAAGTTACTATATAGGTTTTCATCAGAAGTTTTTGCAAATGGATCAAATTCAAACAATAAAGATTTACTGCTTTGTTGTCTGTTTTCTGTATTATTGGACTTTATTTCTTTCTCCACTTGTATTTTTTGTGGTGATAGATTTTCATACAATGAATTTTGAATGGATGCTTGACTTTCATTGGACGTGTTGGATGTTCGATCAAAACGCACTTCTTTGTCCAGAATGTCCTCTTCTGTACTAGATATCCTGTCCAGTTCTTCGATTCCGTCAGATTTTCCTATTGGTGCAGTATCGTAAAAAGTCCAAGAATCGGACCTTGATAATCTTTTAACATTATCCAATTTATCTTGTGGTAGAGTTATGTTAATGTCGGAAAGATTCAAACTTTGATCAGAATCACTAGCCTGATAACAAAAATTTAGTTAAAATTATTATTCATGCTAAATATAAAATGTAGAATATATTAAAAATAATGTTAATAGAAAACGAATATATTTTTTCATATTTCAAAAATCATATTATTAGGTAAATCAGATCGTATTGGATCAAGATCAGAAAATTCATATATAAGTATAATGCTTTTTCTTAATGTTACAATAAAATTTTTTACTTTTTAATAGTATTTTTATTTTTTTACTTTTAGTTTATTTTTTATAATTCTTACTTTTAGATTTAGAATAATTTTTTGTATTTTTTTAATATAGTCAAATATGTAAAATCATAAAATTATTTAAATTATGTAGATCCATAAGATTATATTAAAAATTATATTAAAAATTTATATTATTCGATTATTTCAATTATATTAAATCTATATTATCTATTATTTATTATTATATTATTATTATTATCATATTAAAGATTTATATTAGATATATTAAATTAGATTTTATTAGATTATTAAAAAATATGAAAAACTATTCTGAATTTGAAAATAAAAAATCGTATAAAAAATGAAATAAAAAAATAAAAATAATATTAACAAATATGAAATCTGATTGTAAAATTAAAAAAAAACATTACAACATTATGAATTTTTGATCTTCAATCCATATCGATTATAGTTACGAATAACCGAAATAATAGATATTATTTAATGGAATTTTAAACTTTAAAGATTCCGATTCGTTCTAACCTCTTCTCCCAAAGAAGAAAGATACTTGACATTTTAAATATTCGCACACTTCTAATTATAAATAATTTTTATTTACTTATAATTCTTATTTATTTTTTTTATTTTTATAAATAATTATTCAAATTATAAATCAAAATAATAAAATATTTAAAAAAATCATTTATTTTTATTATAAAATTGTATATACAAAAATTATGCATAAATATTTTAGATTTTTAATAATTTAGAAATGAAAATATTTAATATATAGTGATATAAAAAATAAATGTTATAAAACAATAACGAAGAAATATAATAGGAAATTATATATAAGAATAGAATACATAAAAAATTAAATATTTAAATTAAATAAAATAATTTTAGAAATTGAAGTACTAAATAATTTGTACTATTAATAAATAAATAATTGAGTACTAAATAATTAATTGGCTAGATATTGATAAATTAATATTAAAAAAAAAAAAGAAAATTATGATTTTAAACTTTAAAAAATTTATCAAATATGTTTTTAAATGTTTAAAAATGTTGATTTTTCTTTCAAATATATCAGAAATAAAGTTTGTTTTTATTTTTGTTTTTATCTCTATGTCTAATAAATTTATTCAAATATTCTTATATTTTTAATATATGAATGATAGAACATAAATTGAAAAAACTATTTATATATTTTCATGTGATATACAATAAAAATTAGGAAATAAGAAATAAAAACTTTTTCTTTTTCTAAAATGTATAATGTATGTTATAATATATATGTTAAATTTTTTTTTTAAATATTTTAGATTGTAGTTAATAAAATAATAGTTAATAAAAGAAAAGACAATAAAGACATATAAATACATAATTTTATTATAATTCATATATTATAAAGAAATATAATTATGTTTTAGTATTTAATGCTTTTTAATTATTTTTAATAAGTTATTATTAAGCTATTACTGTTTTATTTGAAATCTTTATTCAATTGGATTTTATTTGTTGTTTAAGAAACATTAATTCATAGCTTCTTTTGATTATAAACTTTTCTTGTGATAAGTCCTCGATAGAGTAGAGATCAGAATTTATTGTCTTCATGACAATAACAAATAGAATTTGAATAGAGATTATAAATATAATATTAAATAATTTATTGTTTAATTTAATTTAATAATAATGTAATTTTTAATAATATTATAAATTAAAAATAAAAAAATCACTAATTATTAATTAAATAAAAGAAAGTAATATTATAATTACAGATTAAATTTTTTTAAGAGAATTTTTAGCAATTTTTAAACAAAATTAATTATTAATAAATTAATTAATTAGTAAATAATTTTTAAACAACTTTTTTTCTTTTTAAAAACAATTTTTATTTCTTATTTTGTTATTTTTGTTGCATATCAATTATGAAAATTAATAAACACTTATAACAATTTATATTTCATTATTGTGGAAAATAGAGAAATATGTTTATAATTATTTAAATTATTTTATTTTATATTTTTCACATATTCATTTTGAAATACATTAAAATATAAATAAAAAAACAATGATCTATCGAAATAATTATTTTGGTGATATAAATTATTCGCAAATAAATAAATATTTTATTAAACGTTATTTTTACCTGATTGAGTGCGAAATTAAGGAGATCAAACGATTCGGAAAAATCCCTGTCGACTTTGTCAGAGATGGTCGAACTAATCGTATCATATCGACTGCTACCCGACGTGACAGATTGCAGTTCGTCGTAGATAGATTCGTCAGGATGTAGAGGAGGATATGCAGGAGATGGTGGGTTGTGACACGTTCCGGAAAGATCCTCCTCATTTCTAATGCTTCTCAGATTACTATTTAGAGGACTGTAAAATGAAATGCTGCTGAAAATATCATCAGTTGGCATTGATACGCATCTTTCCTCTTCTACAGGATCTTTGAATTTCTTGTTAACGATTGAATTATCTCGTATAATATCGTCTTGATTTAACGAAGTTAATCGCCGTGTTAAAAGATTTTTTACCGATTTCTCCAATCTAATGCTAGCATTTCTCGTGCTCGAAATTACTGCACGGCCTTTCATTGTCATTTTCTCTGATATTTCATCTTTCAATTGGCGCGAACTGGTGCTCAGATTTCGAAAAAATTCGTTGTTTGTGCTTCGTGTTTCCGATATCGATTTTGCATCATCACTTTTTTCCGACTGACTCGAACTATCATAGCTACTACATCGAGCTGATGGTAACAATGGTGGTAGTCTTCGTGGTGCTGGTATTGGTCGTTCAGACATTACCGATCTAGGTTTCGGTATTGGTTTCTCTTCCATCTCGAATAGAAATTTTTCAGTTTCGCTACTCGTTTTCAACCGAAGGATCCAGGAACGTAAAAGCTGTACCACATGTTTCGGCCTCCTTAACAATATTTTCAAATCTTTCACTTATGAGTTTTGAAATAAATATTATTGTTACTATAGATTGCGAAGCTATTAAGTAATTTGTTAAATATTTTTTGATTCAAAAAATTATTTTATTATAATGAATCGAATTTAAAATATTTTTATTGTTTACTGATTAATGTGATAATATTAGTAAATTTTCAACTCGAATTATTTAATATAATAATTTCATGGAAAGAAAATAATACGATTATTGTTTTTCTGTTGAACTAAAATTTCAATTAAATATTATATTATTAATTTAATGATTTAATATGATAAAAAAAGATATTTCAATTTATTTGTTAAAACTATATGATAGTGATTATATGATTATAAAAGAATACTATTAATTTTAATATTTAACTGTTTTATATTATGCATCGATACATTCGAATATTTCATCTATCTCAAAAGAAAATATTTAATATTATTTAAATTACAAAATAAATTATATGTATCAAATTTTAATTTGATCATTTTTTAATTATTTTTTAATTACTTTTTATACCTCGCAATGTTCATAATCAATTAATATTAATTAATCTGAAACAAAAGTTACAAATTACAATTCCATATCAATGAAAATAATTATTATGAATTATGAATTGATAATGTTAATTTAAAAAAAAAGAAAAATATTGTGTTCAATATAATTTATATTTCGATATAAAATTTATATATTTTAGATTAATAAAAGTTAAATTCAAAATTAACAATAATAAACAAGTTTAAATTAAATTAAATTAAGTTAAATTAAAAACAAAATTTACAAATATATTATCTCAAAATAAAAAGCACATGTTTATTGTATTATCATAAAGAAATGAAAGTATATTAAAGTATATTAAAATATTTCAAGAAAATAAAAGTCATTTTTGATCTTGCAAGATAATGTGAGCCTATTAATATCTGTTTTTACATTCCATAATTAATAAAAAAAATTAAATATAAATATTCGTATTCATCGAAAAAACTTGTTTTCCATGCAATTGCATTCAAATTGTTGATCAATAGATTAATAAAAAATTAATAAATAAATAATAATAATAATTAATAAATAAATAAAAGTTAATAAATAAATAAAATATGAATAAGGTAGATAAAAATTGAGTGACTCGAGTAATTCATAAAACTGCTTCTAAGATTCATAACTATTTGTTTAAAGTTTTGAAATATTTTATCAAGCGAATTTTTTCTATAAACGATAATATATTGATCATACGTCATAATATCCAAAGGCAATTCCTCATTTTTGAAATCCCGAGGCGTTGCACGCTGATTCAAAGAACTATCAACATTTGCTTCGTACATTCTACTAACGATAATACTTAGATAATAAAGACAACTCAGCGCGAAGCATTTCTGCACAGTTGAATCACCGCTTCCGAGTCACGTGATTAGCAATGAGCAGTTGGAATAAATCATGTTTTATAATTTCAATTGGTCTTGATTATCAGCTTCATGCATATCTCTTCTGAAGTTTAATAATTTTTATTTGATTAAATTTTAAGTTTTAATTATAATGAAATTAATTTATGATTCCATTATTTTCAAAAAATCACTTTTTCTTCTAATAATTTTATCCGTTTTCAAAAATATTTCATTTTAATGAGATATCTTCTAAAATATTTGAATTATTTTATAAATACACAACATTTATTCAAACATTTTAAATATAACGCATTGTGCATATGTAAATTTGAAAATGAATGTACATTATTAAGAAAATAATTGGAATAATAATTCTACGCGTATTACATATTTAGTATTTCTGATATGATTTTTAGTTTCAATATTTTCAATTGTTAAGTATTTTCAAATATTAATTAATTAATTCTATTTTTTTATTAACATACTAAATGCATTTGATTAATAAAAAAGATTTAGGTTAAAATGCTATATTTTTTTCTGCACATCTATTTTACATTTAACATAAATATTATTTTATAATGATCATTAATTGTTAATGTTTTAAATAAAAAATATTTAAAACATAATAGATCACGAATTTAATAAATTAAACAAATCTGATTAAAATAATAAAAAAGATTTAGGTTAAGATGTTATATTTTTTCCTGCACATCTATTTCACATTTAATGTAAATATTATTTTATAATGAACATTTAAATTATTAATAACAAATATTTTAAATGATATTAATACAAATAATAAATATTAATAATATGAAATTTTTGGTTCCCGCAGAAATAACAATCATTAAAAACTTTGGCGCGTAGAATTGTCGTTTTCTAATCACGTGATCACAAGTTATAGTAATAAAAAAAAAAACAATGAAAATTGATGCGGTACAGTAATGAGTCATCGCTTCGAAATCCGATACTAAACGCATCGAGTTTCCGGTTTTGCACTAACCAGCATTCAACATCAAGTTTCTATGCTTTCTCAGTTTCGATACAAGAATCGACAAGTTAAAGCTAGATTCCCATGTTCCTCGTTCCTTGTCAGACAAAGAAGAGTGGTTCGTTGTTCCCTCTGCTCAGCCGAGAACGGAACATGAATCATGGTAAAATCGTGCCAACAGATCCATCAGAGTTTCTAAAATTAACAGATATCTCCGCTGCAAATGATAAGTATTCCTCGTTATTCTCTAAACGCCTACAACTTCCTGCTTGTTACATTAATAAGTAAGAATTTATAAGCTAAAGTTGACTATTAAAAAAGTATTCTTAATTTTAAATTTATTAAAGTTTTAGTTAAATATTGATTATGAAATTTTCACTTATTTGTTCCATTTTTTCAAAGAAATTCTCATTATAAATGTAATGGTATTAGATTGAACTACTACCATTTTAATTTTAACTATTATAATTTTAAAATTATAAATTGTAAGACAAATTTATATAAAAAATTGATTACATAAAAAATGATTACATTTAACAAATAAAATAAAAATCACATAATAAAAATGATTTAAAATGTAGTAATTTCTTATATTCAAACATTACTATATTGATTAAATGTGTTTGAAATTTAATCTTACAATTATATATCCGTATATTTTTGTTACATAATTACATCTGTTTATACGAATAACATTATTTCTGTTATAACATTTTTTTCCTTCGCTATTTATTTAATAATATTTAAAAAAATTTAATTAAAATCACAACATTGATTTATTTTATATATGCTGTAAACAATGAAAGTGAACAATTTGATATTTGATTTCTTAATTTTTATGCAGCAAGCTTATTATGTTATGTTAAATGAAGTTTTTATTATATTGAAAAGTTAATATTTTATAATGTTATTACAATATGTAATGGAGATTAAATTGATTTTTCTATAGTCAACCGAAGCTACTTGTTGATTCCCAAGTGTCCTCAAAAGGCATCGTACAAAAAAATAAGAGCACATACCTTGAAATGCGTCCAAAGCAAATTCACGAAATTTTTTGATGATTTGAATATATTTCGCGTGACAACACTTTAAATTTGTACATAGAGCATTATTTAAACGTAAACTCTTTATTGTTCAGTGGGGTCAGAGAGCCAACTGACCGTTGGTCATTGCTATTATATTTTTTTTTGTTTTTTTTTTTTCCACTTTAAAACAATATAAAACTTTTCATTAAGTTTACAAAACACACACTAACACAAATAGTTTAGAGATGCACATAGTTTAGAGATGACGGATACTCTCACGCACAAGATGGCACACATACGCGAATTTCACACTTTTCTTATCTCCTTTCTCTTCGCATTCTTTGACATCTTTGTAAATTGTTCTTCTTAATTTTCGATGAGAAATATTTGTGCCATAAAAGATGAATAACAATAACTCTGCTTTGGTATTTGCACAGCGATAAAATCAACTAAGATAAGATAAAAATATTAAAAACATATTTGTTTCAGCACTTCCAGATACTAGTATATCCACACCATTTTACTCTGAAGTCTACGCCAGACGCGCGCTACTGCCATCGAATCCCTACTCTTGTTACTGCTATTGCCTCTCCATCCCTACCATGCTGATTTACGAATCGTAATATATATGAATACAATATATGTATAAAACATTTGATTATAAATCTTATTTATATTATGATTATAAATCATAATATAAATAATTTTTATTTTAATTTTATATTATAGATTAAATATTTATAATATGATAAATTATATTAAAAAAAAATGAAAATTTTTAATATTTTTAATAATTTTTAATCTACTTTTAACATAATATAACATAATATTTTTAATCTACTTAAAACATAATATATTTTCAAATTATGTAAAATTCCACTAGATAACTATATTCATTGTAAAATATATGGATTATTATCCATCGTAATTATTTATTTGATCATAAATAAATCCACCAAAATCTTCTTTTTTTATTTTTTTAAAAAGATGTAAAGAAAAAAAAGAAATAAATATATAAAAACAGAAATAAATATATAAAAGAATTGCATCAATAAATCAATTTAGTTAAAAACTTAAAACATAAAAAAATTATATAAAATAGTATGTTATTTATGAATAGTATTGTTAATATAAATTTATTTATTAAATGAAATTTAAAAAATATAAAAAATAATATGATATATAATATATAAAAATATATAATAAATATAAAAAAATTTAAATATATTAAGTAATATTGAAATAATACATATATTATATATATTATATTTTACATGTAATATTATTAAATTTAATATTATATAGATTTATGAAATTAATATTAAATGTAATATTATTATTTTCTTTAATGTTCTTTTATGAAAATTAAAAGAAATAAATTTGATTGATCATCTGAGCAACGAATGAATCATACGATTGTAGCATCACTGACTAGCCGATAATTTTTATCAATTATAATACAATTGAGGTTACCAGACTATATATTACACTATCAGAAGATAAAGACTAGTTTTGTTCCTGATATTATTGGATATACAATCTTATGTTCATTAAATAATTCAAAATTACAATCGATATATACGATATACTGATTATCATTCATTCATAAACATATCATTCAGTAAAATAATGTATATTAGAAAATATGTCAATTAAAGAAATATCACATAAATTTCTATAGAGTAATAATTAAGATTGTACTATTAATAATTTATATTAATAATTTTTTAAATTATTTTTTAATTATTTTTTATGATAATTTATGATTAATAGATCCTGTTTAGATATGTTTTGTATTGATTTCTATATTATTCTTGTAATATATATATATATATGTTATAATTTTTAATTCTCTTTGCAAATAATAATTTATTTACAACGATATTCTTATATATATGAATGTTTATAAAAATGTGGAATATCTTTGAAAAGTGGATTTTGTGGATGAAAAAATTTTACATCTATTAAAATTTAATTAACGATTTATTTTATTAAACTAGATAGAGACAGCTGACTTAAATGAAATTGTTCAGCTGGATGCACACATATTACATCATAATATTACTTGCATAACAAAATGAAATCTCAACGAAAATTCAATGTATCAATATTCTTTTAAATAATATATAAATAACTATTTTTGAATTTCGGTTATAACTAATATATAATGTACATAATAATGTATATGTAATGTAACCATGTCATGCATTTATATCGATTTAAAAAGGAAAAATTGTTTATATATAAATTTATGAAATTAATATTTTTTATAATATTTATTATTTTAATATATCTCAAACAGAATGAAAAAATAAATATAGATAAAAAATATTAAATTAATGTTAATCAAAGAAAAAAGAATAGTAGAATATCTTTCACAAATAAATATATTCAAACCATTATATCGACAAATAAGAATATTTTTTCTTTATAATATCATCATAAACTATTATATCAGTAAATGAGAATATTTTTTTTTTAAATAATATTACAAACTATTTAATTTTGTATATATAATTTATAATTTGTATATAACTATTAATTTTGTATATATTGAAATTTAACAAACAGTAATTACACAAGATGTTAATATCAATTAATCAATTTATCATAAATTATATAAATAGATATGATGACGATTCAGAATTGCATGTTGAGCGAATAATCACAAGTCAATTTCACTACTTTAAATCAACGCGACGATAAGTTATTGATTTACTTTTGTAATTGTTAATTATATCTTTAAGAATGATCATTACCTTAGAAAACAGATATGTAAGTATGCACGTGCACGGATTTCAAGTTCCGTATACAATATCATAAGTATTAGTCACTTATTGTGTTTCTCTCATTCAAACCTTACGTTAAAAATATTTTATATGCAAATACAATTATAAATATAAATAAAAAATATACTTAATAAAATGATGTCTCTTGTTATTTCAATAATTTAATTATTAATATTTTTATTATTATTATATTTTAATTATTATTAATTTTTAATTCTTTATTAACGTCTTTCTTTTTGCAGAATTAATTAAAAAATATTATTATAATTTGAATCTAAATTGCAGAAGTATACTTATTCTTCGCTAATATTAATGATGATTTATTACAATGAAAAACATAAACATAATTATTCAATTAAAATATTTTTTCAAATCAAATTTCAAAACTCATATTTTTCAGAAAAATTTAAGTATATAAATAGATAAAAGAAATGATTTGTGTCATTTATTGTAGAAATTATTATTATTATATATAAAGATAGAATCAAAATGACATTTAATAGCAAAAGAATAACCACATATTGTATAATTTATGATAATTATCAAAAATAAAAAGAAATTTTTTAAATCAATACTTAAGTAAGATACGTAGAAAAAAATATTCTTAATATCTTATTTTTGTAATTATATTCTTATTATAATCGATGACCCATAATAATAATAGTCATCATAATCAAATTTTTCATAAATAAAGTGTCAAAAAATTTGCAATTCAAAATTCAAAGCACTCAAAATTTTCAGCATAGTATTTTTAACTAAATATTTTAAAATAAATTTTATTTTTAATTTAATTTATAGAAAATATTAGTTAGACAACATAGAGAATAATTAATTAATTGTAATAAAAACTATAATATTTTAAATCCTATTATAATTTTATTAAAGAATTTTTGTTTTTTCATAATCTGTTTATTGAATTTACATGATTTTTTAATTAAAGGAAAAATAATTAATAAAAGGAATTTTATCGACGCTTCTGCAATTATCGAGAGACTTAGTAATAACTACATTTCAATTTTGTTAATCTAAATTTTCAACAATTTTTGATGTTAAGAATTAGCGTTGCAATGCCTTTCGATTCTGTCGCCTTTCACTCGAATTATTTAAAAATATATAAAAAAAGATTATGATTCAATGTCTCTTGTGTAATACTTTAAATTTCATTATATGTAAAATTCATTATATTATATTATATATAATTTCATTATAATAGTTCGCTTAAAATTTTAAATTTTTCGTTGTTTTTTAAATTTATTTTTAAAGACTCTAGATCATACATTAATAAATTTATATTTATATCAATTAATACTTTTTTTATGTTGAGTAAAATAGAAGAAAAAATAATAATGAAGAATTAATATTAGAGAAAAATATATAAAAAATGAAATTAACGATGAATTCAGAATATTAATTGGAAATTACATAAAAGAATTATATATTTATTATATTTCTATATATTGATATATTTATATAAGAAATTTTAAAAATTTTATAAAGTTATATAATAAATTTTTAATAAATATATATATATATATATTTATATATATATTTATATATATACTTATATACTTATATATTTATATATATAAATAATATAAATCGAAGATAAAAAAAATGGTGTTAACATATATATAGAAATTAAGACAATAAAATAAATGTAATAATAAATACAAAAATATAATTATCAATAGATATTTTCAAAATAAAGAAATGTTTATGAGAATGTAAAAAATATTTTCGCAATTGATAAGAAAATTATTAATTTTGATATATACATATATAAAAAAATTCATATATATGAAATATCGAACTATAATATAAAGATGTGATGTAAATAAATACTAATAACATATGCAAAGAATATCTATATTAAAGGATATCAGTTAGTTTATATATTTATATTAATTAATTGATTAATTTTTAAAAATATTCCATTTATGCTATATCAAAACATGCATATATTTATAGAAACAAGTAATTTCTACGCTACTTATTTTTCTTGTGCCATGATTGTGCATTTTTGAAGTGTTTATCGAAAAATTAGCTATATAAATATATATTTTTTCTTAAAGATTTATTATATTTCTGCATTTTATATAATTATAATAGTGTAAATAAATATTTTAAAATTTATATATTAGATGAGTTAAATTTTTTTTAATATTTTATATATATATAATGTAACATTATAATTAAAATCAAAATAATTATTTGTTAATTGACTAATAACATTCAAGACTAGTTGATTATAAGTTTTTATATTTTTTATATATTTCTATATAATTATTCTTATAATTTACTTTTATATCTAATATTTTATATTGATGTCATTTTTTTTATTCATATAAAAGTTTAAATTATTATTTTGTTATCAGGAAAGCAATTTTTATTTTTTTTAAACTTATAATTATATTTAATAATAATACTAATAATAGTTAATAATAGTTAAAAAATATTCAATTTATTATTAATGCGAAAGAAAAATAATTAATATTTTATAATAAAATAACTTTCTTGATATTATTATTTTATTATTGCCTAAGATTTTCTTAATTTATTGTTAATTGCATAATTAATCTAATTTATTCGATGGGTCAATGGGATTAGTGATTGAAACGTCTTAAAAGAAAATAATTATTATTATATTAAATCAATTTTTAATATTTAGATAATGAAATATATATTTCTCTTATAATAATATTATTTTATCTATATAATAATTTATTAAAATTAAAAACTATAAAATTAGTCTATCAGTCCTTTTATTCCTTTATTCCTTTTCTTTATCCCAGTTTTCTATGAGAACTAAAAATAAAAAAATAAGATGAAAATTCTATAAATTTTTAATGAAAATTAATGAATGAATAGAAATAGAGTTGATTTAAATATATATAAAAAAATAAAACAAAAATTATATCATCGAAAAATTAAGAAACAAAAATTTAAATAGAAACAAAAATGAAATAAAGATTTATCAATTTATATTTTGCCAATATTTAGATTATTTTAGATTATTTATTTAGATTATTTATTCAGAAAAATCTTTTCAATATTAAAATGAATAATCGAATTTTTTGCAATCTATCAAATCGATAATTAATGAAAAAATAATTCGCATTGATTGAGATTATATATGAATGTATCTATCCAACAACAACAGAAATGATATTTTCATGAATATTTTACTTGAAATATCTTAAAAGTTCAAACTCTAGATCAATAAAATTATCTTATTAAAAATCTTAATACATATTTTTTTACATATAATTCATATATTTTTAAACACAAGATCGACAAACATAATGTTCGTCTATGCAAATGGATGTACCGTGCACGCACATGATTACATTGTAATTGCATTTATTAAGAGGAACATACATATACATATACATGTATGTGTATATATATATATATACACACATACACACACATACACAATAGATATAATCGGAACACAGAGAGACAATTAACAATGTAATTAATCCTTAACTGACGTTTTTATTTGGTTTTTAGAATCGTACAATTATTAAAGTGAAATAATAAGGAATATGAGTTATAATGAGTTATAATAAAAAAATATAAAAAAATAATAAAAAAATAATGTTATTAAAATAATATTCGTATTAAAGAATTGTAATTATTATAAAAAAAAACTATTTGTATAAAAGTTGAAAAAATTATAGATAAATCATACAGATTGTCAGTTAAGAATCAATCAGAGCAATTTATTCTCTAATAGTTTTTTAAAAAGAGAAACGGAAATGAAAAACATTGAAGAAATACACAATAAAGAGTAGATAGACAAAGAGAGATAGTAAATACAGAGTGAAATAGATAAATTTGAAGAGAAAATTTGTAGGCACACCCACACACATACACATACATTTATATATATAATATATATAATATATATATGCATAGAGCGCAAGAGTCTTTTTTAATTTATATTTCGTGAAGCAAATCGTAAATCCGAACATTAGATTTGCCGTGTGTTGTCGAATGCAAATGCAGACAAAGGTGATGTGACGATTTCTCATTTTCTTTTTAATTTCTTTTTATTCATTTCAATAATCAATATTCGATTCAATATTGATAAACATATGAATAATGCTCTATATTTAAGAGTAAATGTTTCATGTAGGCTTATTTTTTTTTTTTCTATCATCACGTGATAGGTTTTTCTTCGTCTTTTTTTTTGTCGCTTATCGATAATCAAAAAATAAATTATCCCAATACTTTGTACTTATTCAAGACGATTAATATGTTATAAATGCTAAAGCTCTTGGCACAATATTCGATTTATATAAAAAAGGAAATCCGATCTTATTGATCACCTTAATGCTGCATGCGTTAAAATTCACACGGAAAATAAACGGATTTTTTAAAATTGCTCACTTCTCCCATACAATTCACGCATAATCAATAATTAGAATATATAATAATTACGTTGTAATTCAATATAGCAAATATATTATCACATTTAGATTGTATTAATGTTTAAGATCTTTTTTTATCTGGACATTCTTCGACAAATTGAAATACATGTCTTATTTATGTTATTATTTATGTTTTATTTGAATTAAAATTTTTCTTTATATATTATTTATTTATATTATATTTAAATCCTAATTTATTTTCGTAGATTTTTAGGATTTTACGTATTATTATAACGCGTTCAATTTTTTTTAAATGTTATATTTTTATTTCAATTTTATATCATGACAATTATTATTATTATGTTATATTATAACATCAATTAATTAAGCGTTATTTTCTCGAAGATATCCAGAATTGATCAATCTGATAACTTTATGTAGAAAATCATCAATTTTCATAAATTTTCATTAAACTATACTTAAAATTTTCAATAATTAATTTAATTTGAAAAATATATTTACGTTGTATATTCCAAAAATTTATACAATATATATATAATCATTAATGTCAAGTTAATTTATAAATTATTATATAATGTAAATTAATTTTTAAATTATTCCTTTTTGAGTATTCGAAGATGATGATCGACGAAAGCTTTCAGATGATCATTTGTATGTAAATTTAAGAAACATTAATATAGAATATATTATTGTGTAGTTTATATAAGGTATACGTTAAGACACTTACCATCTACTGCAAAAATTCAACAATTAAAAGATTGTAACAATTAGTTCGCATATTTTCGTACGAGACAGATGTGCTCGATCGATATACTAATTTCTGTTTCTACATACCATTTCGAAAACACTTTAATTATATTATTGTATTGTAATTATCCAATTAATTGTAATATCGGAATCATTCGAACGAAAAAAAATATATGATCAAGCAGATTTGACTCGTTTGCACTCTCTAATATTTCGATTCTTTTGGAACTATTTAACACATTAAATCCATATTATCGTCCCATTATTCAGTATCTTTATTTCTTTTTTTGGCACGCATTTCATTTTTTTTTTTTTTTTTATTGAATTTTCTTTTATTTTAATTTTTATTTCTTTACTATTGGCACAACATTTATGAACAATGAGCTAGAATTAATTAATTAGCATAAATCTCGGACACACCTGAGATCGATCGTTCAGACGATATTATATATAATATAATAAAAAGACTTTTGCTATCGCGTGTGTACATCGTATACTTAACTACAGAATGCCAATGAATCGTGTTACATGTTCGGCTCGAAGAGATTCTACGCCCGTTTCACGAAAGGCAATCCGTTTACAAAGCGATAAAGTGACCCCCATATAATTATTATATTTGTTCTGCCGTTTTTTTCTTCTCGCCTTTTCAAAATTAATCTACGTCCGAGACGTTTTCAAGGATCATGCTAATTATTTTATACCAGTTTCTTAATTTTTTTCAAGCTACAATTCCTTTTTTATATTAACTTATGTTCTTAATGGATTTAGATTAAATTCATTAAAAATATAAGTTATTATAAAAATATCCATTATAAAATGGATTTAATTTAATTAAATTAAAAAAAATGTATTTAAAACAAACTTTTTAGAATTTTAATTTACAGAATTTTTTAAAATTTTAATTATAATTCATTATGATAAATAATTAGCATAATGTAATAAATATTTAATATTTTTTAAATATTTGCAACAATTATAATATTGTATTATAATATTGTAATAGGTAGTGTTATATAAGAATATTTGAAATTAAAAATCTCTTAAAGATCTCTCGCAAAAGTAATTTTCAGTTTATTATTTTGTTGCGATCTGTATAAGTTGAGATTTTATATAATATTTATGCAAATAAAAGGAAAGAATCGTATCATATTGTTCGTTCTCGCGACATACCTTAAAAACTATTAAATTATTCTAAATATGACCGTAAAACGATCCACTTCTAGAATGGAATAATTAATCGAGTGATTATCAAAAATAGAATTATTATTACAAATTTAATACGCAATGTACCGATATACCAACGATCAACAATTTTGTCGCTCCGCAATGAATCCATTGGGGAAACATAATCGCGGTACAACTATTTTACCAAAAATACTATTATCGCATATAATGTAGAATATATTGCATTCGTATAAATGCAGGAAAGTTCGAAAAAAAAACGAAAGAGACAACGATCTTTCCTCAGTTTTTCGATTCCCTTTCTTTTTTATTTCGTAGAATTTTAGTAAAAATCCTTGTTAAACACGTATATGCAAAATTATGAATTATAAAAGATATCGCAGTCATCATGCACATCATAAATATATCTCACAAATATACGTATAAAGTATTATTTCAAATATATCTCAAAAAAAAATATTCTATACTGTACAATTAACTAACTACATAATGAGGGGCGAAGAAAATGTATATGCATAATTTTATAATAATAATATTATTAATTGTTCTTTCAATGATTTATCGAATGTGTGTATCGTTTTCAATTTAAAAATTATTTATTAGATATAAAAATTTTAATTATATAAAAATTTCTATTATAATAATTTATTATAATTAAAAAACTGTAATAAATTCCATAAAAAAATTATTTACAATTTATATAGAAGATTATTAATTAAAATATAGAAGATATTTCAAATTTGTAATAAAATATTATAATTATAAATTATAATATATAAATATAAAATACATGAATGTAAAAGATAAGATTAAAAAGCTATAACAAATTATATATATATATATATACATTATATTATAATAATATATACAATATATAAAAATAAAATTTTTTTAGATTACTATAGTTTCTTTATGAAAAAAGAAAATTTTATCTTTTTAAATTAGATAAAATTTTAATATTTTAATATTTATTTTAATATTTATTATAGTTAATATAGTTTAATGAAATAAATTCTTAATATAAAATTATAAAACATAAAACGATCAATTTCTTAAAATTTATAATTCCTGAGATATTTAATTTTGTACATTATAATTTATAATAATTTATAATAAATTATAATTTATTATTATAAATCATATTTGATTATATATGTGCAATTAAATTGTAAATATTGTATATCGAAATTTTATTAAAAACAATATCAATTATTTATATTAATAATTCAATAATTAAAGACTTTAATATCTTTAATTTAATAAAATAATTTGATATTAATATTTATCAAGTATTTATTAATTTTCTTACTTAAAAATTATAATATTTTTAATAAATATTTTTTATAAAAATAATTAAATATGCATGTAACAAATAATCTTTTTTCATTTCTAATAAATATATAATAATATCTAATAAATAATAAATATCTAATAATAATAAATCAAATTAAACATCTTGAATATGTATTGAAAATTTCAAATATAATTAAAGTAGTTAGATTAATTAAATTTAAATTAATATAATAAATTAATATAGTAAATGCTACAATTTACTAACAATAAATAAAATAAACAATAAATGAAAAAATCATTTGAAATAATAATTGTTTAAAATTATCAAACATTTAAAATTGTAAAAAATTAAAATTATTTAATGTTCATTTCTTTCATCAGTTTGATCAATCATAATTAATTTTTCTCCGCCCTAATTATTTATTCATATTTTTTCATATTTCCTTATTTATTAAATGCAATATATGGCCGTCTCGGACGAGAAAAAACATAGTTGACTAATTGTAGCCATAACGTTATATCAAAGAGCATACATAGATACTCTTTCTGTGTCTTGTTATTTTCTCCCCATAAAAACTTTTATCGACTAGAACATAATTATGATACATTAAAAATTGACACATATTTATGTTATATGTATATTGGGCTTCGCCTTATCGCCTCCTTCTTCCTTTTATTTCTTTTTTTTTCTATCTTTCTTGCAAAAAATGTTTGAAACTCATAATCGAATCATTTTTTTTTTGGGGACGGTCTTTGATTCTAAAAAGAGAAAAAACTTGTCATATTTTAATAATAATTTCTATAGATGTCAAATGAGGACAGAGTAAAATCAAGTGTTTTTAAAGAGACATTAACAAATTTACTTAAAAACAACAATTATTTAATAATTCATATTTTAAACTACTATAACTTTTATTGATTTGAAGATATTTGAAACACATAAGAAAATTGTTTGCGTATTGTAAAATGTGTTGGAAAATCCTACACTCGATGTTTAATGCACACTTTTACAATTTCATAGCTATTTTATTAACAGGCGAGAAAAAATTGTGAATAACATATTTTTCTTCTTTTTTTTTTTTTATTATATGTTTTACTTTATTTATGTTATTAAGCGAACATATATTTCTATTATATCATTGACTGATAATAAAAGAACTTTTACATTACAATTGTCTTGTTATCTTCATGAAAATTCGATAAAATTTTTCATGATTACTCTTTCCTCAATTAACGAACACATCATATTACATGCTATTTTATAGCAACATATTGTTTTGATTCTGGTTAACTCCATAAGAAACTTTATAATTTACTCCATATTCGCATTACATACTATATAAATAATAATAATAACATTAATAATAATAATAATGTATATCATTATCCAATAAGGTATCATTAGTATATAATCATATGCATAAATAATAATAATAATTATAATAATAATAATTATAGCTGAAGCTTAAATATGAAAGAACGCGATGATAAAATTATTTTTGCAAAATAGCACCTTTTCCAGATACCAGATATCTCATGCTACATAATTATTTAATTTAGACTTATATGTATACATATATATTATTAATACACTTAATTTCTTTAAATGTAAAAAATGAAATTGATCAATTTATATATAAAAATTCTTTTGTTAAAATTATATATGTTTTTTATAATTTTATGGAATAATAATAGATTAATCGATTTTGTAGCATGAGAAATTCTTGACCATTGGATAGCAGTCTTAATAATTGCAAATTTTATATTTAAATCACGGTTTAAAGTGAAGATAAAGGACGAATTTCACATATCGTGAAAATATTTATTTTCAGTCTTTTTCTATAATCCAGTCTACAATTCTAGCACCATTATGCAGCTTTAATTTTTGTTGATCGCTATTTGTCGATCAACTAAGAGATTTCGATAATTAAATTGGCTAATGATAAAATCACGTTAGAATTCCAAGATTAAATTGAATTATCGACACATGCAATTCTCTACATAATTTTTATTTATTAAAGACGAAGTTATATTAGCCAGAAGTTGCGCTAATGTAATTGTATATTAGGCTTTAAATCTTTATTTTATATTCATATATTTCATATTGTAATCTATTATTAAAATCGTATATATATTTTATATAATCAAGTTAAAAAGTTGGATTATAATTCTCTTCAAGAAGTTAAGATTGATTTTTAAAAAATTTTTTCAAAACTATTATTCTTTAAACTCCATATATTTACAACTTCTGACTATTTTCATCGTCACTAATCTCGCGCGAAATCTACAATTTTATATTTTAATTTTTTCTAACATATTCTATAATCGAACTTATAACATAATTATTTTCTTTAAATTATTTATTTAAATTGAATCTAAATCAAATTAAACTATCATTTTGAAAAATTATGTACTTATTTTATTTTGATTGAAATAATCAAATAAGAAATAACTAATATTGATTTTTCTACAAATTTTTATTTCAAGATTAATTTAGATCATTTGATCAATTTTTAAAAGAATCGATTCACAATTCTCAAAAAAGCTCGAATAGTGACGATATGATCTTCGCTGCCAATGTAAAATCGATTTTATTATCTCTAAGTCATTATATATTGACTAAGTCATTATATATTGACAAAGTTAAGGACATATAAAGCGACGACGAACCGCTTAATTTTTCGGTCCCCAATCAAATTTCGAAATTTCAATTATTTTCATGTCTTGTATTGTATTTTTTTATTAATTCATCGACTCCGAATTGGATGAAGGCGAAGATTCCGGGCTCTGCATCAGAGATATATCTTTTTCAATCGTAGGTGTAAGCAACATACCACGTGGACTAAATGTATCGCAATACAGATTCTCTTTTTTATGGACTCTTCTTACATGGCTACGTAAATTATCACGACGTGCACTTCTGTATGCACAATGTGGACATAGATGTGGTTTCTCGCCTGTATGCATTCGCCGGTGTTGAATGAGCTAATGAAATACAAGAAATCATTATTTTACATACATACATACATATTGTATGTGTATATTTGAAATTTTCATCATATATATCATTTAAACAAATCTATATCAATTTAAATATATTTTTACATTCTTTTGGATTATATATATATATATATACATGAAGAAAGATAATAGATTGAACAGATATGAATAATTATGAGTATAACATATTAATTCACTAATGTAATATCACTAATATAATTTAGAAGAAATAAAAATATATTAAGATGATATAAATCATGAAAATTTCAAAATTATATCCTAATATTAATATTATAATATTTAATATTTTTAAATATTATTAATATTAATTTTATAAAATAGTTAAAATATTTTAGAGATTTAAAAACAATAAATAGAAAATTTATATAATTTTGGTATGTAAATATGATCATTTACAATTAAAGAAAAATTTTATATGGATGTTTATAACTGAAAATATTCTTCAAGTCAAAATAAGATAAAATCAAAAATAAAAATATTGCATTTACGATTTTATTTTTTAATTATAAATGATAAAAAATTAAAATCTATCTCACACATAAATTTTGAATTTTCTTACAAAAAGAAACATAAATCAGATTAAACAACACATGTATAGTGACTCAAAATATTTTTCTAAAGTTTAGTTTTAAATATTTTACTTTTTATTTTATTTCTATGACTACTTATATTGATATATTGCTCTGTGTTATTGAGTTGAAGATCATTATATTCTCTATTACATGAGTTACATTCATTTATATAGTTCATAAATTTTAAAAAATAAGATCGAAAACAATTTTTTTTTATTCTTGATTTTTGTTTTATTTTGATTTAAAGAATTATATTTTGTATTTTTGAACATTTATAATTGAATTTTATATATGAAATTATAATAAATTATAAATATTTTTTAAATATATTTATATTATGATAAATGTCATACTGATGAATTATTTATTTAATTTCTTTATGTATTATTTTTGATTTATATTCACAATAAGCCTAACATTTTTAAATTTAATTGCAATCCAATCTTGTTCGTTGAAATTTTTTTCATCATAATATAATTACAATCCAATCTTGTTCGAAACTAAATCTATTGTGTAAATAGCATATTATTTTTGATTACGTTATATCGGATTATATCGTTGACGTGTATGTATTATCATTTATATCATATGTTTATATCATATATTTATACATATAGAATTTTTTATTTCTAAGTAGAAATATTTCAATCATATTTTATGAAATTTCAAAGAATTTACGATTAGAGATTTTACGTAGAGATTATACGAGCTTTTCGAAATTGAATTCGAAACAATCGAAGTTCATTGATTTCAATTGCTTTCGTAGCTTTGGAATTCTATGCATCAATATTTCCAATAACAAAGTTTTTGTGTCAAAAGAAAAAAAATATTACCTTTTTTAATTGTACTGTGCGAAAAATGCAAATGTCACAGCAAAAGTATCGGTCGTCACGATGTCTTCTCATATGTCTACTCAGATCGACTTCCGATGATCTATCCGCCCCACAAACAGCACAACTCACTCTCGTTTCCGGCGCTATACCATTTGCGTGGGCTCTCAAATGCCTCTGAAATGCCTTTTCGATAGTGCAGGCATATGAGCATAACGAGCATCTGTATTCTTCCCTTTCATACCTATGTATGGATTGATATAATAAGTCAGAACTTCTTAATTTAATTTAAAAATAACATTAATATTATTAATTGAAGTTTTAATAGTTTTTTTTTTAAATAAATTTCATCTAAATTTTAAACTAAATTTCTTTTTATAAATATAAAAAATTTAAATTTTTTAAATAAAATTTATATAAAATATAATTTACACTAAAAAATTTTTTGGTAAAAATATTTAAGTAAATTCAATTTTTTAAATAAAAATATTATTTTAACGAGATGCAGAATGCAAATTTAAAAATTAATCATGATTTATATCATGATTTATTAAAAAAAAAAATAAATAAAATTATAAAAAGTTTTTTTTTCGTATGTTATTTTACATAATTAGAGATCTTTTTTAGCTTTAAAAAGTAGAGATTATTATAAAATAAAAAGAATAATATTATAAAGTTATATTAAATATTTAATTTATATAATATAATAATATATAGTATAATAATAATATATTTTAAAATATTAATTAATAATTTTCTAATTAGCAGATAATAGCACTTAATACTTCTTTTCTATAAATCATTTAATATATTTAAAAATTTTCTTAACTTTAAAATTTTTTTTACATTATAATTTAAAAACTAACTAAAGTTATTACAATGTATACAAAGAAGAAGATATATAATATTACAAAATTGTATTAAATGTTTAGTTTTTAAATGCAATAAATATTACTATTATTAGAGATTTATTATTTAATTATTTATTTTGATTAATTATTTATTTAATAAATTATTTTGATTTAATTATTGATCATAAACATGATTGCAATTATATTTTATCACTCTCTTGTTTTATTTTATATTTGAAGATTGTTATTAATGAAGATTCTCATATTTCATTTGTATTCATTCTTTCATATTGTTAAATATTTAAATATTTTAATAAATTTTTGTCAAATATATTTCAAGATATTAATTGAATGGATGATTTTCTAATTATTTTTAACGATATAATACTTACTAATATTCACACGGCAATCGTCAAAATAATTATTCAAATATAAATTGTAAAAGTATTATGTATATGATATTAGAAATTAGAAATTTATATTATATAATGAAATTAAAAATTTATATTATATACAAATTTATCTTTTAATTCAGAATTTATATTTTTAAAAATTTTAATAGAATATAATAAAAATCAATATATATATATATATATATATAGATATTAAATATATATAAGAATATGAATAAGAAGAATATGTATAAGATAAAATATATAAAATATATATATATATTATATATATATATAAAATATATAAAATATATATATAAGAATAAAATCTTTGTTAATTTCATATAAAATTAAAAAAGAAAATAAATAAAAAAAAATTGATTTTTGCATCTAAAAAAAGATATCGATTGCCATATAAGAGTTAACAATGAAATATTAGTATAATAAAAAATTAAAACAAGCGTTAAGTACCTATACCTGACGCGTTGTAATGCAAAAGTTCGTTTCTTTCCAGTGGGTGTCATCCCTTGTGCTACGTGTGAAGCTACGTGAGTCTCCATTTCGCATCTACTATTCGTGGTAAAATCACAGCCCGAGGACGGACAATTTTTCTTTTCTCCAGCTTCTGCGCTGAATACTGATGGATGACAATTAACAATGTGTTTTCGCAAAGCTGGCCTTGTTGGCGCAACCATGTCACAAGAACCGCAGGAATAACCACGATGTGCATTGCTAATGTTTGGACTACTACCTCGAGATCTGAAATCCAATAACAAATTTTAATTTCATTAAAATATTAATATATCAATTCAATATATAAAATAAGAATTTAAAAAAATTAATATATTTTTATATTACATTATACATTACATATTATATACGCATACATATATTTTAATATTTTATTTTGTGATTTTTACATAAAAAAATATATAATTAATGTAAAATGATTTTAAGATTTTTTCTAATTTGATTAAGTTTTCAAAATATTATTTTATATCTGGAATATAGGAAAAAATTTGACGATAACCAATATATTAAAAAATTGAAGAATAATAGAATAATATATATATTTAGAAAAATTAAGAAAATTAATTTAATTTTGAAATTTCGATAAAATCTTTTTGCTTAATTTTTTTTCTATTTTGAAATTCTCTTAATCACATTTATTTCAATCAAAAAAAAAAAAAAAAATATCACTAATACAAGTAAAAAGAAATGCATAAAATCAAAATCAAAAAATATCACAGAATTAAAAATCTTTTCCTTTCTTTTTCTATTTTTTAAATTTCGTAATCGTTATTCACGGATCGGTCATAACTCAACGCTGGTCAATATCCTTCAAAGCTGTTGATTTATGATGCCATTTATCTTTGAATTTTTGAAATATTAGAAACGCGCTCTCGTATTGTTGATCAAGAAAAAAGATTCGCTCTCTAACCGGACAGATTCATTGGTTCGTTTTATCGATTCCACGACATATTAAATAAAAAACTTGCACTTGAATATTTCTTTATCTCAATACACACGAATATACATAATATATATATATATATATATGCATATATAATATCATTTGAATTTCTTTTTAATTTTTTATCTGATCTGATCTAGTAAATATATAAAAAAATTGTAATTTTTCAATGCATTAAGGAAACCAAATTAAATATGTCATAATATTTTTAGCTTGAGAAAAATAATTGATAATTTTATCATAACACATACTTTTCGGTGTAAGACGAATGCTCGCTCTCAGAATCGCTGTCAGATGGAATGTTTGGAATTTCTGTTGCTTCGAGAGCTGCTGTCGCTGCTGAAAGTCTTTCAAGCATAGCGGTATAAGCGCCAAGGACCCAGCCATTCAGAACTGGTGTAACTGTTCCATCCTGTTACAAAAACATTTTCTCTTATTTTTGTCGTGTATTTCAGATTGCTTAATTACTTAATAAATTTAATAATGTAATAATTTATGTATAATTAATTAACATTGGATAAAATCGTTGATGATAGCTAAGAGTTTAAATTAACTAATAGTGATAGAAAAAATATTACACACAAAATTGTTTTATTTCGAAAAAATAATTTATTAATAATTTTTTTGTAGGTAGAAGATATGAAGATATGAATGGTAAAGAAGATATGAAGATATTAATTTATTTTTATTTAAAATATTTTTTAAAATATTTTTTAGATCTTTTTTTTTAATGAAAAATAAAATGTTTTAAGATATTATTTGAATATTTTTGTTTCTTGATTATTGATATATTAATTATTATGTATTATTATATAGAATTTTATATTATAGAATTTCTAAACAGAAAATTTAGAAATTATTTTTAGATTTTTATTTATGAAAACATATTGAAAATGAAAAAAAACAAATAAAATATTTAAAAAATAAAAAATTACATTACATATTACAAAAAACATATAAGAAAATAAATTTTTGAATAAATTTAAATGAAATTCATTATATAGTATATTCTTAAATATTTCAGAATATGAATTAATATTCAAGATCACCATTTTGTATATTTGTATTAATAATAACTATATAAATATGTGAATCGTCAAAATATTTGAATAATGTCTTGAAACAATTTATTTTTTATTTAAGTTGATTTTAAATAATTTTGAATAATTTTCATTATATTTGTTTTAAAATTCTTTATTAAAAGATAAGTAAAAAAAATCATATTATTCTATTAAAGAAAAAAGAAGTTAAGTTTGATATTTCATTTATAAAAAACTATTAATATTAGATTATATTTATCTTGAAATTTCAATTTTGATCTGATATATTTTTTTTAAAAAACAAATGAGTTATTCAAATCTATTTTAGATATTCTGATTTGAAAAAAAATTATAGAAATGGTACAATTAAGATAATATTTTAATAAAATTTATATTTTAATAAAATTTATATATTAAAATGATGAAAATAAATAAATAATAACACATAAAGTAAAAATAAAATGCCATGTAATATATATAATTAAAATAATTAAAAACAAAAATCTTTTTTTTTTTTGAAAGTGAAAAGTTTCAAAAATTGCAAGAATATATTTATTATTTTACTCTTATTTTAAATGAAATTATATATTTTTTTTTATTAATCGATATAAATATAAATTCAATGTCTCTGATATTAATTTAAATATGAAAAACTTGGAATTCATTTTAATACTAAATAATCAAAATGGATGATAGATTTTATATTTTTTGTTTTATAAATTTTTTTCTTTTAAAATAAAAATATAATTACATATATTTGTTTATTTTTATGACATCACTTTAATTATAATTATTTATATATAAGATAAATACTTAGATAGCTATTATAAGTCAATATTTCAATATTAATTCATATTTCATTTTAAATATATTATAGTAAATATCATTTAAATAATAAATAACAATAAATTTTTAAATAATAAATATTATTTAATTTGTCGGTTATGTTTAAAATATAAAATATAACTATGTTAACATTTTAAATATGTACCATAAACATCTTATTTAAGTTAAAGTTGTGATCACTGTGACTTCTCAATATCAATTGAGAGTTATAAATAATTTTAATTTTGATTCCTTAAATACATACGCAAGCACACACACACGTATAAAATAAATATATGTGTATATGTATTATAAATAATATAATATATAAGATATTATAATAATATAATATATAATATAATATATATAATATATAATATACATAATATAATATTATAATAATATAAATAATATAATATATATAAAATTAAACGAACCTTGTCAAATGTCAGATAAGCCATAGGATCGAGTAGTTTTGTCGGTAAATTATTGTTAGCTAAATGGTGTGAACTATTTGTACTTCCAGTATCGCTTTCCTCTCCAGCATCTTCATTGTCGTTATTTTCTTTCGGCACGGAAGTCTGCATAACAAAAAAAATTCATCACGATTATTACTTCTGAATGAAATCACAACTGAGTTTTGGATGAAAACTTTGTTTTTTTGATGAAAAGTTTTTTGATTTTATAAAAAATTTTAGATTTGATTATTTATTATATAATATAAAATGAATAAATATTTATTTTATATACAAGATATCATTGATCAGATATAAACGGCAAAGAGATGAATCTATATGAAAAAATAAAGTCGAAAAAAAGTTTTTGCCTTTAAAATTTCATTTCTGAATAAATTAGTGTTGAAGGCTTATTGAATTCATATACACTTGGCTATACTATAGATTAATTTTTGTTTCGTTTGTATATATAAACTTTATTAATATCATGGTTTGTTGTTATTTATATATCAAACTTCCAGTCATTTTGTCGATATGTCGACATACAGCAATAGAATATATTGATATGATATGTCAGCAACGCATCTATAGCCACTGATAAATCATGATTTACCCAGATAGAAGAGCTGATTCAAAGAGCTAAGCGAAAGAATACACTGGAAAACAGAAACATTGAAATGAAATGCTCCATTGATATAATGATCATTTTCCATCACTTAGAAGAAATGTAAAGAATCAAATATTATATTAAAGATGTAGATATTAATGTTGAACTTTAATTTGTTTTTCGATAATTTTTTAAAAAATTTAAATTATTGTAATAACTAACAATTTAGTTTTAATCTTCGTACATTTTTTTATTACATTTATTTAAAAAATAATATATCAAATAACATACAAATTTTTTTCATAACGAATTATTATTTTGAAAACTACATATTTTCTTTAAAAAATTTTAATATAATATAATATAAAAATTTTTTTTGAATAAAAATGATGAATATAAATATTAAAATAATATTTAATAGTAATAATATTATTAGTAATTATTATTCATATATATAATTCATATATAATTCATATTATTATTATTTATTTATATTTTATATTATATTTATTTATTTATATTATTTATTTATTATATATTATTTATTTATATTATTTATATATAATATAAATAAAATGAATTATTATTTATTTATATATATTATTATTTATATATATATATAATATATATTATTATTTATATAATAGATTATTATATTATTATAATATAAAAAATTATTTAAAAAAGTTATAGATATAATATTCATTTTCATTGATTTTCTATAATATTCATGAAAATGTACAAACAATGTTTTCATTGAGATAAACTCATGTTTACTTTTTTTCGAAAGAATAAAATTATTTAAAGAAACAGATATGTTTAAATAAAGTGATTCTATATAAATTATATATATAAATATACTTTCTCTAAATATCTTCATGATAATTTTAAAATTTTTATGGTGAATAAATGATTGATGAATGTCTATTTTAGAAACAAGTCATAAATATAATGAGAAATTAGACATTAATAATAAAAAATAATAGACATTATAATAATAATAAAAATAATAGACATTAATAATAAATATAAAGAATAATAAAAAAAATTTAAAAAAATTTATTTCATAAAAAAAATACATGAGATTTGATTATTAAATTAAAAATTATAATTATTAAATTATAAGTTATTTGATTTGATAGCTTGAGTGCATGATAATTCTAACTATTTATTATTTGTTTCACTATTTATTATTTATTATTTTTAGTTATTTAATTTAAAAAAAATATTATAATAATTTGTTATTAAAATTAATAAATTAAAAAATTAATATTTTCGTTTTGAGAAAAATTATAACAAAATAATAAAAATTATA
The DNA here is from genome assembly GCF_014066325.1 of Apis laboriosa. Taxonomy (NCBI): domain Eukaryota; kingdom Metazoa; phylum Arthropoda; class Insecta; order Hymenoptera; family Apidae; genus Apis; species Apis laboriosa. Next base: position 287,135 of record NW_025224820.1, on the reverse strand, counting down.
ATAACAATAAATAAGAAACTAATAATTTCACTAATGACGCACTAAAAATTAATATCAAATAAGAATCATCGAGAAATAAATATTTTAATATAATTAAGTATTTCATATAAAAAAAGATATTATTAATATTTATTTTTAACTTTTTTAAGTTCTTAATGAGAAACATTTATTTAGACTTAATGAAAAAAATAAGAATTAATTTAAATTAATTTAATTTAAAAGAAAGTATATAAATAATCTCATAAGCACAAATAACACTAATAACAATAATAATATAATAATTTTATGATTAAATCGTAATAAAATATTTTAAAGTTCTCTACTTATTTCCATATTTTTTCTATTTATCTTTATATCATATATAATATATGTATATCTATATAAATATACAATTCTTCAAAATTAATATGAAAAATGACATAAACAAAATATTAGAATTAAAATACTTGTTTACATTAATTCTTGTTTACATTAATTAAACTTTTAATTTTATAAATTAAAGTTTTGATCACGCTATTATTCTTCTTTTTCAATTAAAATTTTATATAATGTTTTAAAAATAAACATTATATAAAAGAAACATTATAGAATAAATGTAAGATGTATGTTAGATATAGAAATATGATATTCAAATATTCAATTAAATATGATCTTATATAGATAATTTTAAATATAATTTTAAATATATGTATCTCTGTATTTGAAATATTAAATACAATATTTGAGGCTTATAGGAAATTTCATTTTAGCCTATTACTAAATACTCAAACTTCTAATATTATTTTAAATATAAAAAAATTTCTATAGATAAATAAATAATACATAACTATATATTATATAATATATATTATATATACAATATATAGTTATGTTATATAGTTATAATGATATTGAAAAATTTGAAGAAAATTTATTAATTTAACGGAAATATCTAAAATCTTATAAAAGACTAAATAGGGCTGAAATATTTTTATTATTAAACAGAAAACTTGATATTATATAAATAATAGCGCATATATATTATTTTTATTGGGATATTCTAATTGTACATTATTATTTTTTTCTTTATTATGTATTTAAATTGTATATTATTTGTTATTATTATAAGTATAAATATTATATATGTTACTGATATTATGTTACTGATTATTAAGTAATTATTAAATAATTGATTTTATTATTAAAAAATAATTAAATAATCAATAAATAATAATTAAAAGAAGTAATTATAATAATTAATTCAAACTCAATTCATTCATTGATTAGGTTAATAATTAATTATAAGATGATTATAATTTTAATTATGATTAAATCAATAATTTATTTAATTTTTTAATAACAATATTATTTATAGTTTTTAAAAAATACATGTTTATTATTTATATAATTTTTGAACATAGGAAATTATTTGGTTATTTTAATATGTAAATATAATTTTCTTTTAACATTAACTATAAATTAATGTTCATTTTAAATATTTTGTCGAAGAAAAATTATGTGCTTTTCATATTTATATTTATTATTATTGTAGTATTTTTACGTGTAGAATATCAATAATTTCATATCTAATCAAGAATTTAACCACAGTTATATGTATAAAATTTTCATTCTAAAATATATTTATTCTAAAATATTTATTCTAAAATAAAAACTCAAATGAAGAAATTTTATTCTATATTTTCTATAATCTATATTCTATAATTTATTTTTTCATGTAGACTCTTTTTTATATCATTATCTGTAAAATATTCTATACACAACATTTTCTTTATATATTTCAATATGCATCATATATGATAAGTAATTAAAAATTATTGATCAATGATTAGAGATATTATACATCATTATAATGATTATTTAATTAATGATTATGATTATTACGACTATTTCCTTAGTGTAGTAATCAACTATAATAATGATTAAAATATAGTTGATTAAATCCAAGTCTACCATGAATACATGATCTTATTGAATTTATTTATATAAAAAATAAATCTTTCATCAAATTCAAACCTGATTATCATTTTCGTTGGCTCGTTCGATGTTTTCTTCGTTGTCATCTTGTTTTTCTTTTTTTCTCTCCTCGTTCTTCACATCCCGTTCACTATTCCGTTTTGTAACGAGTTCCATAGGTCCATATGGTAGCCCAACGGAAGTCAATGGTAATGACACCATATTTGGTCGATGGAAGCCATTCAAGGCGAATGCGGATCTCGGCAGTAACTGTGTTGCACTTGATGGTAGAATCGGATGCCTTCGGGTGAGACGCGGATCACCCCAAAGTTCACCCGCGGCGTAAAAACTCCAGATCCCATATTCCATCTGAAAGAGTGATTATTAACTGTAAAAATAATTTTATAGATTCGTATCTTTTGTTCGAATTATAATAAATAATTTAAAAAACATTAGATAAAACATTGATTCTTCAATATTTCAAATTCTGAAGTAACAAATTCTAAAACTTCAGCTGATAATATATTATAAATGGAAAGTTTAAAATAGAGAAACGTAATAAAAATAATGATATTCATTGTTTGCTTTTAACTACCGATTCCTCTTATACATGTAACACTTCGATTAGAATTGATTAAAGATAAATGACATTATATATATNTATATATATATATATATATATATATATATATATATATATATATAATGCTGAAATAAAATGATTTTTGAAATTAAAATATAAGAATGATGTCTCATGTGGAATCGTAAAATTATCTAAAAGAAAAATTAAAATTCTGGAAATTTTCAAGAAAATATCTATCTGTGAATATAAACAATGAAATAAAAAAACATTAAAATAAAAAATTTAAAAAATTGAATATAAAAAGATATAAATAAAAATAATAAATAAAAAATGAAAATAATTTAAACAATGATATTATAATTATTATATACATATTAATATGTTTTTCATATGAAATATATAAATAAAATAAATTAAAATATAAATAATAAAGATAATTTTCTCATAATGAGAAAAACTTTTTATCATGAACAAATCATGACAAAGTTAGGAACAAAATTCAGAGAAAATTTACAATAGATTTTCGTAATGAAATATTGAAATAAAATACGTGAAAACGCATACAATTTCAAAAACATTGTCAGTAAAATATATGAAAAATCAAAATTAAAGATAAAATTGCATTTATCTTTATATAGCGTAAAAATGAAAATATTTAAAAATAACGAATAAAAACAAAAATTGCCTTCAGTTGGTTTTTGGATTCACTTCTATGATTTCATTTATAATTAATTAAATAGAAATCAATTAAAATATAATTATTTATTTAGATTGTTTTTCTTTAATTTTTTTTTTTTACATTATAAAGAAAGAAGAAAATAAAATCAGAAATAAAAAACAAAAGAAACAAAAAAATGGATAAGTTCGAACGCAAAATTTCTTGAAACAGCTTGAAATATGCATTACTTAATTGCAATACATTTTTAAATAATAATATTAAATAATAATTTATTAAATAAATTTGATGATAATGATGAGTTCAGAACTCATTATTTACAAAAATTTGTATATACTATTTACTATTTATTATTATTGGAAAATTATTTATAGAAGCAATAAATATTTTAATAACCATTACCATTTAAAAATTTCCAAATGAACCAAAGAATTATTGATTATGTGTCAGTTCCTAAATCTATTCCCTTTCTCGTTGTTCATTTTGTCAAACAAAAAAGTATAAAAATAATGTAACAAATATTTTCCTTAATAAATTTATCGATCGTTTTTCATGTGTGGATACGAGAGAGATAATTTTATATATACAAATTATGTTCACTATCATTAAATGTAACGAAATATAAAGCATGTAATCATATGAATTATATTTTTAAAATCATAGAAAAAAAAAGAAAAAAAATAAGAACTTTTAATCAATAAAGATGAATTGGATTTAATTAAATAATGTGAAAAATATATTTTTCTTAAAAATGATTATTTGTTAAACAATTTATCAAATTTGTGTATATCAGATATTGTTTGACGAACAAAACGAACATAATAAAATGAGACAATATATTATTTATCATTACTATTTGTAATATTTTACATATTACTATTCACAAATCAAGTATATATAATAATATAAATAAATACTTATTCTATTAAGAAAAAACACTTTTCTAAGAAAAATATATTCATACGATTATAAAATTTATTGATAAAAATAGAAGAAAATAAATTAAAAATATTATTATTTATATTAATATTATATTATTTGAAATAATTTTGTATATATTTTGAATACTTTTGAATAATTAGAAAATATTTTATTTTTTCATGATAATTTAATGAAATGAATACGTTTAAATACCAAATAAAATAATAAAAATAGTACTAGCTATACTATACGAATCATTTAAAAATAGAAAAATTTGATAAATAAAGTTCAGAATTTTTAGAATTTCAAATATGTTGCAGAATAATATTAAAAAAAGAAATATAAAATTAAAAAAATATAAAAAATAGTATAAAAAAATGCAAATAAATTTAAATTCATAGATAAAATAATTAAAATTAAATTAAATAAAATTTAAATAAAAAGATATCAATCTATACACGTAAACGAAGTGAAAATTTTTAGTATTTATTTACTATTGAAAAACGTTATTGTTGGATCAATTCACGTCTACTTATTATTCGAAAGTAACAAATGATATAAGAAACAAATACATATTTTGTTTATAATTTTGCCAATGGGTTTCATATTTATGTAAAATAATCTAAAATAATCATTAATTATTAGTAGATTTATTAATAGATTATTAATAGATAATTATTAATAGAATTAATCATTTAGTAATATTATAATTGTGTTAAAAATCCTGAGTTAATTTCTTCATTTATATTCAATATATAAATGAAGATCAATTTCTTTATTTATGTTCAATATATTGCAAAAAAATTCATTCATCGAACATTTATCAATAATAATTTTATGTCAAAAAGATTCACTGCAAAATTTATATTAATTAGACATTTATGGTTTCTTTTGATGAATGCTATAAACCTTTAAATTTTTGAACCCTTTTTTCAGCATCTTTTTTTTAACATATTGCAATTTTTAGTACTGCAATTAGTATTGCGTCATTGAAATTAATATGACTTCCAAATAAGAGATCCAGATGTATTAATTATATATTATATGTATTAATTATATAATATAATCGGCCGAAATTGGATTTCAATTAAAGAATTCTTTGGAATTAATAAAATATATGCAATATGAAAATAAAAAGAATTGTAAGAATTCAAAACAAAGAATACTAGAAAATATTTTTGATAAAATTTTCATAAAATATTTATATATTAGAATTTTAAATCAATTTTATCGATTTCATTATTAACAAAGCTTATTGTCAATTATTATTATTATCATCTTCTTTTTTTTCTATAAATCTTTAGTTTCTTTCTTTTTTATATTTTTTATACATATATTATTTTTCTTTTCTATATATCATACAAATAAAAATCTAATATGCTTACTTCAAAAGACATATTAAATATATAAGATGTACAAAATTTACTAAATTTTATTAAATTTTCTTTTTTTAATTATGTAAAATATACAAATATATTAAACATTTTATTTTGTCCGAATTATAATTTTTATATACTATGCAATTTGGATAAATCAAATATCAAGCACAAAATTGACTTCAATTATTTTGAAAAAAATAGTCAAACTTGTTTTTTATAATTTTTTTATTTGAGTCTGAAATGAAAATTTAAAAAATACATTCTGAAGATTTATATTAATTATATACATATATGTTGTTTCATTGAAATCATTTGAATGGAAACAAACAATCGAAAGAAATTAAAATTTATTTTTTTATACAAATTTTTAAAATTTAGATCGAAAGAATTAAAAAATTACAATTTTCATCATTTTTTACTGTTTGCAGTTTATAGGAATGTAAATAGATTTTGATAAAATTTTCAGAATACATGTATAATTAATAGAAATTTATAAAATATATTAAAAAAATTTTATTAAAAGCATACATAAAAAAATTTTAAAAAAAAATCCTTACTATTCGTTTCATAAATCCAATCAATAGCAACTTTTTTAAAAATTTTTTACATCATCTAAATTTTCAAAATAATCCAATTTTAAAGAACTTACCTTTACCTATGTTTTTTACCAAAGAATACTTTGTGAAGTTATTGCATATCTACATCATAAGTTCGATTATATACAAATTAATTTTGATTTTAATTTGTATTATAACTATTTATAATTTGAAATATATATAATATTTGAAATATAGATAAAAATATATCATATAGTTATCACGCTAGCGATATTAATCATATTTATTAAAAAAAAAACTTATATATTGATAATTAATTATTGATATTAATAATTAATTAATTAACTTATTTCAAGAGAATGATAATTAATTGCAATATTGTAAATGTAATTAGAAATTCTGCATTCTCAGAAGATATAAATAACATATATACTGAATAAAAATCGTCATTCATTGTTGTTATTATCAATACTTTTTTAGATCAATATCGATATATTTACACAAAAAAAAAAAAAAGAAAAGAGAAGAAAAAATATACCTAGAAGTAGATGTATATGTAGATATATAATAGTATTATCTGTAAATCATGATATAAAATCAAAAAGAAATCAGGAATATTCTCAATATGAAATCAGGAAGATTCTATGGATCAAAATAGGATGAAAATATTACATAAATTTTTTTATTTACATATTATATTTACGCTTCGTTTTCAAATAAATTAAGTTTAAAAATTTTTCAAATACAAGAAATTAGCTAATTCTTAATTAAATACAAATAAACTATCAATAAACGATAAATATAATAAAAAAATGAAAAAATAAAATAAAATTTTATCGCTTAAGTTTTTATTTTTAAGAAAACTGGAATTGAATACATTATATATCAAAGAATTATATAATTGAATTTTTAAATTTCATTTTCTCATTTTCATAAATAAGCATTAACTGAAATTTTTGAAAATTAGTTTTTTAATAAAAAAAAATATAGGATATATTTTTTGTTTATTTTTTTTATTTAAAATAATTTTTCTATTAGTTTATTAATATGCTAAGAGAATTAGCCAGTTTCATTTGTATTTAAAAAATTTAAATTTAATTTATTTATAAAAACGAAATTTTCTAATTTCATTACGATATTAGAATTTCTAATTATTTCGAATTATAGATATAATTTTCTATCTCGATTTATAATATAAATTTCCGATTTCATCCTATATATTCATAAACTTTTTTCTCTTATATATATTTATATATATATAAATTTTTATACTATATATTATATATATATATATATATATAGTATAAAAAATGTTACTTTTATTTTTATATTGCAAATTACGAATAGTTTTTACAAATGTACTCTATTGTATTTAAATACATCTAAAAAATAAAAAAAATACATTTATTACATTAATATATATAAGTTATAATATATATATGTATATATGATTATATACATATATAATATAAGATTCTACGTTACACTAGAATCTTATATTATTATAAATTTTTTTGAATTTTTTTTTTACATATTCATAAACAATGAGTAAATTTTATAAAATTTTTTATTATAATAAATTAATATATATCATCAAACTATTTTGAAAATATCACAACAATCGTTTATAATTGAAGAAAAAAAGAATGATATATAAAAAATTAAAAATTAAAAATTACTTTTTGATTTCATAAAAATGTTTAAATTATTATAAAAAATTAAATAATAATGTTTGAAATGAAATCCATTTTTAATCTCATGTCATTTTTTTCTATTATAAATAATATTGATCGCTTTCAATTTATCAATCAGAATTTTACATTATCACTTTTTAAATATATAAAAATTTTCACAGTTTTCATAAATATAAAAATTTATAACTATATTGATTTCAATAACTATATTGTTTTCGATTTTATATCAAACTGTAGCTTTTGATTCAGAAATAATACATTTAAAATTGATGAATGTTGACATAAAATGCTATTGAGAATTGAATGTTTTTAGAAATATTTCTAAATTGTATTTTGATTAAAATTTAGATAATATGTACGTTACAAAAGATCAAATATAAATATATAATCATCCTTTCTTCTTACAGAATATATTATATTGGATACTATACTGGATACTATACGGGATATTAGATACATGTATACTGGATAGTAAAGTTTTTTTTTTATTAATTTCTAATCTTATTGAATTCAATAAAATAAAAATAAGTTTCAATATAAATTATGCAATAGATGTAACTGTATTGCTAATAATTAATTTCATTTAAATCGTTAGAAATTTTGTTATTAAAAAAATTTCAATAAATAAATAATATATATATAAAATATTAATATATTCGTAGAATATCTTTTCCTCTTTATTTTTTAAAAATCAAAATAAATACAGTAGTTAGCATATAAAAATTACTTAAGCTTATTTATTAAATTATAAAATAATTTAAATTCGAGTTAAATGAAGAAGGAAACAGAATGATATAATGGAGATAAAATGATCTTTTTGCCTTAATGGAAATTTTAATTGTTTATGATTAATAAATAAGCATTAACTGAAATTTTTGTTAATCAACTTTTTATATTTGTATTTGTTGTAACTTTTTATATTGTATTTTTTATATTTGTTTCAATTTCTAGAGTATATTATCCAAAAATGTTTCAATATAACAATAATATAAGTATATAATAAATATATTTATATATAATTAATATATATATTATTATATAATTATATATAAATTATATAATTGCATTTAAAAAATAAAAATTGGGTTTCATATAATTTGTGCATCAATATAAAAAAATTATGCATTTATAAAAAAAAACTATTAATATATTATATATTAATATATTAATTATACTTTATAATATATGTCAAAATATCAAACAATTTTTAATAAAATCATTTTTTTTATGTCATATAATATAATAATAATCATTTTTATTCTTCTTTTAAAAAAAAATATTTTATTACATTTCAATAAAATAAACACTGTGTGTGTGTGTGTGTGTGTGTGTGTGTGTGTGTGTGTGTGTGTGTGTGTGTGTGTGTGTGTGTGTGTGTACATATATATTATGAATATATCGATTTAATCTTATGAATTGATAAGTGAATTACAAAAATTACAAGATGTGTGTGTGTATGTGTGTGTGTGTGTATGTGTAAATATATGTTCGTTTATTATACTATACATATGTTAAAAAAATAAATAATAAAATAGTAGAAGATTGGCTTCATAATAGATATGATTTTATATAATTTATATATAAATTATATAAAATATAATTTCTATATAATTATATTATATAATTTCTATATAATATTATATATTATTTAGTAATATAATAATTTATAATAATAAGTAATATAAATTTATAATAACAAAGATCACTTTATTTATAAGATTTTTCATCTTTTCATTATTCTTCATCTTTTCATTATTCTATATTTATATCAGAATATAAAAGTTATTATATAATAGATAAGATTTTAATTAATCATAAATAACTATTGTAATTATATAATAACTATTTAAATATTAAATACTTTTATCTTAAATAATTTTTGTATATTCATATTAACGGTAAAAATCTATTTATATATATGCAACGAGCAAAGTTCGAAACGACTATACTGTCGAAGCACAAGTAGTATTTAAAAAAATTAACTATCATAACGTCTCGAATAACGCGATGCTTATATAAATTTTATGTATAATTTTTTTAGATTTGTTACTAATAAATTCTTCAATGAACTTATTCAATGCTCAACTCTGCATATTCAAGATAAACAAGTAAAATAATAACAAAATATTATCGATTTATGTTTTGACTGTTATTTCTTCAACTTGATTCATGCTCAATCTATCTATATATAAATGAAATCCATATAACGAGAAAATTATATATATATATAGTAATTGTCATGCTAAGTTTCATAATTTTATTGTAAACAAAAAAAAACTTAAAAATAAAGAAAAGAAATAGCATAATAGTAAAAGAAAAATAAATTTTCCAAAGGAATCATGCAGAACAATGAAAAATGTAGTGTTGTATTTATAGATTGTATACTAATTCATAATTCTGCCAAAAAAATTGATGAAAAAAGCAAAAAAAAAAAAAAAAGAAAAATCAAATTAAAGAAAACGCGGATATATTGGACATAAATAATGTAAAACGAAAAAAGAAACAGAAAATAAACATAATAAAAGATTTCTTCTTACGGAAACCCGTCCGGTAGCCTACTATAATTCAGGCCGATTATCATTACAGTAAATCATCTTCTAGTTATGCTTCACCCCGATTCTTATTATGATAACAAGAAGCACACAGCTGATCTTTGTAAGTTTCCGTCCAGTTGACCGGAAGTTATGCAGTACCATCGGTACACAAATAATGTGCACACGGATTCTCCCTCGCGAAACACGAATGGGGTACAGAGAAATACGTCCGGATACGTACTGCCACAGAACGAACTCGCGAGATTCCTGACCATTGGACCGACCCTCGTGCATGCATACTTTAGCATAACGTTCTCTATACAATATCCAGAAAGAGGGACGAGGAGAAATGAGAGAGAAAGAGAGTTGGAGTGGGATGAAGGGAGAGTCAAGAGATAGAGAGAGATATGTATAACCACCCTCTTTTCCTCTTCTGCCTCTCTTCTTCATCGTCCTACCTCTCGTTGACCCCTTCCTATTGCCCTCGCGAATCGATTTGTTATTGTTTTTGTGTCTGCGGTCGTCGCGGCAAGCGGAGCGAGCGGGGTTGTATATTGGTGGGTGGTAAACCCGGCAACCAACAGTGGGTGGTGGGGAGTATGGGTGCCAGTCGCACTCTCGCTGCTTCAAAGCGACGCTTTTCGGTCCGACAAAGAGGCGACCAGGAAGGGCGAATTGCACAGGGGTGGTTTGCTACCACCAGGTTGGACAGGAGGAAAGGGAAAGCCGCGTAAAAGAGCACTTTCAAAGCTCGAAAGAGAAGGACGAATAGATACACGTAGCTGACCAATGGTGTAAATCGAGTATTTGTGCCATTTTCTACTTCAATCAATTATTTTATATTATCTATTAAAAATATTATAATATTTCTTAATTTCAAAATAACTTGAAATAAATTGATACTTATATTTTCTTTCTTTAAGATTATTTTTATTTATTTATTATTTTTTATTATTATCTTATATTATTATTTTTTATTTTTATTTTCATTTTTTTAATATGTATTATATATATATATCATTTGTAAAAATATAATATTGTATCAAGTAATATTATTTATTCGAGTATACTATACTAATACTAATGAATGAAAATCATTTATCTTCTAGAGAAAGAAATTCTAAAGAGAAAAATTTTGCTGGCTACACCACTGGTTGGCTCTACCAACCGAAAAGAGTGAGAGAAAATGAGTAGTAAAGGATAGAAGCTGGCACAGTGATGAGAGCAAGAGGAGGAATGGAAAGGAGGAAGGTGGGTGGACACAAGAAACTACAGGGAGAGGGAGAAATCGCGAGGGTTAAGTAGAGAGGGGATTAGTTGCTGATACTCATGGAGCACAGGAAAGTAGAAGGGGGTAAGAGGGAAATGGATCGGATTGCGTGTCGGCACAAGTCTAGTTAGTATGAATGCAACGGAATGAAAGATAAGAGAGCAAGAGATAGAGATGCGGTTAGGAATGAAAGCATATATATAGGTGAAAAAAAGTAGCTGAGTATAAGAATTGCATCAGTAAACGAGAAAATTCGAGGTAAGATTCAAGAACTACGTTTGCTTGACAGGTGATAACCGATCGGACCACTGACGTCACAGATCACTCGCTTGGTCGTATGCTCACACGCACAAACGCGATTTACTGCAGCACACAAGCACATAGGAGAAAAAGAGAGAGAACGCGCGCGCGACGTGTCGTGCATCACGCCGTATTTTCCGTTTCGTGCACGCAGTACGTCATACGTATACGCCGCGAGAAAAAAAATACCGCGGACGAAAAGAAAAAACGAAAAAGAAAAATAAAGAGAGAGAAAAAAACAGAAGATAAATGAAAATAAATGGAAAATTAGAAAAAACAAAATAACATAAATATCATGAAACGGAATGAGAGAAAAGTAGAGGAAAAATAGAAAAAATTTTTCAGTGAAAGTAAGTAGTAAGTATTTACGATGCTAACCGGCCGATAGCCCCGCGCGACGCCTCTATCTGGTTACCATTACACTCGGATGTATGAAATGCGCCAGCAGCATACACCATCCCCCCACAATAGCCCTATTTATGATTGGGCAAAATTGCTTTCCATGCGCAGAATAAAATCGCGCGCGAGCGAGGAAAAATCCGCGGGGGGTTGGATGCATGCAGTTACGCAACTTGCACCTAACTACTTCTATCACAATATTTTCTGATTCTAAAACAAGAACGTTTTATACCTATTTCCAAATTGTTTTAATTAATCATTTATGATACAAGATTTTTATTCTTTTAATTTTCTTTACATCGATTCACAAAATTTGGTAAAAATTAAATATGGCGAAAGGTCGCAGTCATGCGTATATGGATCTCCACTTCCATTTTCCAAGTAACCAATCAGCAAATGCGAGCAGATTTCAAAGAAATTCCGTCAGCAGCGCTATTCTCGTTTAAGGAATGTATTATGTTTCAAGAAATTAAGATATTTTTTGTTACATTAAAAAAAATATTTAATTGTTTTTCTTTCTGTAGTATTCTACTATTTTCTTAAGCTTGATATATCAATATTATCAATATAACCAATATTATAATTAACATAGCAATGACAATGATTAGTAATTAAAATGTTATTAATTTTTAAAACATGGCGTTGCTTACTTCATCATATAAAAAAAAATTTTATTCAACAAACAAAATCAAGTTGATGCAAAAAATGTATAATTTTTTTATATTAAATAATATTAAGAATAATATTAAAATTTATTAAAATATTTTAACACAATTTTTATTGTAAATATATAATTATAATATTTACTAATTTCTTTTTAAAAATAGTAAATATAAGAAAGATATATATTAATTGTATAAAAATTATAATAAAAAAAATAAATCTTAAATACATTAAATATTTTAAACAAACTATATTATTACATATAATTTAATATTATATTATATATGTAATTATTGAGTATTATATATGATTTCATAATAGTAATTTTTTTATTGCATTAAGAAATAAGGGTTTTTGATACAAAACTTGCAAATTACAAAATTTTTTCTTAGCTCAATAAAAATAATAATTTGGTATTAATAGTTATATAATATATAATATATTTATATATTTTCAATATTAAGAATTTTAACTTTATTTTTCTATGATTTTTCTTATAAAAATATTTACAAATTCTTTAATGATTTATATTTTGATATGTTTAATTTTTTATTTAAATTAAATCTATAATAAATTTTAAACTTTGAATAAACTTTTAAAATCTTATTTGTATCTTTTTATTTCTTAGATGCTACAAGAAAAATGATATTATTACAACTAAATACATTTAAAGATTGTAAATAATGTATAATTGAAAAATAATGTAATAAATGATGTAATATCTTTTAACGCTTTAATATCTTCTTTTTCTATAATTAAAACAATTATTTACTATGTGTTTAATTATATAATAATTTAAAAAGTATTATATTTACTTATATATATTTTTATATATTATATATAATTTATTATATATCTTTCTTTATTTTTCAATTTAAATAATCTTCATTATATTCTTGTCTCTTAATTATTATAGTTAACTGACAAAAACAATTCTTCCTTTTCGTTTGTTTTTTTAAAATTATTTTTAATTTCATCTTTTGCAAATATTGATTATAAAAAAATTTTATCTCTATCTCTAAATTTAAATCGTATAATTGCTTAATATTTTTTAATAATTTTATTTTTGTAACAAATTAAAATAAAATTTTTGCTTTGTACAGCAAAATATCGCAGAATCATATTTATATTGAAAATCATATATATATATATATATCAATTATTTATTGTTATAATCATATTTATATGTTGTTGATCTATAAACAATTTATCTGCATAAATATTATGAATATTATTATTATGTTGTTATTTGCTATTTCTTTTTATTGCTTTTAGTATAATGCTACATATTCTAAAAATATATAAAATTGCATTATATGAAAATATATTGAATATTTTATTTTTACCTTTTAATTCGCTTTAATTTTGGCATCTCTAGATGATTTTTTTGCATTTTTATTCACAATTATCTTTATTTAATTAACTTGAAACTTTTAGATAATAAAATATAAATCATGACAACACTAATAATCTTTTATATTCACAAAAATTTTTTTAATTTATAATTCTATAATTTTATATAATTTTTATGATTTAAGAATCTTTAAATAAAAACATATTAAATAACATAAAAAAAAACAACAGAGTTACAGAATTGATTTGAAACGAATTATTCTTTGAGGTTAATAGCGCCCTCTCTGAATGCTAGACTTTATTGTAAATGGAATTCAGATTAAGTTGGACCTTAAAATTTTTAAATCTTTATACAAACGCGAATGTGCAATTCAATAATTTATAGAAGTTTACATTTTAAGTATAAAATATAAAAAGACAATTATCAAGATCAATATTGAGATGAGTATTTACTAAAATCCAATTTAATAGTAAAACATTGCTTTATCATTGTAAACTAAAGTTATATATAAAAAAATAAAAATATAAAATTCATTCCAGTCTTTAATAAAATAGATAATGTACACATTCATATCACTGGCATAAAGATGATATATTTATAGATATAGCTTTAGATAATTGCTTTGATGTAAAGATAAAATCATCTATAATGTCACTTAAAGTAATATAAAATAATAAAAGTTTTCGAAATAATATATACGAAATACAATTTAATCATTATTAAATTTGAAATAAATATTTTATTTTATTTTATTATTTCTATAATTATTTATTTATTTTAGTTTAATTATTTAATTTAATTTAAAAAAGATAATATATAGATTCTGAAATAAAAATATTTATTTTAACTATTAATTGCAAAATAAAATAGTTTCTTATGTACAATTAAAAGATAAAAATATATAAATTGTATTTCTAATATAATTATATATTTTTGATATAAATAAAATAATAATAAAAGTTCAAAATAAATGTAAAACATTTCAGTTCAAAAGAATAAATTTTGTACTTAGATTATTTTTGTCGTTCTTTACAATTTTTTGTATAAAATATTTATTATTCATTATTATTCATAATTATTTAATTCTATAAGTGACGTCATATTTTCTTCGTTATTTTTGCTTCAATTTGACTCGTGAATTTTTACAGATCATGTCTATGAATATATATAAAAAAGATAATATTATATAAATTTTAATAATTCATAACAATTCATTAAATAGACTTTTTAGTAATACTAATAACTTAAAAATTTTACTAAATTTATTTACAACGTACTATGAATAAGGTATATTATATAAGGTTAATAATAAATATACTTTTATATTTTATTTGCATATATAAACTTTTTGTCTAATAATAACTTTTAATCATAATTTTAATCTTTTAGTTAATAAAAATCGTTTATATTTTATAATATTTTTAAAATTAATTTCATCATAGATATTATGCATTTCGATATTTACTATTTATTGATTACTTACTATTTTTTTATAGAATTTTATATTAGAATAATATTACTATATTATATATATAGAAATATTAAAAAACTTTTATAAAAATATAAAATAAATATTTTTTAAAATATTTTTTCAGAATAAGAAAAGAGAAATTCCATTAATAATAAAAAATACATTAGATCTTGATATTAGATTAACCAAAGTTTTTGCAGAATGTATAGAAGATTTAAAACCTATGAGAAAATTAAAAGCATATTACAAGATATTAGAGGTATGTTCATATTTTACAGTTAGATACAATTAATATATAAAAAATATAAAATCAATTTTTTTTGTATATATACATAAAAATAAAAGTTATCTTAAATAAATATAATATAGATTAATTGTAATATATTACTTGTATTATTCATATAGGTATCATGTCATGGGATAATTTGGTTAGCATTGTCACTTGCGTTTATTTGGATTCTTAATTCTAAAAGTTTATATCAAGTACAAATTAATTTAATAACAGGTGTGTATTAATTCCATTAATAATTTTTTATAAATGTCAAAAGCTAATATTTCATAATATTTAACATTTTATGTTTTTAGCTCTATTATTAGACATTATTATTATTGCTATATTGAAAGCTCTGACAGGAAGAAAAAGACCAGCACATAACAATGATCCTTTTTCAATAGGACCTGATAAATATGCTTTTCCCTCAGGTCATGCTTCACGTTCAATGCTTATTTTTTATTTCTTTGCATATATATGGCCTGTGTCTGCTATTTTTCTTATAATATTATTAATGTGGGTATTTGCTGTAGTTATGTCTAGGATTTTAATGAGGAGACATCATATTCTTGATGTTTGTGCAGGATTACTTATAGGTTATGCTGAAGGAATGCTTATGAATATTTTGTATTTAAATAATGAAACATGTTTAAATTTAGTATCTTGGTTAATTAATGAGAAAATGGCTGGTGCAGAATATGATGTTTAAAATTAATTTACTTTACTTCTTAAATATATATATTAAGTTAATATTAAGAAATATATAAAACATCTTATATTATTTGATAAAATACAAACAAAATTTAATTTCTAATCAATAGTAGAAAAAAAAGTTTAAAAAAATAATAATAAGAAATAATATTTAATATTGAGATGATTTTAACTATAAATTCATATCAAATAATATAAATATAATAGGTATCTGATATTTTATATTTGTAATAATAATTTTATTATTTATATTTGTTTAATTTCATCATTATAAAGTTACAGATTTTTATAAATATCTAATAATTGAAAGTTCAATGTCTTTAAAATATAACCATCGAATGTACAATGTATAACATAAAAAATATTTATATAATAATTAATTTCATTAAAAATATTTTAGAAATTTAATTATCAGAACATATTTTAAGAAATAAATAATATATATTCTTATAATAATATATATAATTATAATATAATTAATATATAAAATAATAATATATATTCTTATAAATCTATAAAGTAATTAAAAAAAAATTAAAATACATCTCTTATTAAAATATTAAAAAATATAGATTTTTTGACTAATTTTTTACTTTTTGCTAAGATTATTACTTATACTTATATTGGTAAGATTTTTTTATTTAAATAATCTTATGTATTCTAAAACTTTGTTTTTTTACAATATGTGAAACTTTCAATAAATATTTTGTTTTTTTCAAATTCCATTATGTCATATTATTTTATATTATATTTAATAAAATATAATTATAGAGCTATTTATAAATATATATATAAATATATATATATTTTCGCCATTTTTTAAATATTTGTTAATATATTAACAACAGATAACAATTTTTCAAAATTTAGAAAAATTTAACATGTTTGTGGGATATTTTTTTTCTTTATTTTTTTAAAAATCAAAACAAAAACTAAAAACGTAAAAATATCGCTTGAAACTTACTTAAATACACAATTCAAATTCGTATTAAATAAATCAATGGGGAAATACTGTATTATTTATTTATTGAAACTTTTTTAATAACCAAATTTCTATAAATGAAATTAATTATTGTAGTTTTAAATGAAATCAATTATAGAAATACAGTTACACATACATATAAAAAATACATATATATATATATAAAAAAGAAAACTTACATCTATTGCATAATTTATATTGAAACTTATTTTTATTTTATTGAATTCAATAAGATTAGAAATTAATAAAAAAAAAACTTTACTATCCAGTATACATGTATCTAATATCCCGTATAGTATCCAGTATAGTATCCAATATAATATATTCTGTAAGAAGAAAGGATGATTATATATTTATATTTGATCTTTTGTAACGTACATATTATCTAAATTTTAATCAAAATACAATTTAGAAATATTTCTAAAAACATTCAATTCTCAATAGCATTTTATGTCAACATTCATCAATTTTAAATGTATTATTTCTGAATCAAAAGCTACAGTTTGATATAAAATCGAAAACAATATAGTTATTGAAATCAATATAGTTATAAATTTTTATATTTATGAAAACTGTGAAAATTTTTATATATTTAAAAAGTGATAATGTAAAATTCTGATTGATAAATTGAAAGCGATCAATATTATTTATAATAGAAAAAAATGACATGAGATTAAAAATGGATTTCATTTCAAACATTATTATTTAATTTTTTATAATAATTTAAACATTTTTATGAAATCAAAAAGTAATTTTTAATTTTTAATTTTTTATATATCATTCTTTTTTTCTTCAATTATAAACGATTGTTGTGATATTTTCAAAATAGTTTGATGATATATATTAATTTATTATAATAAAAAATTTTATAAAATTTACTCATTGTTTATGAATATGTAAAAAAAAAATTCAAAAAAATTTATAATAATATAAGATTCTAGTGTAACGTAGAATCTTATATTATATATGTATATAATCATATATACATATATATATTATAACTTATATATATTAATGTAATAAATGTATTTTTTTTATTTTTTAGATGTATTTAAATACAATAGAGTACATTTGTAAAAACTATTCGTAATTTGCAATATAAAAATAAAAGTAACATTTTTTATACTATATATATATATATATATATAATATATAGTATAAAAATTTATATATATATAAATATATATAAGAGAAAAAAGTTTATGAATATATAGGATGAAATCGGAAATTTATATTATAAATCGAGATAGAAAATTATATCTATAATTCGAAATAATTAGAAATTCTAATATCGTAATGAAATTAGAAAATTTCGTTTTTATAAATAAATTAAATTTAAATTTTTTAAATACAAATGAAACTGGCTAATTCTCTTAGCATATTAATAAACTAATAGAAAAATTATTTTAAATAAAAAAAATAAACAAAAAATATATCCTATATTTTTTTTTATTAAAAAACTAATTTTCAAAAATTTCAGTTAATGCTTATTTATGAAAATGAGAAAATGAAATTTAAAAATTCAATTATATAATTCTTTGATATATAATGTATTCAATTCCAGTTTTCTTAAAAATAAAAACTTAAGCGATAAAATTTTATTTTATTTTTTCATTTTTTTGTTATATTTATCGTTTATTGATAGTTTATTTGTATTTAATTAAGAATTAGCTAATTTCTTGTATTTGAAAAATTTTTAAACTTAATTTATTTGAAAACGAAGCGTAAATATAATATGTAAATAAAAAAATTTATGTAATATTTTCATCCTATTTTGATCCATAGAATCTTCCTGATTTCATATTGAGAATATTCCTGATTTCTTTTTGATTTTATATCATGATTTACAGATAATACTATTATATATCTACATATACATCTACTTCTAGGTATATTTTTTCTTCTCTTTTCTTTTTTTTTTTTTTGTGTAAATATATCGATATTGATCTAAAAAAGTATTGATAATAACAACAATGAATGACGATTTTTATTCAGTATATATGTTATTTATATCTTCTGAGAATGCAGAATTTCTAATTACATTTACAATATTGCAATTAATTATCATTCTCTTGAAATAAGTTAATTAATTAATTATTAATATCAATAATTAATTATCAATATATAAGTTTTTTTTTTAATAAATATGATTAATATCGCTAGCGTGATAACTATATGATATATTTTTATCTATATTTCAAATATTATATATATTTCAAATTATAAATAGTTATAATACAAATTAAAATCAAAATTAATTTGTATATAATCGAACTTATGATGTAGATATGCAATAACTTCACAAAGTATTCTTTGGTAAAAAACATAGGTAAAGGTAAGTTCTTTAAAATTGGATTATTTTGAAAATTTAGATGATGTAAAAAATTTTTAAAAAAGTTGCTATTGATTGGATTTATGAAACGAATAGTAAGGATTTTTTTTTAAAATTTTTTTATGTATGCTTTTAATAAAATTTTTTTAATATATTTTATAAATTTCTATTAATTATACATGTATTCTGAAAATTTTATCAAAATCTATTTACATTCCTATAAACTGCAAACAGTAAAAAATGATGAAAATTGTAATTTTTTAATTCTTTCGATCTAAATTTTAAAAATTTGTATAAAAAAATAAATTTTAATTTCTTTCGATTGTTTGTTTCCATTCAAATGATTTCAATGAAACAACATATATGTATATAATTAATATAAATCTTCAGAATGTATTTTTTAAATTTTCATTTCAGACTCAAATAAAAAAATTATAAAAAACAAGTTTGACTATTTTTTTCAAAATAATTGAAGTCAATTTTGTGCTTGATATTTGATTTATCCAAATTGCATAGTATATAAAAATTATAATTCGGACAAAATAAAATGTTTAATATATTTGTATATTTTACATAATTAAAAAAAGAAAATTTAATAAAATTTAGTAAATTTTGTACATCTTATATATTTAATATGTCTTTTGAAGTAAGCATATTAGATTTTTATTTGTATGATATATAGAAAAGAAAAATAATATATGTATAAAAAATATAAAAAAGAAAGAAACTAAAGATTTATAGAAAAAAAAGAAGATGATAATAATAATAATTGACAATAAGCTTTGTTAATAATGAAATCGATAAAATTGATTTAAAATTCTAATATATAAATATTTTATGAAAATTTTATCAAAAATATTTTCTAGTATTCTTTGTTTTGAATTCTTACAATTCTTTTTATTTTCATATTGCATATATTTTATTAATTCCAAAGAATTCTTTAATTGAAATCCAATTTCGGCCTATATTTTTCTTAGAAAAGTATTTTTTCTGAATAGAATAAGTATTTATTTATATTATTATATATACTTGATTTATGAATAGTAATACGTAAAATATTACAAATAATAATGATAAATAATATATTGTCTCAT
This sequence comes from Apis laboriosa, assembly GCF_014066325.1. Classification (NCBI taxonomy): domain Eukaryota; kingdom Metazoa; phylum Arthropoda; class Insecta; order Hymenoptera; family Apidae; genus Apis; species Apis laboriosa. Next base: position 265,991 of record NW_025224820.1, on the reverse strand, counting down.
TTGTGTTTTTTATGTTCGTTTTGTTCGTCAAACAATATCTGATATATACAAATTTGATAAATTGTTTAACAAATAATCTTATTTAAAAAAAAATATATTTTTTCAAAATATATATTTTTTCAAAAATATATATTTTTCACATTATTTAATTAAATCCAATTCATTTTTATTGATTAATAAGTCTTTTTTTTTCTTTTTTTTTTAATTTTTAAATTCCTATTAATATAGAATCCTGTATATATTAATTTATTATCCTACATATATCCAATTGATATTAATTGAATAAATTTTTTTTTTATTTCTTAAAAAATAATTCTTATATATTTAAATATACTGAGAGTATAATATTTATAGTATTTGCAACTATATATATTAATTATATGTTATATATCTATAGATTATCATATGTATATAAACAAAAGTTAATTAAATATATATAGAACGATAATATTTTTGAAGAAATAAAAGTATTTGTTTTAAATATATAAAAGATATTAAAATAGAGGGATTGAAATAGAAACAAATATTGCAACAAAAGATCTAGAATCAAATTACTTGAAACTATTCAATATGATAAAACATCGAAAAATAAAATGACAATAAAATGAAGAAAATATATTAAAAGAGACAAAAATTATTTTAAATTATATAAAAAAGAAAAGTTTTATTCCAAAATTTCAAATAAAAAAAAATTGTTTTATGATATAAATTATAGTTAACAAATTAAAAAATAAATTTACAAAAAAGAAGAATTTTAAGAAAGCAGAAATTTTGTACATCTTATATATTTAATATGTCTTTTGAAGTAAGCATATTAGATTTTTATTTGTATGATATATAGAAAAGAAAAATAATATATGTATAAAAAATATATGTATAAAAAATATAATAAATATATATATGTATAAAAAATATAAAAAAGAAAGAAACTAAAGATTTATAGAAAAAAAAGAAGATGATAATAATAATAATTGACAATAAGCTTTGTTAATAATGAAATCGATAAAATTGATTTAAAATTCTAATATATAAATATTTTATGAAAATTTTATCAAAAATATTTTCTAGTATTCTTTGTTTTGAATTCTTACAATTCTTTTTATTTTCATATTGCATATATAAAGATCAAATTTGCTATAACTGGCATGCAATTTCAAATCATTTAGCATTACTTCATTTTACATTTCCCATTTAACTTCATTATTAATTAAAAATTTTTAATTTTCATCTTTTTTTTTTACATATATAAATACGTTAAATGTTTACTCATCAATGAAAATGATATGTTTTGAGAAATTAAAATTTTTTTTTAAATATTCCTTAGCGAATTTTCTTTTTCTTTTATTTTAGTGATTGATATAGAGTTTGTTAATTAAAAAAAATTAATTAATAAAAAATTATTATATCTAAATATTCTTTTTATAATAAACTCTTTATTTTATTCTTAAATATTAATATTATAATAATATATACTAATAATAATACTTTTTTTATTTCAGCAATCAATTTTAAGACTTTAATTTGTAAATTATTTTTAATTTTAATAATCCAATGTTTATTTCATATATTCAGTTGTTTATTCGACCTGCTTTTTAATTTGTTTGAGATTAAATTTTCTATATTAATTATTCAGTTTAACAGGCTGTTCAAAAAAATCATTCAAAATTTATATGGTATGGGATGAGTATATGTTAGTAAAGTTTATATAAAGTAAAAAAGCCAGATAACTTAATCATTTCGGAAATACAATCATTTATTTTGTTATGTTAGCATCATAATTGACTTACTATTTTTTCTATAGACATAATTTATTCCATAGACATATGTCTTATTTCCATATGCTTGGCATCTTTTTTTTAAAGATTCACGAATTCTCTAGAAAATTTCAGATTTTTCAGAATTATTTAATAAGCATATAAATTCAGTTTCACTAAGTCATTTATCGGTTGAGAATTGATACATTTCTATGTATTTATAAAGAATGCAGAAAAATTGTACGAGAACATTTAAAAAATAGTTTATGAAGATTTATAAATATCGCATACGATGTTAAAAATCAGTAATAAATCAATCATAATATTAATATAAAACAAAAAATAATTATATCAAAAACAATTTTTGACTTATGTTTATTAACGTTTTTTTTACTTAAAATACTTTATATGCTATATAAATCTTAAATGGTTTTTTTTAAATATCCAATTGTATTATATTTTTTTTTCTATTAACTATTTCAGAAATTTTATTGTAACTTTTTTCATTTTTTTAATGATAAATAACTAGTTCTGCATGTTTCATTGTTTTATTATTTTTACTTAATTTAAAATATAAATACTTATTTAAAAAACATTTGAATAATATTGAGAACATAGAATACTCATTACTAGACAAAAAAAAAATGGTTTTTTCTTCGATTTTTTCTATTATTTTTTCTATCAACTTGTACAATTCTTAATGATGAATAATTTCTGTATATTATTTACAAACTTCGTTATGTCGTAGTTACATTGTCGTTATTTTCAATTTTAAAATTTTATTTAATAAATAAGATAATTTAAAATCATTAAATAGTTAATATATTAATAAATTTCTTTCCAAAATCTTAACATATGATAATAATATTTTGCAAATATAAATTTAGTATGTGTAAATTAAAATATATACATGATTTTAAGTAATACTTACTTAAGTAATACTTACTTAAGTATGTTTAAAAATTATTAATTTAAGAAATATTTTAATTTGAGATTTGTAAAATTTACAAACAATAGAATATCGTATTTTATAAATAATAAAATTAATCGTGCATTATAATTTTATTTTGTTTTTTTATAATATTTTTTAATAACAATAATAAAATAATCAATATATTTTTATTATTTTATTTTATTTTTATATTGTATTCAGAAAAATAAAAATAGGTAACAGAATAAGAAAAATAAAATATATAAATAATGTTTTTTTATTTTTTTTTTCTTAATATAACATAAATCTACAATTGAAGTTCGAAAAAATACAAAAAATGATCATCACAAATATAAAATTTCATTTTTAGAAAATATAACTTTTATAATTTCTTTTTAAATTACAAAAATAATTACATAAAAATAATCAAATATTAGAAAATTTCTTTATTTTTTTATCTAGTACAATGTTATATATAAATTAACAATAATCAATAATAATTTTCCGATTGATTGAGAGAAAAAAAAATCTTTTTTATTAACTATGATCTACATTTCTTTTTACTTTTTTTTTTTTATATAAATTTCATTAATAATGTATTTATCTTAAGTGCTATATTTTTTCAGTTTTCATCAAACTTAAAAATTTTTTTTTTCACTGATATTTTATTTTGAGAAGCTTTATAATCTTATTGCACATAAAAACAGTATAATTTTCAATATAATTCTAACATTGTCCCAATTTTATTGTTTACCATAAAGGAGAATGATAGAATTTTAAATCTAATCGACTGTGTTGATTGGTACCAGCTACTTCTTGGCTACATGAAGGTGAGGATTTCACATTTTTTTCAGTTTTTTCTGTTTCCCGTAAAATAGTAACTAGAGGACTTGGTTGATAATCGGGTAAAGCAGGTGTAGATACTGTTGACATTTCATTTGTACGTAGCTTCTGTTCTTCTTCCGAATAAAGACTCAATGATCGTGGTCGTTCTGGTTTCAATTGTATTGTAGCCAAAGTGCTCGATTTTTCACTGAAAAAATAATAAAAATAATAACTTTCCATGAAAATGTCATGTTTATGGTAATGATAATATAATTATAATTATTTGTATAATACATCTATATGTTATCAAATGATATTATTATAATTATATTAAAACGATTAACGAAATAAATATAAATCTTATTAATAGTAAATGTTAATAAATAAAAAATACTTGAAAATATTAAAATATAATATTTTTTTAATATTTAAAATGAAATAATTGAATAAAATATTTTTTTTTTACATTTTTTTTATAATAAATGTTTTTTTATAATAAATGTAGACATTTTATAATTAATAGTAAATATTTAAGAAGCAAAAAATATTAAAATATTAAAATATATTTTTTTAATGTAAAATGGAATAATTAAATAAAATATTTTCTTTTTTTAAAATTTTTTTTTAAATAAATTGTCATTTTATCTTCATATAAAATATTCCATATTAAATGTTTCAAATTGTTTTCTTCGATATTAATATAGATTCATCAACATAATTTTTTTGCAAATTAAAAGTTATATAAGATTCAATTAATAATAATCAAATTTCGAAAATAAAAATCAAGAAATGGAGGAAATATCGATTATTTTTTTTAAATGAGATATTATTTTTTTTGTTATTTTTTAATTATTATTAAATAATAATAATTAATAATATTTACAATTAATAACATTTTAATTTTTATATTTATTTTAATCTATTTTCTATATAGTAAATTTGTTTCCTATATTCTTTTATATATATAAAGTATTCTTTAATATAATTTATGTAAAATAAGAAAAAAAAATTGTCAAATAAGTATTATTAGATTCAATACTGTCTAACAAAAATTTATATAATTTAATTTTAAAAAATAGAAAATTCCTTTTTAAAATACATTAAGATTTATTCCCAAAATTTTTTTTATTAACGATTGGTTCTTGTGTATCGTTCAATTTATAAAAAAACATATTCATATTTTCGAAGAAACAATTTATTAAGTATTATATGGAACATTTTGTGTAATTCAAATAAAATAACGAAATATTTCTTAACAAAAATAAAAAATAAAATAAAATAAAATATTATGCATCATGGATTAAAATTTTTGCAAGCGAAGTGAAAAAAATTACTTACTCTGAAAATAAGAATAAAAGGAACGTGTTGCCATTGTGCAGAGGATTTTGGGAATATTGAACTGGTCTTTTTCATAGGAGTGGAATCGCTTAATATCTGTCAATGAAAAGGAAATAAATATAAAGTCCATGCAGCATATTTAATGAACACACTTTAATCATCTACACAAATGCGAATGATCATTTAATACATATCGTAATAAATAAATATAAATATATACATATATGCGCAAATTAATCTAACAAAAAATATATGTTCAGCAAATTAACTATATTTGTATCTCAAAAACAAAATAATAGAATGATAGTAAATCATTTTATTTAAGAATTAAATATTGAAAATCCTTTGTAGAACTTTTTACTTTTTCAAAAATATTATAACTTTTATCTACCTATATACTATCATTATTTTAATATTTCAATTTCTATAATTTTTTTAGATTTCTATAAAGAATTTCCATTCTATGTTTTGAAATATTTACAATTTATAATGAATAAATTAATCAATATTAATATCATACTATAGTTTGTTATAATTTTGTATATTCTTTTATATAAAGACAAATTAATTTTTTTGTATAAATATTAAAATAAAAAATATCACAACATAAAAATTTTTTAATTATTAAAAAGAATATAATCAAATTATTATATTATATATATTTGTTATTATAGAAAAAAAAGTGATGTTCAAGTTAAACTTCGAATCAATATTTAAGAATTTAAGCAAGAAAAAAACTTAAGAAATATACATATAATATTCGTTCAAATATGTGTTGGTAAAAAATAATATATATATTTAGTATAAAAATAGTGAAGTTGTTTATGTTATATATTGTTATGTTATTTATGTTTTTCTTAATCTTTTAACGATCAACTTTGAATGTTTTAAAATCTTGATGAATCTTGATGAACAGGTAATATATGATTTATTATTTATTCATATATACATACAATATTAATAATAGATAATTATATATATATATATAGTAATAATATAATAATGTGTATGTATATACATATTAATATAAATATATAAATATATAAATATATATGAAAAGACAATAGATGATACATTATCTTTTCATCGAAATTTTAAGATATTCAAAATTAGTCAATAATGTATAAAGAATGTTTAAAAATTTATTAATCAGCATTTTTCTCATAAATTAAGTAAAAAATCATATAGTTTTGAATATCATGATCATACATATAAGTAAATTTGTTTTGACATATAGTTTCATATGCAGCATTTAAAAAATTAAAAATTATTTTCATTTCTCGAAAAATATTGAAAATATAAAAAAATTGATATACATCATTACAGCTTAAAAAACAAAAAAATTTTTTCTTTTAACATTTTCTTCTAGTATTTATCTTTTACGAGAATAATGCTAATAAATCTTTGAACACCTGTATATAGTAAATTCATATAATAAATACATATATAATAAATTCAATAATTATAAAAATTTAATAAATATTATGAATCTAATATATCGCTATCAATTACTGCAAATCATTGACATAACTTAAAATAATATTATTCATCTAGAATTATTTGAATACTGAAAAACTAATTAAAAATTTTAAATATTAAATGTCTAAGAGGACTTTTGCACATAGATAAAAAGAAATTAATCATTAATTAATATCTGAATTAGATCCAATTTTTATAGAATTGTTCAACTATTTAAATGATTATTTTTTTATTTTACTTACCCAGTACGCTCGGCAGATGCACCAAGCACGGTAGTATTATGGATTATCTAAAATCAAATAATTATGTGTTCTTAATTATAATATAGGATATTTATAGAATATCTTTATCTTAGAATATTTTCAGGATTGAGATCTATCTAGAGATCAAGACAAAAATTAGTATGTAAAAATGTTGATTAATAAAGCTTTATTAAGTTATAAACAATTTAAATTATATCTAAAATAATATAGAAATAGATTAAAAAACAACAGAGATGAAAAAATCTTACAAGATATCTCACAAATATATTAATCTTGTATAATATATTAATCTGTGTATAACATATATACTATATTGTGAGTAATGATGAAATTTGGAATACTTTTAATTACTCCAAATACATATTATACATCAAGTTGTAAATTCTAATCTCTTAATTTTTATTTTTATTCTTAAGTCTAAAAATTTTTGAAAGTTTTAAAAATCCTGAAAATCTTAAAATTTTTTGATCAATTTAAAATTCTTAAGAGTTATTTATCTCTTACAATTATATATTTTTCAATATTAATAGACTTGAGTCAGAATTATATAATTTCCATTTTAGACATTGATTGATTAATAATCAAAAACGAATAAAATTGAAAAGTAAATAATAAAAGTGAGACAAAACTTTCAAAAATTTCGAATTTTTCAAAATTCATACAAAATATTTTTAGAAATTTTGAGAATTCAAATTATATTCGAAATGATTTGAATTTTTTGTCATTTTATAAATTTAAAATAATTTGAATCATTCCAAATTCTATCTTTAATTATAAAGAGTATTATTATATTAAAATATTAAAAAATGCATTTATAAAGAAGTTTTTCAGATATTTAATTAATTTAAAAAAAATGAAGTTATTATACACACTAATAATTAAAAATATAATACTTTATCTTTTAATATTTGAAATGAATACTCTTTGTTTAAAAAATTTAATATCGATTAAAAAATTAATTGAAATCCACTTGAACAACTAATGAATAACATGAACAATAAATGAATAACATTTATAAATGTATTATAAGTAATATTTTTTACTTATGGAATTTATTTCAATTATTAAGAAATAGAATACTGTAATTTTCAATCATTATTTTTTTAAAACAAATTGATCATTTGAAAAAATCTACTTATTAATATTTTGTATAAAAGCATTGACAAATTATACTTATAAAAATATTATTAAATAAAATATTATAATTTATCTAAGATTACTTAAATTAATTTAAATACTAATTTTAATAAATTAATATAAAATATTTAATTTATATGTATCCATATTTAATGAAAAAAATATATATGTGTTTTTAACATTATATTTTATTATAAATTAAATTAAAATATTATATAATATATCGCATTTGACGATTATCAATTTTTTATATCGTACTTACATTGGCCATGGAACAAGGCGGTCGTGCTGCAGCATATCTACCAAATGAAGTGCGTGAAATAGAGGAAGAGTAAGAAACACCATTCAAACTGAAACCAAGGTAGAAATTATCAATCTGATTTTTTTCTAAAATAATAATAATCGTGTTGTATTAAAAATATTTTGAGAATCATAAAATTTATTATTTAATATAAGATATTCATTTAAAATATTCTTTACTTATACCATTATCATAATATATATAATATCTATATATTATATATAAATTTTCTAATTATATTAAGTATCATAAATAACAATCATTGTACCTAGAATTACTCTTTACAATGTTATTATGTATGGCATTCGATGCACCGATATCAATCGAATTTTTTGGGGGCAAGCTGTATCTATTAGTTCTCACATCTTGATGTTCTGTAAAATATAAAACAAATATTATTACATGAACCATATTATATATATATATATATNTATATATATATATATATATATATATATATATATAAACAAAATTATTCAAAAATCTAAAAATTTAATAAAATTTGAATTAGTTTCATATTAAATAATAATCATAATTTCTTCCTTTTATGTACATAAAAATCTTTTCTATTCTATTTTGGATTATATATATATATCATAATATATATATTAACTTTTTATGTTCCTTTGTTCCCTGTCGTATTTTAATAATTCTTATAATATAAATCTATTTTTATTATATAACATCTTTATTAATCTTTAATAATCTGATTTTTCCTTTAATAATTATAAATTAATTTTTACTAATAAAATAATTTAATAAAAATAATTTAATATTAATAAAATATTTATAAAAATAGTATAAAAAGTTTAAATAAAAATATTAGTAAAAATAAAAGACAACAGGAACTTAATATTGTTTAATTCTAATAAAAATAACTAGAATGTTAAATTATATATAAGTATTTTTTAGACTAAAATTTAAAATTCTTCAATAGAATAATATTACTATTACTATTATATCACTTAATATATTATTTATATTAAATATCACTTAATATTTTAATTTATAATTTATGATCATTTTTACTTAATTTAAAATCAAATTAATTTTATACTAGAAATTATGTCAAAAAAATTGGATCAATTCGATTATAATCAATAATTTTATTAAATCTCAATTCACCGTTTATCACTGAATCGATCAACGTTTTGATTCGATCAAAAGATTTATATAATAAGATCATTACATAGAATGACATTGATCGGGATTTTATACCGGGATTTTATACATAAGAATTATCGATTTAGGGTACAGCTATTGAAGAACGAAATATAAAACAAATCCGACCTTCGTTATATTATTTCTTGAAATCAGATCGACAATAGATTCATAGACTGCTCTATAAATATTACTTTTACAGAAGTGCTTTGAAGAAGTCTCATTAAATTTTTAAATTATTAAAAATTGTACTTACATTGTTTTGTACATGTAAATTAATATATTTAAGATTTTTTATAAAAAATAAACAATTTTATGAAAATATATAATTATAATTTATTTTTTTGTACATAAGAAATCTATTTTTTTCAGATAATAAATTTATTTAAACGATAATAATATATAATTTTTACAATTTTTATAATAATAAAATAGAAATTATATCAAACTATCAATTTTTACATTTCTTTATTCGCATTAAATCACATGGGAAAATTTTTAAGTTCTATTAAATATAATATAATATATAATATAATTATTATAATATAATATAATTATAATATAATATAAATATAATATAAATTTTATAATTATTATCTTATAATAATTAATTGAAACAATGTAAATTTTATTTTTATCTATTTTTATATTTATTATTATCTTCTATTCTATTTTATCTTTATTTTCTTGTAATCTATATTTAATCTATATTTAAATTTTTTGTAAATATACATGTATAATAATAAATGTAATATGAAAGTTATATCTTTTTTTTTTATCATTCTTTATGAAATCGCATATAATATAATAATTAGATAAAATTTATATAATAATTAGATAAAAACCGTGTAGATAACTCTTTCTTGTAGAAATTAAAATACACAAAGAAAACAATCATTTACATATAGAGTGAAACTTATTATATAAAAGAAAAAGAATACACAAAATGATATTCTTTTGTTCCTACTTTTCTTGTTTATTATAGGGTAAATTTTATAAAATTCAAGTTAAAACATCTTTTAATAAATTTTTATTATAAATGTTTAATAATTTTTTATAAGAAATAATAATTTATTAAAAGAAATAATAATTTATTGATTAATTTATTAAAAAATATATAATTTTAATTTTATTAAAAAATATATAATTTTATTTAAAAAAAAATTTGATCTTTGTATATCTTCTAAATTTTATTTTTATTTGCAAAAAAATTAATAACATATCATATTATATTTTCTTTTACAGTATACAGACAATTTGCAAAAAATATCCAATCAATATAGATCTTTACAATTATATTCTTTTGATATGAAATTATTTTTATTATTAATAAAGATTTAATATCAAATGAGTTTCTTAATATATTGAATATACACAAAGGAATTGATCTAGAATAATATTACCTCAAGTAATTTAATAATTAAATATATATTTAAATATATAATATATAATATTATCATAATAATATTACTATTATATTATATTAAAAAAAATTATTTCATAAATGCAAACAAACTAAAAACCATTGTCAAGATCTTATATAAAATGTTTATATTTGAATAATAAGCAGATATGAATGAACATTAAAAATTTGCACTTCGTTTGCGTCAAAAGAATTAATTGCAGAACATATTGATATATTGATTGGATTTTCTTTTAGTGACTATAAATCTTTAAAGTCTTGAATTTTTTTTTTAAATTTTATGAAGTTAATGAAGTTTTAACAAAGAAAAATCATAGAATAATAACTAGAACTAATAAAAATCTCATTTTTTAATATTTTGAGGCATAAATATCTTTTGCTTCAATTCATGTAATTAAAATTTTTAATTTTAATAAATTTAATAAATGTTTATATGTATATGTATATAGAATATAATGAATTATATATGAAATAATACATTTTTTGAATGTATTGAAATATTTTGTAATATTACAATAATATTATTTTTATTTTTGAATGAGAAATCAATCCTTATAATTCAGCATTTTTTATATTTTATATTTTATATTTTATTTTATTTTTATATTTTTTTTTGTTTTATTTTGTATCATTATAAGTATTTTGTATATTATATTTAAAAAAAATCGAAAAGCTCTAAAATATAATAATTATTTCATCTTCTATTTGATATTCATATATAGGATTTTTATATATTTAGTGCATATTTAATATATTTAAATACATAAAAACTTTTGAAAAATTAATTTTGGAAAAATCGATTTGGAAATAAAAGAAAAATTTTATGTAAGAATTGAAATTTAGGTTAGATAAAACAAAAATAAAATAAGATTATTCTCGTTCTATTTTATATTATCTAATTCAAATTTAAATTACTTATATTTAATGACATTTTTATATATTATTATTATTAATCATAGTTACTTTAGCCTCTAGAATCGATATTCCAAAGATATCATATGAATATTAATATATATATAAGTTATTATGTGCTATACATACATAAGATTTAAACAGATTATATATACATTCTATATATACATAAAATTGAAACAATTTTCATTGTTTTTGATAATATATTTCCGGACAAAAATGATAATACATTCTATGATTTTTAATATCGATTAATGCAATTTATCAAAATTTTAAATATATATCCATATGAAATATTTATTTCTTTTTTAATAATAGAAGAAGATCAAATACAAATATTTTTTTTCATAAATTTTATTCATTTATGCGAAAAATAATACATGCTATTACAAAATATTAAATTAATGAATTTTTTTTATTTGACAATGTTAATTTGAATGTTTATTTGAAAATGTTTTTTGACATATTTTTTTTTATTTGAGAATGTTTTTTGAATATTTTCCTAAGTTGAATCTTTTTTTTCGTTTGCTACTATTTTATCCGATTTATTTTTCACATAAATGGATAAAATTTATAAAAGAAAATGTCTGTTTGATTTTTCTCTTTATTATTTAAAATTATTATTAAGGAAAAGGATATGAATATATATTTAAAATTTTGATTGTATTAATATCGAAAAATATAAAATGTAATATTATTTTGCTCAAGAATATACTTATTCATTATATTCATAACTTATTACGAATTGAACCCAAATACAAATAATTTATTTTATTTACAAAAAAATTGTCTCTCATTCTATGTATATATTTTTTAAAATTATATTTCGAATTATTTTATGCTAAATCAATTACTACATCACAATGTCAGGAATTTTATTAAAATTAAATATATTATAGTTCATATGAAAATGGAAGATATTTAATTCATTTCATTTTTCTAATTTTAAAATTAAAAATAGATCTTTAAATTGACAATTTTTATAAATTTTTAGAGAAATTATTTTTATAAAAGAATTTTTATCTCTACAATTATTTAACGTAAAGATTTTTTCTTTTTTTATTTAAAAAAATTAATCTTAATTTTTTATTTGATTAATAAAATTATTATTTTTGATACAAAAATATTAAAAATATTTTAATATTTAATAGATATAAAATTGTGGCTATTTCTGATATTTATTATGTACTATACTACAATTTTAAAATGATTTTCTAAAAAAAGAATAAATTTGTTGTTTCTTTTATAACAAAATATAATTTTTTGATATTACTTATTAATATTATATTTCAAATAATTTTTTTTATAGAATTAGATTGATTTTTATATTTCAATCATACATTTACAATCTATGTATATTGGCATGTACAACGTTTCTTATATTATATAATAGTTATATCATAATTTTACTAATTGTATCTCTTAGTATAAACAATTGTAAAAAAAAGCTATACAACAAAATTGCTATTAAAAATTTTCTTTATTATATTTTAACTTATTAATTATTAATTTTAATTTTAATTTTTTATTTCAATTTTTTATTTTAATTTTTTTAATATTCATTGAAATTTTATCGAAATGTTTGTTCAAATATAAAACTCATTCTCGTCTTAAACATCAATAGGTAAACATTATAGGTAAGGACATATCAATTGAATGTAAACACAACAGAATTGATAATAATTAAAATAACAAATGACATTTTGAAATAATACTAGTGAAATCCGTTTAACAACGGATGTTGATATTTTCCGGGGATTAAACTATATCCTGTGTATTAAAAATGCAAAACAATAGCTATTTGAAAGCAAGAAAAAATTAATCTCAGAATCACAGAAATGACCTATTCAGATTTCAATTGTAATTCAGAAATAGAAATGGAAAAAAATGATGATTAATGGAAAATACATCAAATAAAGAAAAGAAAACTTGCAATCAATTTAGAAAAAAAAAAAACATAAGAACAATGATCAAAATTATAAAATTATATGAAAAAACAGAATAGTTAAATGATTCATAATTATCTAATAAACATACAATATTGCAAAACCTGAATTTAAAAAAAATGAAAGTTGAGACCATTAAATTTATTGAAATTCCTAAGTCTTTTCCTAATTTATTCAAGCTACAAATATAAATCTTTTTATACATACATATAAATCTACAAATATTTTTTTCAGATGCATATATTTATAAAAATTTTCAAGGAAAAAAGAGGATTATTATAGATATGAACTAAAAACTGAAAGAAAATTTGAAATTATATTAAAAGAATTATATATCTGAAATTAAACATAGAATATATTAATCTTGCAAAAAAAAAAAAAATATAAGTAGCATTATTAATCTTAAGAGATTCCACAATTCCGTTATTAATATTTTTAATAGAAAAAACCAATAATAATAAGAAAGTTTTTAACATTATAATTATGTGTAACATATTAATAAAAGTTGAATTTCTGAAAAAGAATAAAGATATAAGAGCAAGGTTATGGTCATACAAAAACTATTGCAACAAATTGAAAAAATTAATAGAAAATTTAATCAACTAAATGTTAATTATGTTAAATTTATTAAGAAAACTTAATGTTGCAGAAAATTCAAAATAATGCAATAGAATAACAATAATTAACTGAACTATTAAATTATAAACATATAAATATTATTACTGTTGTAAAAACGCACGAGATAAATAAATCATATTTAAAAATTCCAAATTATAAATATTTCAGCATATATATTATATCTAAGTAGAAGAAGAGATAGAACAAATGGCTATTTATATCAAGAAAAAATTTAAATATTCACAAATAAAATCATATTAAACAGAAAAAATACAAAAGATTACTATTAATGTTAAATTGAATATTTGTATAGTAAATATTTTATCACTTTATTTATCCACTAATAGATAATTAGACAAAGATAAAAGATAAGATAAATAGACAAGCGATAAAAGAGAAAGAATATGAAAAATTCTTCGAATCAATTAATATGAAATTTATGATTCTGAGTGATGTGAAATACAGTTGTTGAGATTTTAGAATCATAACCATAAAAAAGGTATACTATATAATTAAAAATCAACTAAAAGTATTCTATTCTAGAAAACCTATAATATATTGGCCTATGAGCATAAATAAAAGATTTGATTTATTAGATTGTAATTGCCAACATTAATCTATCACAGCGAAAAAATTATTTGATTTGTCTTTGGATCTTTTACAATCTTTGAATTTGACCAAAACATTATAACAAAATCTACATCCATAAATAATATTATAGAATGGACAAACTACAAAAAATTCATTAACAATAACTGAAATTATCTACTGAAAATATCTAAAAGATGTATAAAAATTAAAAAGAAAATTCAAAATATAAATGCTAACTTTAATAATTTTATAAAAAATTTAGACAATATAGAAATGATAGATTATTAGCTATGAAAATGTATAAAAAGACTCAAAAGCAATTCCTATATCTCCAATCCAAAAACAAAACAGAAGTTGGATTAAATCTAAGAATCAAATAAAAATTATGACAGATTATCTGTAAAAAATCTTCTGAAAAATAAACTGAAAATTCTATTAAACGATAGTATTACTAATTTATATATATACAAAATCTATATAAAATCATAAAATAATAAAAAAAAAAGAAAATATATGCTATTATAAAAAAATTAAAAAATAACAAGACATCAATGATATGACCTTATAATAATAAAAAAAGAAATAAGATATTTAATCATACTATTCAACGATACAGAATAAGATATTTCCGACAGATCTGAAAATATGTAAAAGTAATATTATTGCAGAAATGTAGAAAAAATTTTAAATTGACATCTTCATTATATCTTTTCAAATTTTTTATTTAGATTTTTTATTCATTGTTGAACTGAAAGTTAAATAAAAATATTTTTGTATTAAAAAAATAATTTAAAAAATAAAATAAAATTTAAACAACTTGTTTAAAAACTATCTGTTTACTGATTTTAATGTTCTTAAAATATTATTAAAAATCATTAATAAATGTTAAAGATATCATTTCTGGGAAAAAATATTCAAATTCAAAAAATTTTAAAACTTTAAAATATATAGTGCATATAGAAATATATATTACGCAATTTTTTTTTACTGCAAAATTTATTTTAAGCAAAATTGATCCATAAAAATTCGACTATTTTTCGGTTTTAAATTGTAATTCTTAAATTATAAAAAATAAAGAAAAGAGTTTTCAGAATTCAAAAGTTATTTTTTTAGTGTTTCTTTTATCTAATAGAAGATGTATCAATTATTTATGTAATTAAATATTAATAAAATAAAAGAAAAAAGTTATACAAAAGAATGTCTTAAAAATATAACAATTTCATTAACTCGAGATTCCTGAAATAATTTTAAGCAACATTTTTTTTCGCAAAAATATTTTTTTTTTACTTTTGTTAACGAATTATTAACAAAAAAATGCTGATTAATTATGAAATGCGTAATCAAATCGATGGTAGCGTTAATTATATATGTTGTTGATTGAACACGAACAATCCAAGCAACATATATATCGAAGAAAGTATATTAAATATAAGAAATATTTTTTTATCAATAAAATTACATTGAATTATATCACGAATAATGAATAAACTGTAATATTCAACACATTTTCTTCAACATATTTTGTTTAAATTTGTTTGTATATGATCGATATAACGAATATCATCGCGGCTAGGATTGACTATACATTTCATGACTGGCCAGTGTTTTTTTATTAATAATTCATTAATAAAATCATAATCGAAAGTTTTTGCAAAGAAAAATGTATTGCTTGAAATTATTTCAAATATTTTCAGTTGAATGTTTTCATATAATTTCTTTTAATTCATTTTTTCATGCGAAATCAAATCGAATAAGCAATAATTTCAATAATTCTTGAAACAATATAAATAAACAATTTTTTTTCATTTCAAATATAATTTCGTTTTTTTTTATTTCGCAATAATTTAGAAGAATTTCTGAATCATGTGTACAATAATGTTTATTTCGGTCATGTAATATTAACTTCTGAAAAGTTAACCAAAGAATTGTTTAATGAATGATTAATGTATGTAATATCAATTTCAAAATATTTTGTTATTGGATCTATGAATTATCATTATAAAACATATATATCATTTAATTAATATATTGAAATATATTGAAATTTATAATCCTGAAAAAAATTACAGAAATGATATCATTTAATATATACAATATCCACATATGGAAAAAAACTTTGAAAATTTTAATATTTTATAATATACACAATATATATAATTATATGATGATTTACATAGATGGAATATCTTTAAATTATAATAAAGTCTTTTATTCATAATCAATTTTCATCACGAAAATATTATGATGTATTTGCTTATGTTATATAAACTCAATAGATTTTGCTTTTTTACAAAATTTCGTTCATCTGTCTCATTGCTCCATATGTGGTAATCATATATTATCATATATGATGTACGTGATATAACAAATTTCTGTTTTAAACATTTCTGAAGAATTTTATTATTATGAAAAATATATTATGTGTTTTCAAAATTATATTCATAAATCGAATTGTTTATTATATCCCTTACATGATTTCATTTATTTCATGACAAAATTCGATAATTATATTTAAAAGTTCTAATAAAGATGAACTACATCTTTGAACTACATACATACAGTTCTCTTTCATTTCCTTTTTTTCCATTTTCATTTGTTTTAATATATAATATAAATTATTTTATCATTATAAGTATTAAAAAAAGATTACTCGTCATGTGATATATAATGAGAGTCAATAGTATATAGTAATTGTGTTATATGATATGTGTATGGTATTTGTAGTATCACAATCGTATATAAACACATATCTTAATGATTTACGTTTTAAATGTTTTGAAAGCAAATATTTATCAGAAATAGATTCCTTACGAACGCGTTAAAAATATATATGTAATTAATCTGTTATGAAAGGTAGTCAGATAAAATGGTTTTTTAATTTCTGAATAAGCGTGAATTTGTGTAAATTTTCATTATTTCATTATTTATTTTCTGTGTTAATTAAATTTTGAAATATTTAGTACGTAAATAAAATTATATGAATATGAATGAAAAACGTACAGAAAGTTTAGAAGAAATGAAAAAATTTATTGTTAAATTAAGAAATAAAGAAATTAAGAATGAATTCTCGAAATGAAAATCATTTCGAGAAATAGAGAAAATAGCAAATCGTTATTAAAATGGAATAATATAAAAAGAATCATAGTTAAATATAAAGATATAAAAAGTATAAAAAACTTTCCTCGTTTCGATCATCCAAAAAAGTCAAATAAAACAAATAACTGATTAATTACACGAATAATGAAAAAATTCACTTTGAGTTTTATTAGCTCAAGAAATGAGAGCTATCTGAAATATAACAAAAATCTAATGTGAGTACGATTTGTAGATCATTAAATTCTCAAAATATGCATGCAAATATGTTCCACACAAGAAACTAGTAATAAGTGCAAAGAATCGATTGCGATTATAATTCGCAGAAAAATTCATGAACAAACTACTCGAATTTTGGAACATCATGTATTTACTGATAAAAATAAATTTAAAATTTTTGTAAAAAAAAATGCAACAAAAAAAATACGAAATTAGAAAAATTAGAAAAATTTTATTAATACTATTAAGCATAGCAGAGATAATATTATGATTTGAGATAGCATGGCAGCCTCTGGAATCGAGAAATTAATTTTTATTAACAATACGATGAATAGATTTCAATATCTAGATATTTTAAGAACAAATTTAACTGCAAGTATTACAGTTCAGTTTTCAGATTTGTGAATCTTTTATCAAGATCGAGATTTTAAACATACAAAGATTGTTAATTGGTTGCAACAAAAAGCTTCAAATCAACTAAATTTTCCATTAATTCCCAGATTTTAATGTAATAGAGAAATTGTAGGAGAAATAAAAAATATTAAATTTGAAATTATGCACAATAAAAATTACAAACAAAGAAAATCTTAAAATATAAAATAATATTTCTGTTTTAACAATATATAAGTTGATTGAATCCATGCTAAGATGGTTAGTTGCTGTAATTAAAGTTAAAGATGGATCAAAAAAATATTAAATTAATAAATTTTATTAATAAATGAAAATAAATCATTCTTAATTATTGCATATATTTACTTTTAATTTATATTTTTATAGATCTTCAATTATTTTAAGTTATTTAATTATATTTTATATTTCAAATTATATCATTTATATGATATCATTATTATATCATTTATTAGATTGAATTACATTTTCTATTTTTAATTCTTATCACTTTATATTTTATGTTTTTCAAATAACTTTTTCATTAATGTAACATATATGTAATAATTGTTAAATAAATGCTATGTTCTTAAATGTTAAGATCAAATGTATATTCACTTTTGATTCTCACTACATATTATATAATGAGATCCAGAAATTCTTGTCATGAATCAAATACATGGTACAATAAAACTTGCATTTAAAATAAAAAAATATTAATTTTTTATTCTATTTCATAATTATTAATTAAAATTTTTAAAAAATTATAAATTTGTTAAGAACTAAATGATAATCATTAAAAAGACAACTTTTGTTTGAAAACTTTTTTCCATCTTATAATTTGCGAATTACAATACAATATCGGAAAATAATCGAATTTGCACAAAAAAAGTGTATAATTTATATCTATCTGCTTTATATATCCCCAAAGTTCTAAAATTTTTTTAAATTTGCAAATTTAAATTTGGAGTTTCTTATGAGTAATTTTTTCCTATACATATATATAACTATTTGGCGATTGATTTTAATTTTTTTTTTTAAGTTATTTGCAAAAAACTCAAAAATAATATTATATTATATTGAATTTTATGTGTAAGTCCATGGCAGCATATATGTACATAATATGCACAAAAAATAAAATTTTCAATCTTAAAACGTAATTAAATGAATAAATTTTTTTATTTTGATATAGATGGTCGTCTTAGAACTATTATTTTAATTTAGCCTAATTAAAACTAATTCACAAAAAAATGAAACATAACTTTTTTCATCTTGAATCTTAGATTTTTTTCTAGACAAAATATTAATATTGTCATATTTGTATAATAGACAATATTTATTTATTATTTATTATTATATGTATTTGTATAATATTTATATAATATTTCTATAATAGATATTGATCCATTATTCAAATGTATGTAAATTTAATAGAATTGTTTAAAGGATTATTATCTAAAAATATTATTAATAAAATTATAAAAACATTATTTATTTTTTTTTGTAAAATATTTTTCAATATATAAATATATATACTTCTAACAATGTTTATAACCTTTAATAATAAGCTACTAACTTTAGAAATTTAAAGAAGATTGAGGATGAAAAAAAAAATACTTACCGTCATCAAAAAATCCTTGAAAAACGACAAATTTATTGTTTTGCGGAATAATCTTCGTAAGAGCATAGTGTTTGTTTAAAAAGGCTAAAAATTTTTCTGAAGGTCTATCGATTGCTAATTTCACCGGTCTAATATTCTCTTCCTGAAAATTAAAAATAGCATTAAGTTTAATAATATGAAGTTATTTTTAATTATTAAAATTAATTTAATATGAATATAAAAAATAGAATAATTCATTTCTTTTTTCAATAATCATTCATTTTTCATTTTTTTTTTTTTATTAAATGCTTAAATAAATGAATTTACTGAAGAATTTAAATGAATTTAGTTATTTTTTTCGAACATAAAACTCATGCATAATGACATTTTTCTTTAATGATTGATTAATTTGCTATCATAATCTAAATATTACTACTTTTCAAAAACAAATCAATATTTTAAGCAAATGAGTATTTTCATTTGATATTAGATAAACATACCATTTTTAATATTTTTATACATTATATAAATACAAAATAGGAATCTAGTTTGAGAATTAATTGAAATTAATTATTTAGATAATTACAATTATATTTTCTATTTCATATGCTATTTAGATAGGTTTATAATATAATAAAAATATTGTGTTTTAGAAAATATAACATATAATATAAATATACATATCATTATATTTATATATAATATAATAAAAAATTAAGAAAAATAAAAATATTAATAAATATATAATATTTATATTTAATATTTCATTTCAACTTTATTTATCTAATTTTATTTTTTGACTTTTTTTAAATTTCAATAAATAAATAAATAGACTATAAATTGTTTAAATTTCTTTATTTCTTGGATGTTACTTATGATTGAAAAAAAAATAATTTATAAGTTTCAATTTAAAATAAAAATAAAAAACTAATAAAAAAAAGAAGTAATAGTAAGTTTTAAAATAATATTAAAAAAATATTAAAAATATATAATTTCATAGTCAATTAACGTGAAATTTGAAAGAACAATAGAAAAGAGAAAGTAAATCTTTAAAAAAATCTTATTATATAAAATTTAAGCTTTATATTTTATTATCGAGATATTAATGAAAAATTAGTAATAATATTTGTAATAAATTTTACATATTAGATATGACTAATATAATTGTTTTCATTGTAGAAGTCAATAGCCGATCCCATTTCTTCAATTGTTACTATGAAGAATCGCAAATATTGTAAAAGCGACTTTCTCATAGAGATCATTTTTAAATTAATTCATTATTATGATTTTCTATTCAAAGTATGTCTAAAGTAATAATAATTGTCATATTTATACATAATATGCTTTCATTTGCATTTTCCATTTTACAGGATATCATACAATATTATTTGATAAATCAAATATGTTTAATATTTTGAGAATGAGTAATTAAAATTTTTGTGAATTATAAATGAAACACACTAGATATTAAAGCCGATATAGATAAATATTTACTCAAAATAAAAATTATACTAAACATGACTATAATAAACTGTTGTAATTAATTATTGTATTAATAGTATTTGAATAGACAATATATTAATAACATCTGCAGATTTAAATAGAATCAAAAATTTTTTATAAATATTTGAAAAATTAATAAATATCCAACGTTAAAATTTTAGATTTTATTTCTTTTCTTTCCTTCACTTTTTTTTTAATTTCTTTTTTAATTTTGATAATTTCGTCAATAAACTTCTATTCAATCATAAAACTGAAGATCTTACAAGAAATTAAAGAAAAAGAATATCAATTGGTGAACATAAAAGAAACAGATTATATGAACATTTAAAGAGACATGATAGAAAAAAAAAGCTAGCCATTATTCTGCTTAAAAATAAAATTCGTATTCGGTTACAACATTTTGATTTATGCATTGTTTCAATTTCACAAAAAAATAAAAAATATCATGAAATTTGTTATATATTATTTAAAATTATTAAAAATCAAAAATGATGTAGAATAAAATATTTCATTTTAATATATAAGAAAATATAAAATTATGATATTATATTAAAAATTAATAATAATAATAAATAAATTTTTGTTTAAGAAATGCTAAAATTTAACAATCTTTTTATTGAGAAATTCATGTTAAAAATTCAGATAGTCAAATACAATTTTAAACTAACTTTAAAATTGTAAAATATAGATTTTTTTATGAAAAATATGATTTTTTATGTAAAATCAATCTTGAATATACTGAATAGTATAAGAAAGAATATCTAATGTACTTAATAAAAATTTGATTTTTGTCAACTAACATTGGACTAATATATATAAAATATAATATATAGATAATGATAATATATATGATAATATATAGATAATAATAAATATATAACATATTTGATTATTGAATGTTTTTTATCTATCTTACTTTTTTCTATTTTCAAAAATGCATGTAAAATACTTTGTAATTAATATTAATTTAAATATTTTACAAAATAATAAAAAAATATGATTTTTTTACTAGTAATAAATTCTACATGTAGAATGTCCTAGTCAAATTAACAAGCATTAATAGTGAAAAAATACTACATCAGGAAAATCATATTAATTGAATATTATATAATTAATTTAATATAAATAAATAAAACGTTGAATAAATAATAATAAATATAGAATAAAAAAATGTTTTTAATTTCTTTTTTTCTATTTTTTTTCTATTTCGTTTTTTCTTTTTTTCTATTTATTTTTATTTGCAATTTCAATATTGACAATAGTGAATAAAATAAAATATCTATCCTAAAAAAATTTGAGTTTCTTTAATATATTTTTAATAAAATTATATATTTTATTATATATTATATTATATTTAAATATTATATTTTATTATATAAATAATATATTTTTTAATAAAATTAAAATAATATGCATATCCTTACATGTATGTACGTACATGATAACATATTTATTTCTTATTAAATATAACTTGATAAGATATTAAATTATTTTTCTTATTAATTATATTTTTATTTTATCAACAATATATATCATCATAAATGAAAATTAAATTTTTATTTATATTAAAAAAATTTAAATTCTATTGCAATTCTAAAATTATTATTTAACTTTTTTGCTATTCACATATACTGACTTTTCTATCAAGAACTATTTATTTTATAATATTAAAAAAATAAAAAATAAATATTAAAGCTATAGATTCTAAAACTATCATAAATTACTCATAATATCACATACTAAATTAAAATATTATTTTTATTATTAATCATTATTGGTCTTAAACATAATCTTTATCTTTTTTTCTTATATTCTTCTTAGAATACTGAATTTTATATATTCCATATGGGATTAAAACCATTCATTTTATATACATTAATTAGAACAATTTCATAATTACTTACGGAAAGCATATGCTGATAGAGAATATTTCCAAGGCCCATGCGCTGTTGTGATTCGTGAATATAAAAATCCAGAATGCATCTAGGTTTTAATTGATAATGAGCGCCAGTCTCGTCGAACATGAAAAGATTTTTCGATCCAGTTTTTAACAGTCCCACCACACTGCCCAGTCCGCTATAAAATCATAACAAGTTTGTAATATTATGCGATGATGATTCATCCATGTAGTTCACACGAGATTTGCGTTGTTATACATAGAGCAGAATAAAATATTTGGAATATGTTTTGCCATATTTGATTATTAATAAAAATAATCTATCATATCACTATATTGAAATTTTTGTAATATATGAGATTTTTTTTAAGAAAAGAAAATATTGAAAATAATAATTTTGTTTAAATTTATTATATCAATACTAACAACTAAAAGATTTAATAAAATAAATTTTTTTATTTTGCTATTCCCAAAATAAAAAATAAAAGAAAGAAAATTAAATAAAATTTTTTTAATCCTTTGATAATTATTAGATAATTATTATTATATAAGGTAAAATAATTAATTATTCCAGGATTTTTTTACTAAATAAAAAATCACATTTATATCAAATATATCAATAGTTATATCAAATTTAAATAATTTTGAACAATCTTTAATCAAGTTAAAATTTGTTTATGATTGATTTATGTTTATATATATAATTTATTAGAAAATTTCAAACTAAGAAATAGATTAATAAAAAAATGTAAAAATATTAAGAAAATATTTTTAAGAAAAATAAAAAATGAATTAGAAAAAATGGAGCATTTTGAAAACATGTTACAAAAGTTAATCTTTTAATAATTTCAAAAACATTCAAAAAATTAAAAATAAATAAGATAGTTGTATTTTTTCTTTAAAATCATTAAATTTTTGAATTTAATATTCTTTTGAAAATACGTTATTTTCAAAATATTATAAAAATTTTAAATAAATATCCTGTATGTATATCTATATTTAACGATGATAGTATAAATAAAATGTTAATTATTAAATACTTTTAATTTTCAATTAATTTGAAAATAATATGTTTTAATATCAAATAGAGTTTTGTTTTCAATTAGAAGCGATTAGGATGGTAGTAATATTTTTAACTTTGGAATATGATTACATATTTAGAAATTATTATACGAAATATATATATTAACATCAAAATTCTTATACGAAAATGTTACTTTTTTATCTAATATTATTGAGTTATTATAGTTTTATTATATATCAAATAATATTTAAATTAATTATTAATAAAAAATGAGAAATGGAAAAAGTTTTACAACTGTCCTTGATTGAACTACTTAATTGCATCAGTCCCAATTAAATAATGTTAAAAAATTGAATTTATATATAAGTCTTTATAAAAAATTATATAATTAAAATTATATAAATAAAATAAAATTAAATTAAATTATAAAATTATATAAAAAATTAAAAGTAATTAAAAATTATAAAATGTTTCATTAAATTAAAAATTATTTTATATTATGATAAATATATAAGTCATTTTTTTATGTAATAAAGTTTTCATATAATAAACTTGCATTTAATTTATTATATATATATAAATATATATATATAAATTTTTCATTTAATAAAATTAAGAAATTTATATTCTTTTATTCTTCGATTATATTCTTTATCAATTTTCACTCTATAACATTATAATCCATCTTGAATATTATAATCTTCTCTATATTTTGGAATTAAATTTTAACTAACTAAAGAAAATTGATAAATAATAATCAATATTATATTAAAAAAAATCAGATTAAATATTAAAAGATAGAAAAAGCAATTATTTGCAAAGAGAATATTTACATTATAATTTTAAATCAATAAAAAAATTATTTTAGATTATAAAAGTTATTTTTTTCATTATATATTTATTATATATATATTCATTATAAAAGTTATATATATAAAAGTTATATATTCATTATATATATATATTCATCTATATATATATTTAATAAGAATAAGTATATTTTAAATATCGTTTTTCATCATATATTCAAAATTTATTAATATTTATTATAATTTATTAAATTTATTAATATTTATTATTAATATTTATTATATTTTGAAATTTAATGTTATTTGAATATTTAATATTATTTCATTTTGTTACTATGATTTTCTAATTTAAATTTGAATAATAGATTTTGAATATACAACAAAAAGAGAAATGAGAATTTGCAAGGATAAGAAATTAAATTCTTTCAGAAGAACATCCCATATATTGATCGTTCGACCATTTTACACACTATGAATTTCTTATCCTAGGAAATGTAATAACTCCTTTCTGGCTATTTTTTTGAATAAATTACACTTTTTACGAGGATTTTGGTTTATCCGCTTTTAAAATAAATAATTAGAGTAATAATTAATAAAATTTATCTGAGCATATTTTATATTTTTTATAAAATATATTTATAAAATAAATATTTTATATAAAAATATATATTTTTTTATTTAATAGATAATAGCATTTTTCAACTGAATTATTTTGCATTATTTTATTTTATATATTATTACTTATTTTTCTTTATTAAGATTAACTTTTTTTTTAAATCATATTTCCTAATTTTTTTTAATTATATCCCATTACACCATCATGTTGATATATTTTATAATAAAATTTTGATAAAATATAATATAAATAAATATTTAAGATAAAACTATATTATATATATTACTAAAATACTAAAGAAATCTTGCAATTTTAATTATATTAGTGATATGACAGAAAGAAAAGGAGAGAGGAGAGAGAGAATAGTGAAATCGTTTTCTATATTAAAACATTGTCTTAGATATTTTTTTAGAAGATTATGTTATTTTAATTAATCAAATGAAATAGAACAATATAAAAAATATTGAACTAGAAAAAAGTAGGAATTTATAGATAGTTGATTAACAAAAGAAAATGATTTCATAATTTTTGATAAAAGTATACAGTAGAAATAAAATAGTAAAAGGAATAAAAAATTTTCAGAAATTTTATTTGTATGTATGTTTGTATATTTGCAAGAAATATAATTTTTAGAAGTAGTACAATTAAAAATTAATGAAATACGATAATTATTTGATATTAAAAAATATTTTATATCAAAAAAATCATGAAATATAATTTTTAAAACAAAAGCTAATACAAAACAAAAGAAAAATATTTGTTCTTGATTTAACAAAAAATTAGTTTAACAAAAAATATTGAATGAAAGAAATTTAAAAAAACTTACTTATTAGCTTCATTATCCATTAATAAATAAACTATATGATCCGTATCTCGAAGTTTTAAGGCGCTGGTTATTGGCTTATTCAGACCTTGAGCTTTGGCAGAAGCCTCTCCCATATCATCAACAATTCTACTCAGTTGTCTCTGACATTCGCTGAAACAAGAAAATTTTTTATTAATTAAAGAATTTACAATTTCCACTTGATATATAAAAAATAGCATAATAATAGCTACTTCGAATAAAAAAAATTACATACATACATAATGCAATGCTGCAAAAATTCATATATACAATCAATAAAAATGAAAATATTAAATATAGCAAATATTAATTATGCAATTTTCAATCAGTTAAATCAGTTAAATATTAAATATAGCAAATATTAATTACAATTTTCAATCAATTTACATGAATTCACAAGCATTAAAAATTGTATAATTTAAAAACATGTTAAAGCTTTCTAAAAATATATTTAAAAAAATAATATATGATTTTATAATAAAAGATAAATTTAGATAATTTTTAGGAAATGAATATAAAGATAATTTTAATATAATATTATAATACTATATTTTCATTTGTATGATTAAAATTATTACATTACTTAAATAATATCTACATATTTATGTAATAATAAAAATTAAAAAATAAATTAATTGTTGATGATTTTCTTTATATTTCTTATTCTCTCTATTAATAGGTTCTTCTATTAATAGGAATTAAAAAATATAATATAACAATTCATAAGGAATTTTATAAGGAATAAAAAAATTAATAAGGAATAAAAAATCTTTTTTTTGTGTATGTATAATCAATTAAAATTAATATTAAATAAATTGAAAAAAAAACACAAACTGTGAGAAACTTATTTTAGTAAAATTTTATTTTTAATATTTATTTTTAATAAAAATAATGAACATGATAATAATAATTATAATTTTTGTGATGTTCTAGTAAAATTGGATGAGTTTAGATTTTATAATTATATAACATTAACGTGACATATTATATTTATTGAAAAAATATACATATATATATAAGTTTTATATTTAAAATACAAATTTATTATATTAATATTAGTTGAAAAATTTACAAGCAAATCTATTTGATTTTTCATTGATTTCTGTTTATTTATTTAAGATTATTATCAGATATTTACTCTTTATTTCATTTTATAATATAAATTTATCTAAAAAATTACATGATTAATTTAAGTTCAATATTTTTTCTATAATTTTTATTTATTTAATATTTATATGATATTATATAATTTATATAATATATGTGCAAAAAAGAGATATATGATTAAAATATTTTTGATAAAAGAAAATGAATTATTTGTTTTTAATAATTTAACCTCAATTTCAGAATTATTTATTTTAACTTCCATAAATTATAAAGTACGGTTTACAATTTAAATAGCACGAAACAACTGCTCCACTTTTAATTTTTTTTTCTTTTTTCTCCTTTTTCTTCATATAATTACTATTAAAAAAATACTATTCTTTTTTTTTTGAGATTCTTCTCTATCTTTATTGCGATAAAATATATATTAAAACATTAAGATATAATAAATTTAATTAAAGTTATGTTATATTTTATTATAATATCAGAAAGAAAATTGACAAAATTTTTTATATATTTATTTCAATTAAAGTAATAAAAAATGTTTAAATTTACTAAAAAAATTCTGAGATATTAATAAAAAAATCTCTTTTGTTATAACTTATAATTATGCATATAAAATAATACAGATTAAAACACTTAGCATTGTGTTAGTTGAAACTTAAAAATGCAATTGAATAAATATATTTATAATTCATTTATGATAATTATCAAGACAAAATAATAAATAATAATATAAAATAATAAATTTAATATATAATATTTAAAAATAATTTTTCTAAAATTTTGTGCTTATATTAATTACAAATATATTTTTCAACTTTTTATTTTGAGATTATGATAAAATTATTAGCTAAAAATATAATTATTTTAATTTAATTTAATGTTCATTAAGGAGATTAAGATATTTCAAGCTAATTAAAATTCATGAAATAATTTTTTTAATTGATTCATTGGATATATAAATATATGTGAAATTCAATATAACAACAAATTTTTTTCAAATACTCTCAAAAACTAAGATCAAACATTAAAGCTAATTACAAATAATAGCTTAGAAATTTAAATTAAATTTGTCGCATATATATATATAAAACGCTATCGACTGTGAATGTACGGAAAAGATAATAATTTAGTAATTAAAAATAGATAATCCGAGAAAGGATAATTGAGATAATTATATAAGTATTGTTTATTATGTTGATATTAATTATAAATATAGATATTGAATGAAGTTGCAAAAAAAACCTTTTTATTTTTTTATTTCGATATTTTTTAAATATATTATAAATGATATATTATAAATGATTTTAATTTTTTCTTATATATTTAACTAGTCAGTCTTAATCTTTCAAGACATACTTTTTTAAAATCATATATTTTTTAAAATCATATAGTTCAGTAATTAACAATATAATATAAGGAAACCATTTTCTGAAATTATTATGAATTAATATATAAATATATATTCTAATATAAATTCTATAATAATAATATAAATGCTATAAATTCTTCTTTTACTATATATCTTCTTTTTCTACTTTCAATATATATTAATATGGATTATATAGATTATGTTATATATATATATATATATATATATATATATATATGACACTAATTATATATATAAATTACACTAATTCTTAACTTTTTTCTAAAATTCCTATATGATTTTATAAATTTTAACTATAATAATTTTCAATGCATAGAGAAAAAAGTACAAATATGACATTCATTTTATTTTTTGATATTTTAGAATAATAATAAATTTAACAAATAAAAAAATCAAAAAAGTTTGAAAAATTTCATATAGAATATATTATACAAATATAAATGACTTTAGAACTTTTAATTTTTTTATTTTTTCTAAATATAGTAATATATATAAAATATATAATTTGAATAACATAAGACACTATTATTATTTTTGAGGGAAACATTAAAATTAAATTATTACCAAAAAGATTTTATTAATATAGTACAATAAATAGTATTAAATATAATAAATCAATCATAATTAGAAAAATTTATAAGTAAATAATTTATTTTATTTTGCAATAGCTGTATATAAATTTTCCTTTCTGGATTCGTATAATTATAATATATTTATAATTAGTATGATAAACGATTTATTTTTTATAATTCGCTTTAAAATACTCGAAAAATTTTAATTATATTGTTATCAGTTAAATATCTTATATCTTTATTTTATTTTCTTATTATTAATTTATTATTTTATTTTTTTTTATCATATCATAATTAAAAATAAAAACTTCAAATTTTTATTAATATTTTAAAACCATGATTATATATTATATTATTATATTATTATATTATTATATTATTATATTATTATATTATATTATTATATTATTATATTATTATATTATTATATTATTATATTATATTATTATAATATGATTTATATTTTCTATTCCTTAAAAATAAAATAATTTCATTTGAATAAGCTCGTATAGAAATTTTTTATTACAATTAAAATATAAAAATATTAAACAAAAGAAAAATAACAATAAGAGACAATAACAATTAAGAGACATTTTAGTCGTCATAACATTTGGAATATTATGTATAATCATTATCAAAACTATCGATATTATGTATTAATTAAAATCTTATATTTCTATTTCATATTCATATTTGATCAAAATATATATATTTTTAAAATATAAAATATATATATAATATATACATATACTTTTGAAAAATATATTTTTAAGAAAAAAGTTTCCATTTATTTTTTATTATATAAGATACGATTAATAATATTGATTTTTAAATAGAATATAATCATTTCAACAAATAACTATTTTTAAATGAATTTTAGATATTTAATAAATTATATTTAATAATTTTTTATTAATTTTTTATTTAGTAATTTAATATATTTATCAATATATATATTGATGAATTAAATAGATTCATCAATTTCATCAATTTTCGATCTATCTATTTTTTTAGTTTATCAAATATCACTATTATTTATATAATTATATTATATATTATATATATATATATATATATATATATATATATAATATGTATAATATTATTTATCAAATATTATTTATATATAATATTTTTTTTTATCGCTTAATTATAGTAAAATATGTTTCTACAGCTTCTCTTCTTTCAAATAGGATTCATAAATCGATTACATAATGATTATACATCGACACTTCTAAATTAGCATCTGAATCATCGAAACTCAACTATGTTTGTTTCCTTGTTCTACGTATTCTTAAATTCAAAAAATTGAATACTACGTGAAGAACTAATTTCACATTCCACGATCGGTAAATAAAGGATAAATAAGAAGTTAAAATAGTAATAACTATGATACCAAGATTTATATATATATATATATAATTTCCTTAGAAGTGTCGCAACTCAGGCATTAACCGCGATGTTATTGGTTATTGTTGTGCTCCGTCAGGAAATCCTCTGAATTGAATTAAGATTTTCTGAAAACACGAACGAAATTTACTAATAAATTTTACTCGTAAATTTCATAGTGATTACATCGTAATGTGATCATTGAACATTTTATTTAATTATCTATCATTATTTGTAAACAAAGTTTCATTTTCGTCGTAGTCTGACCGCCGAATACAACACCACAGATAGTTTGTTCTAACATCACATTGTGCTCTGGTCATCAGACATGATTATTTGCTATAAAATAGTGAGAGATTTAGTACTGCATGCGTACTGCAAGTGTAACCAATAATACACTCCACTCGTCATTAAGAAATATATCACTTGCTATGACATCTGTTGAAGGGCATTTTACAAATATTAGCTATTAGCTTACGTTCACTATCATCATTACAATACTACTCTTACAGCCGTAAACAATATTAATTAAAAATTATTAGTAATATTGAATTCTATTTATATAGATATAACTAACACACTAAATGTTGCTTACACAGATTAACACAATCATTTTCATACTATAAGTTATTGCGTCAAATGTAATTAAATAGAGTATTTGATATAATATAGTCACATCGATTCCAGTATCCATAGAGTATTTCAAAATCGATTATTATAACTTTGATCATCTATTGAATATTTTAATGAAAATATAATTTAATATAAGAATTTACTATTCTTAATAAATATATATATTATTTATTAAACAATGCATATATTTATTAGTATACCATGCATCCCATGACCAAACGAGCTGAAATTTTGAGAAGTAAAATAAGAAAAAGAAGGAAAAGAAATCCTGTATAAAATTTTAGATTTTTATTATTTTCCGAGATATTAATAAAAAAAAATTTTGACATAATACATTAAATTTTATATAACACATCTATTGACAATATATGCATCTGCACGGTATGATTTCTTATTTATTATTTCTATCATCCAAATTAAATTGTTTTTCTTTTTTTTTCTTTATTTTTTTATTATTTTTTTTTTTTTCATTTCTGCATCCAAAATTTATAATTGAAAAATCAATTCTAAAGACTAAAATAAGTACAAAAAATTTAATAAAAATGTATATTGAGATTTATTTATTAAATTATAAACAATTTAATACGATTTATTTTTAAGCAATTTTTATATCAGAAGCGAAATGGCAATGTGATATAGATTTTGTCTCCATTTCATTTCATTTAATGCGAATTTAAATTGCTTATAACTTAATAAATTTAAGATCTTCATATATCAATAACAAAGTGAATGAATAAATACTCATAATTAAATACTCATAACTGTTATTGATAAAATATTTAAATTGTTAGCAAAAAGTTGCAAGCAATCATATTGATGCTGAATTGTTGTTAGTAAAAGAATCTATTTCTATAAAATATATATAATTATATGAATATACTGACTACCAATTATGATGCTATGAAATGGAATCATTACAGTCATGACACATATTTTTAAATCTATTAAAATATATATATTATATTCCATTGCATTATATCTGAAAATTTCATTATATTATAATATTCATTTCATTATCATAAATTTTACAAAAATATGAATATAATTTTTCTTACAATTTATAATGTTTTAAAGATTAAAAAATGATACTATTTTATTTTAGAATTAGAAAGAACAAAATAGGAAAATTATTTAATTTTATTACTAAGAAATTTTCAATCAATCAAAATTTTTTCTTCCTTCATTCTCAAAATATTTACATTCATTTAAATAAAAAATTATCAATTTTAAAAATTTAAAGTCAATATTAAATATATGATTTTATATACAATGAAACATAAATAATCCATTAAAAAATTTCATATTCCATTGTGTTAGACATAAATTTTATTTTCTGGTTATCACTTGAATCTTACGTAGAATACATGCAAATTCAATTGCCATATTTCTCTGAAAACTTTACATGATATTTATCATATCACGTAATATGCAAAGTAATCATAAGCAAATATATATTTATTCTTCTCTTTAAAAACATATTATTTATTACCATTTGTTCGTACAAATAAAATTCAGAATCTATTAGAATATTTTCAGACAAAAAATTAGAAATTATAAAAATTAGATACAATTTTTGGGATAATTTCAAAACTGCATCAATATAATCATTGAAAATTTATCAGTCATTTTTCACATACATAAAATTGTCATTAAAGTTTTATCAATATTATTTTATTGTATTGAATATAGAAAATCCAACAACTTGAATCAATTAACTTTTATTCCCTTCTGAAGAGGACATCATTTCAAATTAATAAAATGTTAAAGAATGAAGCAATTTAATAAAAAAGAGAAATAAAAAAAATATTAAAAAATACAAAAAAACAAAGTTTTAATGCTATTTTTACAAAAAAAAAATATTATTTTCATAAATATATATTGAATATGTTTATCATAAATCTTTATAATAATATATCTATATGTAGGTTATATTCATTAAAATTACTGTGAAAATACATATATCTAAAATATATCAATTCGTATTTTCAATTACTAATTAATTTTTAAGAACAATTTTATAGAAATTATTTAAAAAAAATAATCGTCATTTTTGTTTTCTATGATTTTTAAATACGTTATAAAAATCAATATTTTGAATTACTTTTTCCCATAAGATAATTAGAAATTAGATATAGATTATTTAAAATTTTATATTAAACTTACAAAAACTTTAATATTTATATTTTTAATAAATCAACAAACTTTATTTGTTATACTATGAAATAAACACTATTAAATTAAAATAAATTAAATATTAATTTAATAAAAACAATTCTTCTTATATACAATCTGGCATCTTGCTTTAATGTATTAGCTAAGTTGTTTATATATTTACAATATAAAAACATTTTTTTATCATCTTAATTTTATTAAAACATCATTTCATTGTTGGAAATGATGCAAATGAAACAAAAAATTATATAATATTTTTTATTCGCTACATTTTTCACAAGACTTAACAAAAGACATATTATATAACCACTTTTTACAAATGATACAGCAAATTCAATTCATTTTAGGTGATCTTCTTTACAAATTATTATAAAAAAAATCATAAAACACTTATGTTAATATTTGCTGGATAAACTCTATGATTACCTAAAATATTTCTCTTCATTTCGCATCTTTTCTTAATTATTTTATATATAATAAGTTTTCATTTTCAAGATATTTACGAATTAAGAATTATTGCTACTAATACTAATTCTATGTATATAATACACATATATATATAATTATATACATATAGTATATAATATGTATTATATGTATACATGTATATATAATTAGTATATATATAATAATAATAACATGTATAATAATTAATTACTATTAATAATACTATTACATAATAGTACCTATAATTATTTATATATAATATATATATATATATATATATATATATATATATAATATATTATATTATAACATATTATATATATATATAATAATATATATAATAATAATATTATACAATATAATATAATATTATGCCTGGTTTATTTTGAATCGCTCAAATATTCTAAAATAATACAAAAATCATACAAAAAAATGTTTCAAAATATAAAAGAATAATAAAATGAGAAAAATAAAAATACATTATATAATATTAATAGTTTTTTTTTACAAATTGACGTATTAAGGTCATATAAAAATTAATCTTAATATTTTAATATTCTAATTTTAATTAGAACTATATAATTTGTATTACACTAATGATTACAATTTATTATTTTCTACAAAAAATTATTTAAATTATCGAAAAATCTTTAGTTTGAAAAATATTATAATTTGAGATATTATAATAAAAGATATTAAAATCATATAAGGAAACGAAGCAATATTCTAATCTTCATATTCTTCTTATCTTTTATATGGTAAGTTTTACAAAAATTTTAAATTATAATATATTCTAAACTAAAAATTTTTCAACAATATAAATAATAATAATTTAATAATTGTTTATAAAAAATAATAGATTACACTGATTAATGCAATAAAAATTATTCCATTTAAAAAATTAAAATTAATCTTTACATGATTTTTACAAAATTAATCTGTAAAAAAGTTATTATTGCGTCATGTATTTTTTTATATCAAATAGTATCTGTTTGAAGCATTTTTTTCGTAGCATTCATATTTTTTCAAGATATTTGAACGATTCGAAATATATTTTGACGATATGTATATATGCAGGATATCTTTGAAAATCGATTTTTTCGAAGACATCAAGATAAAAGTTGTTATATAAAAATATCAAATGAAATTTCTTATTAATTAAGATATAACTTATAAGTAATTTAAGTTTGCGTTAGTTAAAATAGACAAAAAATAAAGTATGATGATATGACGGAGATATCTTATTTTATTTAAATTTAAATTGCTTATAATTTCTTCAATTAATGATTTAATGAATCAATATTTTTTTCTGATTTTTATAATCGATTTTTCAAAAATATTGTACATATGATATTGAATATATTAACATTCTGTATTAGAGTGATTCTTATAAAATGATCGATTTTTCTGAAAAATATTTTTTCCTGTAATCAGATAATGTTTTTTTTTTAATTCATCAATGATTCAATCATCCAAAATCAGACTAAATCATATAATATCAAAAACTTTAATTATCATGGGAAAATAAGATAAAATAATTTCTTAAGTATTTGTTCTTATTGCTAAATTTAATTATATTTATTTAAAATTGATACATCTTATAGAAAATTGATGAATTGAAGAATCTTAAAAATATTTAGTTCATATATTAACTTTCGAAACTTTAGATTAACTTTAAATTAAAAAATTATGTAC
Source organism: Apis laboriosa (assembly GCF_014066325.1). Classification (NCBI taxonomy): domain Eukaryota; kingdom Metazoa; phylum Arthropoda; class Insecta; order Hymenoptera; family Apidae; genus Apis; species Apis laboriosa. Next base: position 229,912 of record NW_025224820.1, on the reverse strand, counting down.
TAAGATACATAATGTACATAATTTTTAAAATAGAAATTTTTATTTATTTGAAATGATAACATATTCTTATAATTATTTTAATTTATTGATTTAAAAAAACTAAATACAACTAAATATAAGAATAGTTAAAAATATTACTTCATCAAGCTAATTGATAGACAATACTTTTTCATTAATGATATTTGATTGTCATAATTAATTGTTATAATTATGATGTTAAATATTATCTTTATATATTAAATAAAATTTTCAGATTATACCTAAAATATCTATCCTTTAATACATTGATGTATTAATACATATATTGATACAATGATATATGTATTATAATATATCGTTCATTAATTGAAAGTTTAAATAAATATAAAATATGTGAAATTTAATCTTAATTAAACATTAATAGCATAATTTTAAATTGATATAAATGTAATGCAAAATCGAGAGCAATATATATTAAAAAAATACAGAAAATATTCTTCATTAATTCCAGAAATAGTCATTTAAGATTTTAAAATTATAAAAAATTAATTTTAGGATTTATGATAGATATGATAGATACAATTATAAAATATAAAAAATTACAATTTATAAAATAATATGATAATTATATATTAAATAAAATTTTATAGATTAAAGTATTTTTACTATTATTATTATATATTAATTATATATTATATATTAATTATATATTAATTATATATATATTAATTTATATTTAATATTTATTATGTTTAATTATTATATATTAATTATATATTATATATTAAATTGATACTATTATGGATATGAGAAATCCACATGGAATCAATTAACAATATGATCAAATCTTTTGGTTTTAACAATTAGAGCTTGTGAAACTTGTCTAAAACTATTTAAAGTATAAAAAATCATAATATCTGAAATCTTATCCAGAGAAGCTCAAATATTGAAAAATAATGAAGCCATTCAATCTTGTTGCAGTTATTGAGAACATGAAAGATTTTAATATTCGAATCTTAAGAAACATTGTGATTGATGTTATTAAAATAACAATGGAATCTAATAAAAACATTCAGAATTAAGAGAATTTTCTGTATGTGTTAAACATACATAAAATTTAAAAATTCTAGTCTACATAACTTATTTATTAGAAATTAAAAACATGAATTAGAATTCGAAAAATTAAATCTATCTGAATAAAAATATGAAATATGAAATATAAATGAATAGTTTATTTTCTAATAGAATATTTCGAATTTTAAATTTTTCTAATTAAAATCCATAAAAAATATTGAATCATTTTAATCTTATTACGTGGATTTAGATAATTTTTACTGAGAGTATTTTTAATCAAATCTTTTAAATTCAGAGTTTAAATAATTCTAAGTTGTAATTATTTCAATTCTAAGGACTCTACTACTTTGATCGAAATCTTTTGCTTTAAATAATTCTAATTAAATTTTGGATTGTATTTTATTTAATTAATTCTCGAAATTTAAATGATTCGGAGATTCCTCAAATTTTGAATCTAGAAATTGTTATGATATTAATAGTGCTGACACATTCTCTCGAATTTTGAATATGTCTTATAAACTTTCTCAGCTTTAGATAACCAAATCATTTTAAATTATAAATTATAATATCATTTTAAATTATAATATCACATATATATAGTATTTTTTATTACATTATTTTTTATCAAAAGATTATTTATCTTGAGATTCAATATCTTTATGCTATTTATCGATCTTAATATATTGTGTTATAATATTATGAAGAAGTTAAGAAGTTAGGATTATTAATTTATAATTTCGTAATATCTAAAATTTAATATTAAGAATTTAGAGTTATAATTTATTTAAAAAGTAGCTTAAAAAATTAAATTCTAATAATATTAAAAGATTCTAGTGTGAAAATGATCACTTATTAATTGAAATTAAAGGAAATTAAAGGAAAATAAAGGAATATATTTGGAATATTATTTTGTGTAAAATGAATAAGAAATTATTGCTGTTAGTAATAAATAAAATAATATATAAATAAAATTATAATAATAAATAAAAAATATAATAAATAATAAATAAATAAAATTATAGAATAACTAATAAATTATTATATTTCAAATTCTGAATAATAATAAAAAAATATAAAGTACTTGATACTTTGGTTTAATTAAAAAAAAGCGCAAAATAATATAATTTCATTAAAATATGGATAATTTGAAATATCATAATTTTGCAAAAAAAAAAAAAAATATTTATTAAAATTAAAATTATTCTTTCTTGCGAAATCAAATACAAAAAAACAACATTAAATAAATATTAATTTCCATTTTTAATAAAATTTTTTTCTCCATTGTTACTTAATCAACCATAATTTCTCAAAATGTTCGTCAAGAATCATATCGTTACAAATGTATAACTAATCATTTTGTTTATAAATTAATTAATCAATGTCTTTTTTTATTTAATGTGAACGTTATAGAATATTCTATTATTAGTATTTCAAATTAAGTATTTCAAATTATCTTCATCTTCAATAATCCGAATTGGCAAAAATTATATCAAATTAATATTTTCAGAATATTTACAAAATTCATTAAAATTATAAAATTAAAATGAATAGATTAAATAATTTAAAGTTCTGATCATATTTTAATTATGATTTCAATGATTAAATATTTATTGAAAAAATTTTATTTTTTTGTAAATTAAATTTTCATCGATAAATAATAAAAATACTAAAATTACAGTTTTTACAAATTTCATTAGTTAATTTTATTAGTTAGATCATTTACACTTAATATTTATGATGTTATAAATTAAATATTAGTTCTTTAGATATCTAGTAGTATAGTATTTTAAATTTAATTTTTCAAATATATCGCAGTTCTTCTATATAAATATATTTTCTGTAGAAATATATCGAATTATTATAAGAATTTTGAAATAATTAATATTAGTATTACTTTTAAACATAAAAACATGCAATTAAATTTATCGATGAATTTAATACATATGAGAGATCAGATATAATTTGATTCGCTATTTAGTAAGTGAAAATATTAAATTAAACATTCACGCTTTAAGATAAATCGAAAGAAACTTAAAGAAATAATTAACAAAAATTAGAGAAATAAAATGAGCGAAAATTATTATTTTTATTCAATTCTAATTTTTTAAATTTTTTTTAACTTTATAATGTTCATTTTTTTAATAAATATTAATAATATTATAATAATAATAATATTATTTATATACATTATATAATAATATATTCTATACATTTATATAATATGCATATATATATATATATATATATATTTATTTGCTATACATATATTATATACTTATAGAATTATATCAGTATATTATTAATACATGATTTGTCATATTATATGATATTATACTATTAAATATAATATTATTAGATAAATTATTATACTGTATGAAATATAGAATTGAATATATTTGACACAAAATTTAATTTAATTTAAATAATTTAATTTTTGACAATACTAAATGAAAAAAAATAGTATATTTTGTGTATAATATTATTCGTAAATAGAAAAATATTTAAGAGATAATATAAAATTTATTCAAATTGAAATGGACTAAATAATACTAATAATATATAGTTTATTTAAAGAAAAATAATTGTTGATTTAGTAATGAAATAATTTAGTAATAGTATCAAAAACAAATTATTTTTATATGTATATTAAATTCATTGTTCATTATATTCAATTTTAATTAAGTTTCATTTTTTATTTCTTTCTAATTATTAGAGAATTTGTTTTATATATATATAATAGTTATTTATTTGTTATTATAATCAATATATGACATTTTCATTATTTTAATTTTAATAATTTTCATGTATATTTATATTTTTAAAATTATTTTGCATTAAAATTAATATATTTGTAATTAAAAAAATTATTTAAATTAAATCATATTATAAACATTTTCACAAGGAAATATCTTTAAAGAATTTGAATCACGCCAACGCATGATTGTTTCATTGGCATTTACTTTCGCTATCGATTTACCAATAATATCGGCAAATATAAATTTGTTAATTTATTCAAATGTCGAATGAAATCTATCTATTATATTATATTAAAAAAGAATCGATGTTTCAGGAAATAATAGACATAAAAATAAATTTAAATTATTATACTTGATATTATTGATGAAAAATGAAAATATATATATATGCATATCATATATATCCATATTGCGATATAACCTTGAAGATGACAACTATGATAAATAACCTCTTATAATGTATCAACTTTTTTTCATGATGTTTTTTATGATGTTCTTATTCGTAAATTTGAAAATATTTATAATATAATAAATATAAGAAAATACTCAACTTGTTTTTTTCTATTAATTAATAAAGTAAAATAAAAATTTAATATTTTTAAAATAAGAATCAAAATACGAATACTAAGATTAATTAATTAAGTAAATGAAAAAAGATTTAAATTGTAGAATTGTAATAGCAATAATAGAAATACTTACTTTAATTCACGACGATCACCTTTGAAATCTTCTGGAATGAGAGTATGTGTGACCTTGTTGATCTTTCTAGGTAAAAGTTTATTTACGTTGAACTTGAACTCCATCTTAAGTTTTTTATTGTGTCAGTTTTACTGATTTTTATGCGTAATAATATGTTCAACGCACAATCCTTAACCTTTCGACACTCTTATCACTTCACCTTCCAACTTTTTTTTCGAAACTGTCTCGGACGACTGTCCTGAATATGGCGGTCAATGACATCCACCGAGCTAACTTCACTGCGTGTTTTCCGGGGGAATTATGATATTTTAATTTTGTATTTCATAATATTATTCGCGTCACAGCAAAATATAAGTATTAATCATCGAATGATTGTTTATTATCTAACACTCTCACAGTCACTTGAATTCTCTTGTCGTCACGTATTTTATACTATGATAATTACTATTTTTGTTTCTTGATATCACAATCTTGTACTATGATAATTAATTCATAATGAAATCTGTGTTATATTTTTGATAATACAATAATAACCTGCATTTTTGATATGATGACAAATACTCATTAGACTACACGATTTCTCAAATCGATTAGTCTTGCACGAATACCAGATTTATTTCGTGATTGGTAGCTGACTAATATCCATGGCTGTTGCGATGTCTTTTTTTCACTATTATGACTAATAATAAATTGCAAGAGAAATTAGATAATATGTACCGTCGTATCTTTGATAATTTGACAGTTAACCGATAACAATGATCAAAATGATTAAAATCTTTCGGAAAAGTAAGTAATTTCGATGAATAATTGTATGTTAAAATATTCGATGATACAATTAAAAAGAAAAATTTAATAGTCACACAACATTTCACCTGACGAATCGCTGGAAGTCTCACAGTTTACTGGCGAGTGGTACGTTCAATTTTTTCCTGAAAGCCGCGAGTCGCGCCGAGATGCGCACGCACCTGAGAGCTGCGAAGCATGACTACAGACATGTCGACATTTGCTACGCATGCGCAAATATTCTTCTTTTCATAAAAATAATCGCAAATATGTTTATCAAATTAACATAATAATGTAATGAAAATTATTAATATCGTATTATAAATATATATGATTTAAATATGATAAATTTAATTTATAATTTAGGCATTATACATCTTTAAAGATTAACTAATTAAACTATTTTATGTGAAAGATTATATTTTATAATATATATACTATCTTTATATTTATCGTTTTATACTTCTAAAATTAACTTAATGCTAATCGATTAATTTCTGTTTATTTCGATTTTATTACGTATTTTATTACATAATTCTTTTTATGAACACTAGATGTCGGTAAGACATTGGTATAGCAAATATACAGGGTGTTAATATATTCGTGTGATACTTTTGAAAAATCGATTCTAGAAAAAATAAACATAAAAGTTGGTATAAAAAATATTAATTAGAATTTATTTATTAAGTTACAAGCAATTGAAGTTTGTATTAAATAAAATAAGATAAAAATAAAATGAGATCACTCTGTTTCCGTTATACCGCCGCTGTCATAGTCTATTATTTTTATCTTCATTTTACACAAACGTATAACTTTTGTTTATTTTGATCTTTAGGATCAATATTAATAGTCTATATATTGCATTTAAAAAAATGAATTGATAAAAATGTTAAGCTGAAAAGAAATAAAAATCGATTTTATTTATAAGATTTAAATATTAAATATAAATATGTTTTATATTTAATGTTTTATATTATAAAAATATTGATATAATTATTTTTTTTTAATTTTTATCTATTCAATATCGTATCGGTATCTAATTTCTACATTCTAAATTATAAGATTTAATATCTAAGCATTTTATATTTTAAAATTAAAAAATAAAAATATTTTTAACAAAAAGTTTATTTATTTATATATTTAAAATTTGATAAATAAATATTATTTATGATGAATATTTCATAACAGTTAAATAAAGTCATTTTAGTTTTTATTAATAATATAAAATTTTATGTTAAAAATATGAAACAGGAAATATATTCAATGTTAATAAAAATGGATATAATTTACATTATATAATTATATTTTTTTATTTTAGCTTTATAAAAAATAAAAAATATTATGATAATCTATATTCGTTATTAGCTATACTATGTGTATTATAATATCATAATCATATTATTTTTTTGGAAGACATTTCTTTTTTCGCTCTTCATTGTCCTGAAAGAATAGAATAGTATTTATAATGTATTAATAGTAATTTAATTTTTTATGCATATTTCAATCTTTATTTCAAATGTATGGAATGTTTATAAAATGAATGTTTATATAATTCTAAAATATATTTATTATTAATCAAAGAACTTTTTAATAAATTTAATAAATATATAATACATATAACATATATAATAATATATATAATAATAATAAAAATAAGGTTTAATAAATGATTAACAAATATATATTTATTAAATATCAAATTTCGAAGCATTTTATTATTGGATTTGTGAACTGGTCACAATTCATCTATTAGAAAACAGTATATTTAATTAGCATGTTAAATAGCATGTTATTTCATTCAAAGAAAATTACAAGAACATAATTTTTTGATAAATATGATTTCTACATACAATGATTTTTTTATACGAAAATTTTTTAATCTTATAATATTGTTTAATTATGATACTGATTTACATGGAATGTCATGTGCATGGAATGCATTAAATTACATTAAATTAATGTCATATTTTATTTATAATCAATTTTCAAAGTATTATGATATATTTATTTATATATAAAAATGAAAAAAATATTATATATAAAAATTTAATAAAAAATTAAATAATTTTGAAAATTCTAGATTTCAAAATTTTTCATAAAGAAATCTGATATATTCGGTTCAATTCACTTATTCCATATGCAACAATCATAATGTGCGATATAATAAATTTCTATGTTTTAAACATTTAATTTTTAATTAATTTAATTTAATTTAATTTTTCTATTTAATCTATTTAAAATTTTAAAATTCTATTTAAAATTTAATTTAATCTAATTAAACATTGGAATTTCGTCATAAAAAATAATTTATTATATTAATATTATATATATTTATAATAATATTATATATATTTTCAAAGTTAGTATCTAATTATATTTGAATTGTTTATTATATCTTTAAGTTATCTTTTTATTTTATGAAAAAATAAAAATTCATTAATTATTTTAAAAATAAAAAGTTTTAATAAAGATAAAATATATATAATTTTAGTTTTTTTTTTCTCTTATTTTTATCTAACATATTTATTCAATACATAATGAAAACAAAAATTTTATAATATTATAAATTATTTATTTTTATATTTCTATATTATCATATATTTTTATATTAAAAAAATGTTTGTCATATTTCATGTCATATGTACAATGAGACCTAGAAGTTTTTCAAGAAATATAATTCAATAATTCAACAAAACTTGAATTTGTTATAAAAAAATTTATTTTTTTATGCAGTTTTACAATTACATAAATCACTGATTAAGATTTTATGTGAAAAAGTAAATTTTAGAAAAAATTATTAATATTTTTATTTATAACATATCTCTAATTATATGTATATTTGAATATATATACAATTGATAAATTTTTTAGTAAATTATAGTTCTAATTAAAAGAATTACAATCTTTATAACTTATGTCTGAAAACTTTTTTTTATTTTTTCTTTTACAATTCACGACTTATATAAAATAATAAATAATAAAATAGAATCTGCAGATATCGATTTCATTCCTTTAGAATAATTTTGGACAATAAAAAATTATGTAACATATCCTCTATATATCAATTTATTTTATAAAAAAATTTCACAATTTTTTGAATTTACATTTTCATTTATAAAATAAAAATTATTATTATATAAAATATTTGACGTAAAATTTGTGCTCATCTATGGTAGTGGTCTTGTGATTATGGTGGTATCTACATAAGAAAACTGGCCTATCCAATATGATGTCATAAAGTAAATGGAAATGTCATAAAGTATTTGGAAATCGAGGAATAGTTAGTTTAACAACACATGAAGAGTAATGAAGATTAAATTGAAAAATTAAATTCTATGAAATATAATATAAAATACATAACAATTAGAAATATTTATAATAAAAATTTTTTCATGTAACTTTGGATGCAATCGTTCAATATTAGAAATTTAATTATTAAAATCATAAATATAAAGATTAATATTTATAATATTTCATGCTTATAATATTATAATTTATTTATTCAATAATAATTTTAATTAATTATTTATAATTGTGATTGATTAATTTATAAATGTTTATTTCCTAAAAGAAAAAAGTTTTATTATCCCAAAATAATGTAGTAAACACAAATTGCAATGGAATTTAGTAAAATAGTTAGCAATTATCCAATTAAAAGATTGTTGACACCAGGTATATTGTAGACAATTAATTGTGCTCAACTGCCAATTTGCATATAACAAAGATTGTTAAAGGAAGAGAATTTTAAGCTAACACGTAATAGCATTTGTAAATTCCATTTCAAGGTTTTCATACATCACATTAACTTATTTCAATTTATTTTTATAAATACAAACGTTCCATAAAATATTATATTTAAAAAATTAATCTCAATATATATATATATAAATAAAATTTAATAATTTAATAAAAATAAAAAAATAATTTAAAAAAATAAAATAAAAAAAATTTAATGAATGTAATAATATATAAATATATTAATAAAATTAATAAATAAAAAAATAATTTAATGAATATAAGAATTTATATTATCTATCAATTAATATATCAATTATTGTTTGCTAATAATACATTCATTCGTTTAATCAATGATTTATTATTTATAATGATAACATCTGTTTAACGATACGATAAGTATATTCACACAACTAATTTTTTCGAGGTTCCTTCCTTTCGACCCTGACAAGAAGGATGCGTATAAAACATCATCTTTGGTGATTGCCTCCCAGAAGCTGATCGGAAAAGAAATATTTTATAAAGCACGCCTGCACATATCAGCAATACGTGATTTGTTTGTGAACTGCTTGTTAATGAATTTTGTAAGCACTTCATGTTCCATTACACCTATATAAACTATTTCTACCCATTAGTGAGGTTTAGTTGATCGATTACTTTAATCGCATGTGCAGAGTTGTTTTTATTTCGCGTTACAAACAATTATGATATTTCTATGGTGCTCCTAAAGGTAAGTCAAATTTGTTCCGAAATCAAACTTAATGAAATTAATAATTATAATTAAATGAGATAAAAGTAAAAGAAAATTTATAATTAATAATAATATAATAATATAAAAATATACATTTTTTATATTAATACAAATTATTTATTGTAATTATATTTATATATAAAATTTATTATAAAATTTATTATATAAATAAATTTTTAATAGTTTAATATATAATTTTTGATCCTTAAAATATAAGAATCGAAAAATAAGAATTGTTTTGATTTGGATCCATATGTATTTTTTCGATATTATTGAAATGTTATACATTTTATAAAATATTTTCGTTTTCTCAATAATACAAGATAATCGAAAAATACGAAGAATTGACGTTCATAATTGGTAGCTTTACACTCTTAACAAGTGCCATATACATATGTAAATAGAATTGAAATATATTTGTTAGGGATGAAAAATTTACGTGACTTTCGATACAAGATATGACGTATTCTAAATACATTATGGACTTTGAGCAAATCTTGAGTGATCCATACAAATCTGGTGGGAGTAGATGCTTAAATAGCCTGGATCTTTATGGGTATGCCAGAGTTCGATGTTGCGATTCCAAATATATTTTATCAAAAGTATATTTTAGTGCATTGTTAACATAAGCAATTATTATATATTATACATTTAAGAAAAAATATGGTTGTTACAGCTCAACAAATAGTAAGTGATGAAAAATATTTTGTGATTAGATATAAAGATTAAATATCATATAATATAAGTATATTTTTATATTTTATGTAAAATTAAATTATAAATCACATATAAGGAATATTAAAAATATTGAATAAATGCAATTAAATTTTCTTTTGATATAATATTTAGATATATTTTCAATTATTCTGTTATATTGTTATTATTATTATTATTTTAAATTATTTTTAATTTGTATTATTATTTTTATTATTTTATTGATATATTATTATTCAAATAGCATGTATCCTTAACCAATAGCACTTATCAATGAATCAATTAATAAATCTAATTTGAATAGTGAATGAATAGTTTTTATAAAATCCTATATATATTTCTATTAATCCTATATATATTTACATTAAACAATTTTAAAATGATATAATATACAAATTTTTTATTAAAACATGTATTAAAAATTTGTATTAAAAATGTATTAAAAACCAAAAATTATATTTAAAAATTTATAATTTAAAAAATGAATTATTAATATAAATATATATTAATATAAATATATAAAAATATATATTAATATAAATATTAATATAAAAAATGAATTCATAATAATTAATTCATAATTTATAATCAAGTCAAAGTTAAATTTATTGTATGAATGTTATATATTCATTAACACTAATCAAATAGATTGTTTAATAAAATTAGTTTACGAATAAGAAAAAATATATGTAAACATGTACATTGTATATACAACAATTAAGACAATACTTGCTAACAAGATTCATTTTTTATTCACAATTCAAATAGCATAATTAAATACAATATAAGAAAGATAACTGCAATATTTCGAAAATTATAATATTTTTTCTTTGAAAAATGAGAATAATAATTTTAACATAATTACATATATATATACATTTATATTAATAATTATATTAATTTTTACATAATTTTATATATATATTTATATAATATAATATAATATATAATTATATAATTATATAATATATATTTATATAATATAATATTTATATATATGTATATATAAATAACATTTAAATAAATTTTTTTTAAATTACTTTTTCTAGATTATTTAATTTAAAATTTATATATTTTATTATATATTTCAATTTTAAATTTAATTTATATAAATCAAGTAAACTATATAATACTATATAATAATTAATAATGCAATTCATCACTTTCTATTCTTCTTAGTGGGAGCATACACCGGGCGAGGCGTGGGTATATCTCATCATTTTGACCAGTATTTACATTCTATATATTCTGAGGACTTACATCAGAAGTGTCATACACATTTCTCGATTAAATGGCCCGAAAACTATACCAATTATTGGAAATGCAAACAGTATTCTTAAAGAAAATTGTAAGCATTTGATATTGAAAAGAATAAAATAAATTTTTCAAAATTAATATTTTAATACATAAGAAATTTAGAAGAAATAAATAAATAATATAAATATAATCATATTTAAAATATTGTGTAATTTTCAGTTCTTTATAGATTAGCATATGAAAGTCAAATGTATGGACGTATTGTCAGAATATGGTTAACAATATTTCCATATGTAATGTTTTTGGAACCAGAAGATATCCAATTGATCCTCAACAATGCAAAGCATACGCGGAAAGTATTTTTTTACAAATTGTTAGATAATTTTCTTGGAAAAGGTTTGATTACAAGAGATATTAAAAGTTGGCGAATTCATCGAAGATTATTACAGCCCGCTTTTCATCTTCATGTTCTTCAAAAATTTACAAACACTTTCGCAAAACATGCAGATCATTTAATGAACAAAATTCTTGAAAAGAACAATCAAGAAATTAATATTACTACCTTCATCAATGATTCTGTTTACAATATCTTGAGTGGTAAGTAAAAATATCTTTATAATCCATTATAATCTATAATATAATAAAAATAATTACTAAACCAATAAATATAAAAATAAAATATTTTTCTTTTTGTAAATTTTAAGAAAGTCTTGTCTTTTCGATGTTTTTCGTTTAAATATTGAATAATTAAATAATATTTAAATATTGAATAATTATTTTTTATAATGAATCTTACATATCTATGATATAATAATGTATATATGCAATTTATGATATAATTTTATTTTTCGATAAATCATTATTATGTATCAAAATAAAAATATTATTTTATAATATTTTATAATATCTTATATATATATTAATTTATATAAAATAATATTTAAATATTCTTCTATATTTAAATAATATAAAATATATAATAAATTTTTTAATATTAACTACTATACTTTTTCATATTTTATTTATTTATGAAAAATTGTATTTAAAAATACATTTAAAAATAATGATACATCATAAAGTCATCTATGCTTTCCTAATTTCATGCAAATATACTTCGCATATGAGTAACAGAATCAATAATTTGTTAGTTGAAATATTCATATTCTTTTGTAATTTTTTTTAAAAAAATCAGTAAAGTACGACAAATAATTTGCAGTTAATAATTTTTTTAATTTAATATTAATTTATGAATTACATATATTTAATATATATAGCCTAGATTACATATAGTATATTGTTAAATATATTATTATATATAGATACATATATAATAATAATAATAATAATAATAATAATAATAATAATAATAATAATAATATATATTAAAATAAATATACTACGCAAACTTTAATATAAAATATATATATATTATATAAATTTAATATAAATGTATATTAAATATATTATATTAAAATTATATATATATTATATATATTATATTAAAATTAAACAGTTAGTATTAAGTAAATAATAACATAATATATTTATATTTTATTAATTTATATTTATATTTTATTATTTTATTACTTATTTTATATCTAGAGTTAATAAATTTATATTCAATTTTATTTTATGATATATTTCCTTGAAAATAAATTTGATCATAATTTAATTTCATAAATGAAAAATCGTTAAATATAATCAATAATAATATGTTTATTATCAAAATTTAATGATTATTATGATTTATGTATAAATATGAAAAAATAAGAATATAAAGAATTATAATATAATAAAGGATTATTCTAACTATAAATATTTTAATATATTATTATTAATACATTGAAAAGAAAAAGAATATAAATTTTAATTGCAATATTTAAAGTAATTATTAATTGTTTGCAGAAACAGTTTTGGGAATAAACCGAATAAATCAGATCAATGAAATGGATGATTTACCTTTTCGAAAGTGAGAATTAATTTTCTCTAATTTAATTTTTATATTCTTGTTATACATAATTTTCTATATTAAATGTACAGGCAAATAATAATAGAATGCATGAATTTTTTCTTTCAGAGGACAAATTATGCTTTTATATCGAATGATAAGACCTTGGCTTTTAATTGAATGGATTTATCGGTTAACAAAATATGGTAGAGAAGAAGAGAAGCAACGAAAAGATCTCTTCGATACTTGCTTCAAAATGGTAAAAGAGAAGCGTAATCTTTTACAAAGTAAAGAACGTATCCCTAATAACGATACAAAAAAAAATAGAAATATATCCTTATTAGAATACATGGTAGAAATAAATGAAAAAAATCCTTGTTTTTCCGACGAAGATATTGTTGAAGAATGTTGCACATTTATGTTAGCAGGACAAGATTCAGTTGGTACTGCGACAGCGATGACAATTTTTCTTTTAGCTAACCATCCTGAATGGCAGAATAAATGTATAGAAGAAATTGATGAAATTTTTAATGGAGATACAAGATTTCCTACAATAAGTGATTTAAAAGAAATGAAATGTTTAGAAATGTGCATCAAGGAATCACTTAGATTATACCCAAGTGTACCAATAATAGGAAGAATATTAGGTGAAGATATAAAAATTGGTATGTCTTATGCATTCTTTTTTTTTTTTTTTTGCTGTGAAATTATTACAAAATTATTATTAACAATGTTTATTAATAATAATAATGGATATTTTAGGAAAATATATAATACCAGCGGGCTGTAGTGTATTAATATCACCTTATAGTACACATCATTTGCCACATCATTTTCCAGATCCTGATGCATTCAAACCTGAACGTTTCAGTCCAGAGAATTCGGAGAAAAGACATCCTTATGCTTATATACCTTTCAGTGCTGGACCAAGAAATTGTATTGGTATAAATATTTTTTTAATAATTTTTTTGTCATTATAATAAATTCATTATATTTTTTTAATTTATTAATAATAATGATATTAATTTATTTATAAAAATTATATTATATTACAGGTTACAAATTTGCAATGCTTGAAATGAAATCTATAATTAGTGCAATTCTTAGAAGATGCCGATTACAATCGATTCCTGGAAAAAAGGAAATACGGCCAAAATTTAGGATGACAATCAGAGCACAAGGAGGATTATGGGTAAAAATTATTGAACGTGATCAAATATTAAAAAGTATTGCAGCATAAACATAAAATATTTTTTTTATAATTTTGATTATTAAAAGATCTGTTAAAAAAGACTTTAAATTTTGAATAATTTTATATTAATAATTATTATATATATCAAAATTATTTTTCAATGGATTAAAATGATATTTTGTAATATATCTTTTATTTTTATTTAAAAACTAAATCTCACTCAAAAATATGAATAAATATTTAATAAGTTTAAAAGAAAAAAAAATTAAAATGAATTGGTATGTACATTTTACGTATTTTATATTTTATGTGAATATGTAAGTATGATACTTTATTAATAATAATATAATATTTTAATATTATAATATAATATTAAAATCAAGTTTATAAAATATAATATTATTATAGTTAATATATTTCTGCGACATGAGAATCGATTTTAAAAATAAAAATAAATATAAAAGTTGATATATAAAAGTATGATATAGAATTAATGCTTATTTATTAACTTATAATCAATTAAAATTTACATTAAATAAAAAGCATAAAATGAAATAGTTTTATCTTTGTTACATTGCTGCTTCATTCTGCCTCCTCACTTCATTTAATTTAAATTTCAATTACTTATGACTTAATAAATAAGTAATATTTTTGTAAAACTTTTATGTTTGTTGCCTTTAAACTTATTAATTTTTCAAAAGCATTCTACAAATATCTATAATGTTGTATATTTTATGCTTTGTACAATATAATATTTCTGAAGTTAACGCTATTTTATTATTTTACGCATTAATGTTTCACATACTATATATGACGTGATATTAAAACTACCAAACTACGAAATTTGTAATTTTAAATACATTCATATAAACATTTATTAATAAGCAATATTTTAAATAAATTAATTACTAAAATAAATTAAACAATATTCTTTATGAAATAATCATAAAACATGGTTTATGTGTTAAATGGTAATAAAGATAACCTTAGTACAATCTGTAATATCATATAATGAAAATTTAGTATAAGCACTATATATATATAACTAAATCTGTAAATAAAATCTTATTATTAATAAATTTTTAGATGGAAGCGTTTTATGTAGTACTCCATTATATTTAAAAGTATTTAGATTTTTCACAGGCATAATCTTTATGATCATTATGTTGTAAGTATCATTTCTTATATTAATTTATTATATAAAAAAAACATAAATGAATGAATTATTTTTATGTAGTTTTAAGACATTGATTAATCCTAATATGAATAAATATGGAAATGAATATACAAGAGATTATAAACCTGGATCTGGGTAAGATTTAAAATAATTACACATCATGATATTTTTATCATAAAATGAATATTAAATAAATTAATATTTGTTCATAGACCACCACGTCCACCAACTCGTAGATTGGGAAGACCTAATACAGGAAATATTATTGATATTCCATTTGGAGGATGTAGAAGTTGTACTAGATAAAAATTAAGATTTGAAATAAAGCAATTATAAATTATTCCAAAGTTTTAAATTATCATAATCTAACATATTGAAAAATAAAATTATGAAATTTTTCTAAGAAATCATTAAACACAAAATTTTTGGACAATTTTATTAAAAATATGGATTATTCTTAAAAATGTTATAAATCATTATAAATATATTAACATATACATATACATATATAAATTAAAAAAAAATGAAGTAAATTTTCTATTTTAAATAAGTGTATATACAAATATACACTTAGTTAATAAGTTACAACAATATATTATATATATGATATATTATATATTATATATACTTACTATAAATACATAACTGAATATAATGAAAAAACAAAAATAATAATGTATTTCTAAAATGAGATTTGCAAATATATAATAAATTTATTATTATTTAATTTTTGTAACTAAACCAGCTGCAATAGTTGTTCCTTCTACACGTAACATAACTCTACCCAATTGTTTAATATCTTTATATAATTCCATACAAATTGGATTTTGCATTGTAATTTCAATAATAGCACTTGAATTTTTTGGTAAGCAACGTGGTTTCTTTTTTATCATTTCGCTAGTGGTTCTATGAAGTTGTGCTATTAATTTAGTAATAACACCAGGTTGAACTAAAGATTGTTGATGAATTACTATAGGAAGACCTTTTATAATTGGTACTTTCACAGTGAATACAACAATATGCGCTTGAAAACATAATGTCACAGGAACTGGATTTTGAGGATTACAAATAATATCTCCAATTCCTACATTTTGTTGATCAATTCCAGATAATGTTAAGGAAACTTGATCTCCAGCAAATGCATTTGTTATAGATATTTCATCTATCTGTAAACCTAAAATTTCATTTTACAATTTATGTTACAAATATTTAAATATGTAAGGAAAATAATATCTTCTTCATACCAATAAGTAAAAATGTGCAAATGAATAATGAATGTTTTTTATTCTAAATTTCACAATAATAAAACAATATTTTATATTGAATTTAAAACTGAATATTGAATTTTAAAATAAATATCTTATAAAATAAAATATTGATCTTATAATAAATATTATAAGATAATTAATTTATTATATTTTACATTTAAGATATAAATTTCTATAAGTTATTGAATTGCACATTCATATCTCTGGCATAAGAAGAATATAAGATTAATACTTTATACTTTTAATCACTGCAGTTTCATTTCTTGGTAATATTAAAATTTTATCACCCAAAGATACCATTCCTGTTTCTACATGACCAGAAACACAGAATCCAGATCCTGTACCTTTAAATATATCATTAATTGAAAAACGAAATGGTTTGTTTATATGACGTTCAGGACATTTAAAATTATCGATAACATCCACTAATGTAGGTCCTTTATACCTATGTATAATATAATATAATTATATTATATAATATAAATATATGTATATTTATATTAAATATTTTAACTAATAGTTTTACCAATTAAACAAAGATTCTTTAGGCTTTGTTAATATATTTTCACCAGACAGACCACTACAAGGAACAAAAATGACATTATCTTTAAATCCGGCTTGTTTCAAGAATATGCTTATTTTGCTCACTATTTCATCAAATCTCTCTTTTGACCAATCTACTGTATCTAATTTATTTACTATTACTGCTAATTGAGATATACCTAAAAAATTAATTATTTTTATTACTTAGCCATGATGACATATAAATGCTTTATACGAATATTTTATATACTATATAAATATTTCACATAAATTCAAATACCCAATGAACGTAATAATAATGCATGTTCTCTAGTTTGACCACCACTATCAAAACCAGTTTCAAATTCACCTCTAGTAGCATCTACTACTAATAAAGCAACATCTGCTTGAGTAGCACCAGTAATCATATTAGGTATGAAATCTTTATGACCAGGTGCATCTAATAAAGTAATAGATTTTGTTTTTGTTTCAAATTTAGAATGACCAATATCCATTGTTATTCCACGTTCCCTATTAAAAGAACATATAAAAATTAATTGATAATAGAAATATGTATATCAGTTTTTTTAAATTATTTTTTAGTTTTTAAATTTTAATCACCGTTCTTCTCCTGTTTCATCAAAAACCCATGCATAAGCAAAGGATTGTTTTCCTATTTTTTTACTTTCTTGTTGATATTTATGTATTAACCTAGATGGAACTTGTCCTAAGTCACATAAAAGCCGTCCTAATAAAGTACTTTTACCAGCATCTACATGACCAACCACAATTAAATGTAATTGTTCTTTGCTATTTTCTCTTTTATTTTTATAAATCTTCATAATATCAATTTTCTCTTCATTAAGTTTTAATTTAGAATCCAAATCAAATGTTTGATATCCTGATATTGGAGATTGACATCGTGGACTATTTACATTCAAAGAAATAGTTTTTTTTTCCTTCAATAAATTTTCCTTCTTTTTTATTTCTGGGCTATTATAATCAGAATATGGACTTTGAGAGCGAGAACTCTCAATATGAAGATTCATTACATTTGTATTCTCAATTCCGCCTACATTAAAGCCTTTTACAATAGGTCGTTTTCCAGCAGGAATGATTTTCGCATTAGAAGATGTTGTAACTTGAAATGTAGATTTGGATGATTTTTTACCTATCATAAAATTTATTGTAAACTACTATTATAGTAGTAACTAATTGTTATTTTAATGTTAAATATAAAAAAAATATGTAAAGATTTTAATATAAACATATATTATTAGTTCTAGTATTAAAAATACATTTTCTTTTTCTTGCAGTTTAAAAATTCACAAATTTCGTTTTAAAATTTCGAAAATATTTACATGAAAATAATACTTTACAGTAAATATAATTAATATAAGTAAAACTATTTTTTAATAAATTATATTATATGATCTTTTATATATATATGTATGTATGTATGTATGCATGTGTATATATGTATGTATATATTTTTATGTACAAAACGTTTTCTTTAAGTAAAAATAATGGAATATTTTATATTGAATTATCAAAAAAAT
Organism: Apis laboriosa; assembly: GCF_014066325.1. Taxonomy (NCBI): domain Eukaryota; kingdom Metazoa; phylum Arthropoda; class Insecta; order Hymenoptera; family Apidae; genus Apis; species Apis laboriosa. The sequence continues at coordinate 210,498 of NW_025224820.1, read as the reverse complement.
ATTTTAATAAAAATTTGGTTTAAAAAAAGCATTATATAGTACAGATTATTTTTTGCAAATTAAGTACTAGAGAAAATTTTAAGATCAACTTGATTTTTTTAAATGAAATTTTAAATGCAGTAATCGATTTATTTTTGGCATATAAAAAAAGTGTTAACCTACTTATGTCGAAAAATTATTAATTTAAGAATTAAAGTTCATAAAACTTATCATGAAAAACAAGAAAAATGTGATATTCTACTATTCATGCTTTTCTTGTTTTTTATATGATAGTTTTTATAACTTCAAGTTAAAATATCTTTTAAACCAATAGTTTTTTAATATGTGTAAATAGGTTAATACTTTTTTATAGACAACATCTAGATAAATCGATTAATATATTCCAAATTACATAGTTTTTATTTAATTTAAAAAAATAAAGTTGACCTTGAAATCTCTATTATTAGACTTATAAAAAAGTAATGTATAATATATACAAAAAAGTACATGCATAATACATGCGCTTTTGATCTAAACTTTTGGTAAAACATTTTTTTGATAACTTTAATCCAATGAAATATTAAACAGTTCTTACTTAAAAGAAATATTTTGTACATACACATATATATATACATACAATATATACATACATACATATATATACATATATATATATATATATATATATATGTATGTTAATTATAACTTTTTTATGTATTCATAAATTTATATAAAATTTATAATTTAGTATTATATATGTGTAACATATATGTATATGTTCATAAAAGTAATATTTATCATAATAATATTTTGTACTCCAAAACTTTTGTACTTAATTTAATCTGTACATTATTACACATTTAAGTACGAGTATATGGAACTGAAAAATCAAATCTTTTTAATTTTTCATGATGGTCCTGAGATTTAAGAATTGGTTTTTTCAATTTCCATGTTCTGCATAAAGTTCTACCAAATAAAGATACATTCTTTTTTGTATATGGAAGTTTAACATATCTAAGACAACTTAAATTTAATGTTGTAGGGAGCATATCACATGGAATTTCATCATTTTGATTAAAAGTTTTTAAATTTGTATTAGAAATAATATTATAATCATCTTCTAAAATTTTTGATTTTGCATAATTCTGATTACTTGAAACTAACGATGTAGCTTCTTTTAAAGCAGAATTTAAATCAATCATCCAAGAATCTGGAGATGATGTCCGAGTACCATTTTCATTTAATATCGTATCTTTTTTTAATTCTATATTTTGTGAATCATTTTTTATATTAGTGTCAGTATAATTTTTTGAAGAGGCAAATACGCTAGATAAACTTTTTTCTAATGAATCCATAGAATAATCTATATGTTTTTGAATAACACATACATCTAATTGTGTATCATTACAATTTTCATTCTGAATTGATAATTTTGGTATTACAAAATTTGTTTTAGATGAAAATCTTTTTTCATTAGAATTTGTATTATCGATTAAATTGCTAGATTTTTGTAAATGATGTGCTGTTAAATCAGCTAAAGACTTAAATGATATTGTATCTGTATTATTTTTTAAAGAATCCATTGTAGAATTTGATAACGTAGAATCAATAGAATTATTTGTAAATTCAGACAAAGAAGAAAATCTTATAAGAGAATTACTAATAGTTAAATTTTTGAAACTTTCTAAATTATTTATAAGACATACATTCTCATTAGTACCTTCAATATTCTCTTGTTTATTAAATGATAATTTAGGAATTATGAATGAATTAGAATGAGATTTAATTGATGCAGCATCTTACCTTACCAATGGATTTAAAGACAACACATGAAACAAAAAAATTAAATTAAAATTAGATTAAGAAATATAATCATTGATTAAAAAATATTTCATAATTATTACAATAATTATAATGTCAATAAATAATAATATACCTGAATGAAGTTCCAAATTATTTTTATTAATTATAGATGAATCTAAAATAATTTATTTATTTTAATTTGTAAAATAATAAAAATATTTATATATAATATTATATATAATAAATACACATACCATTAATTTTTGAAGATTCTTTTAAAATTAAATCAATTGCTAATTCAGTATCAAATTTCGATTGAATAATTTTCTTTTTAATTTCAGATTCAGATATTGTATCTCCTATAACACTTTTGATAGATTCCATGCATGACATAAGCTTAGCCCATTCAATTTCTGTAAGCACTATATCTTCTTCATTTAAAGATATTGGAAGTTCCTCATTATCTTCATTATCTTCTACTATATCTGGTTCCGTAATGAAAGATGCAATATTTTGTTGTTTACTTCGATCAAATAAAAATTGTTCAGCTGTAATTGAAATAATCAATATACTAATATTAATTTTATACTAAATATATATAATTTAATACATCAATTATGTATTAAGTAAAAATACCACTAGGAGATACACAGTAGTCATCTTCTACTGAATGTCCATAAACATCATCATAACCTTCATATTCTATAAAAAATATGTCATTAAAAATTGATAAAAAATTTTAAGAGCCATAAAAATAAAATGTAATTAGTATTTTATTTATTTCGAACCTTCTGAATAATTCATGCATCGTATATCGCGATGACGAGACATTTTGTAAAATTGTAATAAAGAGGTCAATCCTTTTATGCTTTATTATTTGTAACTTTCCATATTATACGAGAAAGAATATATATATATAAGTTGATCTAAATTCCGCCATCTATATTGGCGTTTCAACGTTTATATCAACTTAAATTAACAACTATTTAATATTTAATTCTCTTCTGTTAATTACTATTTACGTTTAAAGGTAATAAAAATGATAAATGTTATATATATTAATTTATATGTATGTAAATATCATTTGCAATTGGATTTTTGTTACAATCACTATAGCAATTAAACGCAAGAATTTAACTGGTTAAATTTAAATTACGTTTCTATGTAATTTTATTTTAAATATTTATTTGATAAAATATATATTAAACATTAAATTAAATAATATTAAATTAAAATATATTGAAATATATTTTTCAATATTAAAAAAATATAATTAAAGTTATTTGCTTTTATTGCATGCTTATTATGTTATAGTTAGTTATCTATAATTATATATATATTTATGTATAATTATATAATCATCAAAATACTTAAGATTTTAAAAAATTGAAACTTAAAAATTTAAATTTATTTTTTAAAAAAAAGAAATGAAATATGTTTTTAAATACTTTTTAAAATTTATATAATGCATAGTAAAATATATGAGTCATGTTAAAAATAAGTCATATATATATTATAAATGAGTCACTTGTAATACAAGATAAGATAAGATTTCTACTTCATCATGTATATATATTTACAGGAAATATTTTCAACTTATTTTTTTCGAGTTTAGAGCTATAATTTTTTAATAAATATTGAATAAAATATAAAAAAAATGGCTTCAGAACTTCCACCAACGTTGAAACAACTATTTAAGTATATAAATAATATTTATTTTTTATATATAATTTATTGTAATTATGTAATATTTTTTAATATATTTTTAGTTATATTGATGACCATAAAACAGAATATATAAATAATTTACGGGAAGTAGTAGCTATAAAATCTGTCTCAGCATGGCCAAATCATAGAAATGAAGTAATCAAGATGATGAAATGGACAGAAATCAAATTGAAAAATCTTGGAATCAATACAGAATTAGTAGATATAGGAAAACAAGTTCTTCCCGATGGAAATCAAATTCCTTTACCACCTGTTTTATTAGGAACTTATGGATCTGATCCTAAAAAAAAAACAGTTCTCATATATGGACATTTGGATGTTCAACCTGCATTAAAAGAAGATGGTTGGGATACTGAACCATTTATTCTTACTGAAAAAAATGGTAAATTATTTGGACGTGGAAGTACAGATGATAAAGGTCCTGTACTTTGTTGGATTCATGTATTACAAGCTTATAAAGCTATTGGAATAGATATTCCTGTTAATCTTAAGGTATTTTCAATTATAATTTTGTGATAATATTTTTCTCAATTTTTTTTTATATTATTATTTAAAATATTTTTCGATTGAAGTTTGTCTTTGAAGGTATGGAAGAAAGTGGTAGTGAAGGTTTAGATGAACTTCTTTGGGCACGAAAAAATACATTTTTACAAAATGTTGATTATATATGCATTTCTGATAATTATTGGTTGACTACTAAAAAACCTTGTATTACGTATGGTTTAAGAGGTATTTGTTATTTTCATGTAGAAGTAATTTGTGCTGATAAAGATATGCATAGTGGTACGTATGGTGGAATTTTGCATGAAGCAATGCCAGATTTGATATATTTGTTAAACACATTAGTTGATGTAAATGGAAAAATTTTAATAGATGATATTTATGATAAAGTTGATAAAATTCTAGAAAAAGAATTAGAATCTTATAAAACAATAGAATTTGATGTTGCTGAATTCAGGGATTCTATTGGAATTAATAAATTAGTTCATAATGAAGATAAAGTAAGAAATTAATTGCTATTAAGTTTTAATTATGTATAATAATATATTTTATATATTTGTATTATTAATAAATTAAATTATATTGTTAGATTCAAATTTTGATGCATCGATGGAGAGAACCAAGTTTATCTCTTCATGGAATAGAAGGTGCATTTAGTGAACCAGGTGCAAAAACTGTTATTCCAAGGAAAGTTATTGGAAAGTTTTCAATTAGAATAGTGCCAAGTATGACACCTGAAGATACTGCAAAGAAAGTAACAGCATATTTAAATAAAAAATGGGCTGCTAGAGGTAGTCCAAATACATTTAATGTTAATATGTATCATGGAGGAAAAACATGGTCTGAAAATCCTGATCATCCAAATTATTTGGCTGGTCGAAAAGCTATTAAACATGTTTATAATGTAGAACCTGACTTATCACGTGAAGGAGGTTCTATTCCAGTTACTTTGACATTCCAAGAAACAACAGGCAAAAATATAATACTTTTACCAGTTGGTGCTAGTGATGATGGAGCACATTCTCAAAATGAAAAAATAAATATTTGTAATTATATTGAAGGTGTAAGTATTCTTATTTAAAACAATATATTTCATTATAATTTTATTTAAATATAAAAATATTTTATTTTTTATTTAGACTAAGATACTTGGAGCTTATTTATATGAGATAGCACAACTTCAACATTAACATTGCATGCACATACATATATATTAAAAAAATAATCAAAATATAAATTTATATCGACGCATTCAAGAACTTATTTCTTTTGTATTATAAGCAATGTTTATAAAAATATGAGATATTTTTGAAGGATGGATTCTATTAAAACGAAAAAAAAAAAATAAATATATGTACATCCGATAACGTTAATTAACGAATTATAAGCATTTTAAATTTATGTTAGGTATGTTAGGTAAAATGTTAGGAGAATGTTCAACGCGCGATAATATTGTGTTGTAGCAACTCCTCAATTCCAAAAATAAACGTATTAATATTCTATGTATAAATAATTATCTGAATTTTAATGCAATATAATATATAATTTACATAGATATAGTAAAATATAATTATATAAATTGAAATCTATATAATTTTTTTAATTATTTAACAAAGAGCATTTAGCTCGAACAATATATATTAACATATATTAATCTGCAATTTACCAATTTCATGATATACAATATTATATTACACATTTCAAATTGAAATGAATCATCGTATTATATTCAACTTGTCTACTTATCAAAATTTATAGGAATAAATCAAAACATTCCCATAAGATTTTAAATATTTTTCTATATAAAAACTTGTTTTATTCTTATATATATATAAAATCTCAGTATTAATTTGAATTTCACAGATTATTGAATATAAGAATGAATCAGCTTTTATCTTTATTTTATAAAAATAATTAAAAAAACCAAGTTTGGATAGAAAAATATATTTAATTTTTCTAATTTAGATGAAAGTGTGTTTTGATTTGTTTTTATAGATTTTGATAAATAGACAAGTTGAATATTACATAACAATTTATTTATGGATTTAAATAAAATGTTTGTACAATTTATCTATAAATATAAATGAATCTATGAATTTAATGTTATTATATTATAATGTCAATATTTTAAAATTTGTTGTAACTTATTTGAGGTAATTTTTTGTTAAATAAATAATTACATAATATACATTGTATGATATATTATGCTATTGTGAAATAGTTTATTAAAAATATATAAATTTGTCTTTGTATTTATTTTTTTTTCATTTTGCTTATTATGGTATAATAATATCATGTAAAAATATATATTAAAGTATTTAAATAAGTTCAATTCAGTGTTCTTTCTTTATTTTTTTTTTTTTTTTTTTTTACTTGTTATCCTCATTCTAATGTAAACTTAAAATTACTTATAACTCATTAATTAAGCTTAGTTAATATATATGTATATGTATTTTGAATTTGAATCAATAAATTTTTGTCATTGTTTTGATGTCTAGAATCCTCTCCAAAGATATTTTGTATTTTTATAAATATTTTATGACATAAACATCCATAAATAAAATTTTGAAGGAAAAATATGTAATAAAAAATAAAAAAATAACATTTTATATTTTTGATTTGAATATATTTTTTTTCTTTGCATAAGAAAACTAAATATGTTATTTAATTAAAAAAGATTAATTAAGTCCTTATTTTATCTTTATTTCAAAAATGGGAATTATTTATTTATTTTTGCGTTGTCATTTGTGTTCTTCAATAGGTAAAAAAAATCTTTAAAAAATTCAGCAAAAATTCAATAACTTTTTAAAACATTTTAAATTAAGAATAGAATTTAAGTAATGTTTGAATATATCATACATAACTACAAATGTATAATTTAATCTTTTTACAAATGAATCTCATTTATGAAGAATTAATATTATTTTTATTTTATTTTCAATGTCCAAGCTGGTTGTCCTCTATTAAGTTCTGCTGGTAAGAATATTTTCAACTTTTTAATAGTTTGTTTCCACTGAAATTAAAGATATATTAAATTATTAAATTTATATAATTATATTTATATTACTATTTATATAATAATTTATATAATTTATATAATATGATGTTTTTATTAAAATTAAATATATATAATACTAGAAAATAATGAGGCTAGTAAAAAAAGATAATTTATGAAAAAGACAATTAAAAACATAAATTTGTGTTTTATACTTAACAAAATATAATAAGACAATTAAATGCAAATAGAATAATTTTACATTCTTTTCAATTTAAAACTCTTTTAAACAATTAATATAAATTGATATTTGTCAAATTTTTTGGAGATTTTTTTCAAAAAAACAAAAAATTTATAATTTACTATTCATATTTTTATTAGCTTCATTATTTTCTTACTATGTATACCTCTATTAATAAATTAGATCCAAGTACAGAAATTTGTGTATTGGAAGTTGCTCGAAATGATCCTAAATATAATACACCTTCATTTGGCCATGTAAGAATTATTGCATAAATTTGTTTTGTGTTTCTATTTTGTGTATACCAAACATTATAAGTTAAAGTATCATTCTGTGTTGTCCAAGGTTTAGTATTATAAATAGCTTCTCCATTTATTTTTAACCAATCACCTATTAAATAAATTATTATATATTTAAATAAATTTATATTTATGAGTATATATTTTTATTTATAAGCATACCCATTCTACGTAATCTTTCTTCAAATATTGGAGTAATAATACCATCTTTTGTTGGTCCTACATTCATTAATAAATTTCCTCCACAGCTTACAGTAATTACTAATTCTTTTATTAATTCTGCTAAAGTAAAATATTCTGATAGAACAGCATTCCTACGAAATCCCCAAGACTTTCTATCAATTGTCATACAATTTTCCCATTTATGTGGTAGAAGTACTCCTAAGAAATTTAAATTACAAATAAATAAATAAAAAATATAAATTGGAAAAAATATTGTTTATATTAGATTCAATTTACCAGGATTATAACGATCAGAACATGTATAAAAATCACCATGATGACATGATATATTTTGACCCCATCTATCATTTACTACTACTGTATTTTTTACAGAACTTTCATTATATAGCCAAGCTAAAAATTCTTTTGATTTCCAATAATCATCTGATGCCTCCCAATCACCATCAGACCATATAATTTCTGGTTTATATTTTTCTATTAACTCATGTAATTCAGGGATTATCTTTTGTTCAACAAAGATTTGAGTTGTAAAATTGTTATTTTTATCAAGTAGATAAAGAGGATTATACCATTCGTATAAAGAATAATAAAGACCAAATTTCAAATTAGTTAAATTTCTTATTGCTGTAGCTAATTCACCTAATATTAAAAATTATTAATTAAAAAATTGGATTGTTACTATTAATATAAATTTTAATTTAATTAATACCTATAAGATCTTTTTGTGGTCCTACATCTATAGAATTCCAACTAAATGAGTATTTTGAAGGCCATAAAGTATATCCTTCATGATGTTTGCTTGTCAATACAATATATTTTGCACCTGAAGCTTGAAATAGTTCACTCCATTGTGATGCATTAAAAAATTCAGCAGTAAAGTCATGAGCAAAATCCTGATATGTAAAATTAGGGGGATACCTTTGTTTCATAAAATCATGGTATTTTGTACCAATATGTTCTTCTATATATAAAATTTAAATTTAATTATATAAATATAAATTTATATTATTTTGAAAAATATAGAATTTTAAATTAAGTAAAAAATATTATAATTAATAATAAAAAAATATAAATTACCTTTCCAATTATTCCAAAACCATTCAGAGCCAAAACTAGGAACACTGAAAATACCCCAATGAATAAAAATACCAAATTTCGCATCATTATACCAATTTGGAAGTGGACGACTATCTAAACTATTCCATGTTGGAAAATATTTATTTACTTCTGCTTTTATAGGCCGAAATATTTTATAATTTTCTTTATCAGTTATTATAGATATATATTGATCTTCCCATGATGTACATAATATTGAAAAGATTAAAACAATATAAATTGATAAAATCATTGCATTTCTTAAAATTTATTATAAATAAAAGTTGAACTTAACTTGCATCCAAATTTTTGAACTTTTTTTAATACTTTTATAAATTTAAAAATAATAGTTTATTGAATTTTATTTTACCCTACTTTAAATTAAATTTAGGGTAATTTAATAGTTAAATTCAAAAGTTACACAAAAGTCACACACATATTATTCAAATTATTCAAATTAAGAATTTTTTGAAAATTTTGTAAGTTATGATGCCATATTGAATTTTCATCTAATCTAATTAAGTGATATAAGCAGCACTGTGCATCAAATTCAAATTGTCTTTTAGATAGAGAATTCAAATTATTAAGAAGAGAATTCAATTTATATAATATAAATTGATAGAATTTGCAATGTTTCGAATTTTTAAAATAGTGAAAATTCTAAATTTAAAAATTCTTGAAAATTTTGAAAATCTTAATTGTTTCTTGTCTTAATTGAAAATTTTAATTATTTTAAAACATTCAAATCTTTTGAAAGTTATTTTACTTCATTTGCATAATTTATTGTTTTTTTTTATTTTTGATTTTATCCTTTGAAAAGTACCAATAAAATCCAGAATCAGGTAACATTAATAAGAATGAAAAACAGCTAATATGAATGAGATAATAAAAATTTTGAATTTTTTAAAATTTAAAAAATCTCTGAGGCGATCAAAATTTTTAAAACTTCCAAAACAAAACTTTCGAAACGATCGAAACTTTTAAAATGCAATTGATAAGAAATCCTCTATAAAAAATACAAATCTGATTGATTAATTTTGATTGATTTAATACATTCAAGCATGTTGAAATCACATTTATAAATAAAATTATTATATATCGTCGAATAAAAGAAAGAGAGTTATCAGGTATCACAAATAATAGATATATATTATCGTTAATTGTAATTAATTATCGTATTTAATTGTATTTAATTATCGTATATTATCGTAAATATATTATATTTTGTTCTCTCTAATTGTATTTATTCTATTATTATTCGAGTATGCAATATTTGATCAATATCTGATTTTGATATTTAAAAATGAAAACTAATCTATTGATGAAAACTAATCTCTATTTGTAAAATAATAAAATCTTTGTATAAAACAAGTAATATCGATACTTTCATAAAATATTAAATGATTTTTGATTCAAATATTAAATGATTTTTTAAAAGATATCACCAAAAAATGATATCAAGTATTTAAAAATTTCGATATCTCCTATTTTGATATTAAATCGTTTGAATATCATTAATATTATTGCTATTGATTTAATTATTATAAATATGGGTTCGATTAATTGCTTTAATACAGAAATAAAATTATCTAAGTAATATGCGAACAAAATAATGATAAAAATTTTTATTTTCAAAATATTATATAAACATTTACAAAATGTAATTTAAACATTATTAAGTCTAAAATATATTTTATATATATTTTATTATATTTTATTATTATATTTTATATATTATATATTTATATATTATTTATATATATTTTTTATTTTAATCTGTTAATTTTTATTTTAGTCTTATGATTTTAAATAGTGTTTTAAACATAATGTGTTTTAATTATATTTTGGAAATTATAATTTCAAAAAAATTAAATTTTAATTTTAATTTTAATTTAAATTATTAAATTTTAATTAAAATAAAGATTAAATTTAATTGATAATATACAATCTGTAATTATTTTCTTATAATTTATTTTAAAAAAATTTAATTATTAAAAATTTAATTAGTAAAAATTTAAAAAAAATTATAATTTAGTTTAAAAAAACAATAAGAAATTAAGAAAATATACATAATTTAAAGAAAATTATTTATTCATAATTATTGATTATAAAATAAAATAATTTTGAAACTTTGTAAAATAAATTTATACAAAGTTTGAAGATAATGTAAAATATTATGAAATGTTATTAATATTATTTTTAATATTTTTAATATTATTAGTTTATTAATTGTAATTTATTATTTGTTATTATTTGTATATTCTTGATGAATAAAAGTTTAAAATAAATACAAAGTTTTGGTTCAACATATATTTTGGATTTAGATTGTATCATTTTTGTTGTCTTTTATAATTTTTTATACAAAATATATACATTATTATTAATAATTATTATAAATAAATAAATATATAATTTTATTTATAGCTGGTTATAGTTATAAATATATATACATATTTGAAACAATATTTATTATTTTTCTTTTTTTTTGTTTCAATGAATACTCGTGAATTTCAATATACATATAGATTATCTATAAGTATACATATATATCCTAAAAATATTAAATATCCTAAAATATCTTTAAAAAAAACTAAAGATTTTTAAAATAATTTTAAGATTTTTTTTTGTAAAAATTTTCTTTACAATTTTATTAATGAATTATTAATAAAAAACACTGACCAATCATAGAGCGCATAACATAATCATCACGATGCTAGTATTGGCTACGTGCCAATATGAACAAATCTAAACAAAATATGTTGAAAATAATGGAATATAATATTTTTTTATCAATGAAAAATTATATTGAATTATATCACAAACAATAAATAAATTATAATATTCAATAGATATATATTTTTTCGATATATATTGCTTAAATTTGTGCTCGATTGGCACAATACTACCAACGCAATTAGAAACATATTAAGACATATATTATCATTCTCACGATATTATAGCATTATATATCATGATAAAAATTCAATACACAATACACAAAATTCTTACACATATATCCTGACAATATAATCGCATCACATTTTTTCCTCAATCAGCTTTTTTCTATTATTTCAAAATCAAAATATGAAAAGAACCTTCTAGAGCTTATAAGTCTGGTATATCTGGATTTAACTCAAATTGAATTATAGATTTGTCAGACGCAGATAATACACAATTTCTCTATCAGTATAGCTTAATTTCTCTCTTGTTGGCCAAATTTTCAAAGCAAAGCTATCGTATCATATGAGATGCTTTTATTTAATTTTATTTAATCTAACAGTGACAATGGGAATAATGTGATATTATGAATTTATATATTAATTTAATTAAATTAATTATTAATTTATATATTAAATTTATATATTAATAATTATATAATACTAATAATAATTGTATAATATTAATTGTATCATATGAAATTCTAAATTGAAAACTAATTCGAATTTAGTGATTTTTATTTTTCAATCTTTTAGTGATTTTTATTTTTCAAGCAATAAAAATTTACTAATATAACTAACAAAAATTTTAAATTATTCATAAATTTGTAAATATTTTAAACTTAAACTAAATTTTAATAATTAAGACTGATTTTATTGCATATTATTCCTCATTAAATTTATGAAAAATATATTATAAAAATGATTAAAATTTGAATATGAAATTTTTGTAAACTAAAATTCAATTTAAATAATATAAAATATTTTGTACAAATACTTTATACATATTTATACTCATACATTTTTATATAAAAAATTGAAAATTGATATATTTGATTATCAATTTTAATTTTGTTATATTATTTGTAATAATTTGACAGATTAAACTCTGTCAATCATTTATTTTTGTTAGATTTTGTAAAATTTTTTGATATAAGTTTTATAATTAAAATATTACAAATTCAATATAAAATTTGATTATCAAGTTATATTAATAAATTAGTATTACAAATATACAAAGCTTGATTTATGTCAAAATTATATCAGTCAATTTTTATTAAAAACATAATAAGGTTGATGGTAATATATCAAGTTGTATGTTTTTTTGTGTTTCAAGTGTTTGAAATATATCAAGTTCTGTTATATATTTTTTTGTGTTTTAAATGTTTCAGTTATGTATTATTTTTTAACTAAGATTGAATTTATAGTAAATATAACTATATTAAAAAATGTTTTCTAAAAAAAGTACATCAGAAAACAATGATGATAGAATAATATAAATGCAAAATACAATATTATTTATACAATATATTTTATATTATAATATATTATATATATTATATTGCAATATTATACATAGTGAAAATCTATATCATTAATAAAATTATATCTATTTATCATCATAAAATTTAATATCATAATAAATTTATCTATTTTTACTTTTTGCTTTCAAATACACACAAAAACAATTATATTGTTGTTATTTATTATAATTATATTAGATTTATAATATACATATATTAATTTGTTTATATATCTCAAAATTTATATTTGTACTAATTTCATTTATATATGAATCCATATATGATCTTTACATATAATAATAATAATAATATATATAATATCTTTATATATAATATTCTGATACAAGTATAATTTGATATAAATATACATAATATACATAATTTACATAATTATATACATAATTTGATATAAATATACATAAATATATTGCATGATATAAATATACATAAATATATTACGTGATATAAAATAGATTATAAAGACAATGAATGATTGTAATTAAAATATAAATATTATGTTTATTTATAAATGTGTTACACATATATGTACGATATTAATAATGTGTTTTTTATTTGCAGAATAAGTTTGATTGAACATAACATTTTCTAATTTCAAATTAGATTTTGTACAATGATTATTTTCATTTCCTATATTTATGGCATACACAAATTATTTTATTTTTTTAAATTAATATTACTATATATTTTATTATGTATGTGTATTATTATGTATTATGTAACATTAATGTATTTTATCTAATTGTTTTTTTTCATGTTCTTCAATTCATGATATAGAAGAAGATTTGAAATAGGACTCTTGAAAATAATAATTACACAAAAAAAGATTTTTAATTAATTAAAATTAAAGTTAAAATAAAACTATTTGTAGTTTTATCAAATATATAATTATAATCTTAATTTATTTATTATTATGTATATATTTTTACATTTTTGATACAAAAAATAAATAATTACAAAATAAATATTTTATATATCTTATATTATATATCTTATTTTATATATCTTATTTATTTTCAAAAAGATAGATTTATGGAGTCTTTGTTAATTTGAACTTCATTTATAACTATTCATTTTATATATTTGGCATCAAAAGAAGATATGCTAAGTTATGTACCAAATCTTAGTCTATTTTTGTTGCAAATTTGATATCAAAGTTGATTGATATATTTTTTTTTTATATTGAAAGTAATTTGATATATATGATGAATATAGTAATTTTTTTTTTTTTAAGTCAAATTGCGGAGATTTTGTGGCAATTTTATTACTTTGTAATCAAATTTTTGCTATATTATTATTTGCTATAGTATTAATGTATTTTTTAATGTATTTTTTTATTTAACAAATCTATTATTTAATTATAAAATTTTTACTAATAAATCAATATTTAAAATAATTTAAAATAAAAAAAATCTTACAGTCATTTTTTATTATTATCTTTTCAAAGATCTTTTAAATAAAAAAAAAGTAATATTATAATATATATGTATTATAATATTATAATCAATACAAATATTTATATAAACATATATGTACTTACCTGCTTAAAAATTTTAAAGATATTTTGATTTTAAAATGTTAGCTATTTTTACTACTACAGACAATTGAAAAATTTAATAAAGTAGATTAAATTTTTTATTTATATTTTAAAATTAATAAAATAAATTATAGATAAAAATAAATATGTTATTATTACTCATATAAGTTTAACATTGATTTTATTCAGAGCCAATAACATATTACACAATTGTGTCAATGTTACAGAGTTTAGATAAAAAATTCGTCAGAGTGTAATAAATTAATATATATATCAATATTTAAATTTTACGTAGGTATAACACTATACACTTTAGTGAATTTCCAACATTTGTTGTGAGTAACTATTTTCATAAAAATTCTTTTTAAAATTTATTATATCTTTTATAATAAATATAAAGTTTAAATATGAAGTTTTGAATTTTATATTTTTTAGATAAAATAAAATTCAATAAAATTCATCATGACGTCTTGGATACCAATGGAATCGAATCCAGAAGTAAGAATTTTTATTTTAATGTTAAAAAATACAATTTTATACATAAATTAAATTCATTTCTTTCTTTTTCAGGTTATGACAAAGGTAAATCATGACTTTTCATTGTTGATATTAACCTCTACGATATTTATATTGTAAATAATTTTAAAATTTTTTATATATATTTATTAAAAAGTTAACTGATAAATTTATATATGATAAATTTACTATTGATAAATTTTATACTGATAATTTTATACTGATAAATTTTTATATGAAATAATTAAATTGATTATAAAATAATTTTGTTAATAATTTTTTATTAAATTTTCTAATAAAAATATTTATTTTACAGTTTTTACACAAATTAGGTGTACCAAAAGATTGGTGTATTGTTGATGTTTATGGATTGGAACCTGATCTATTGGCTCTTGTACCTAAACCAGTTCTTGCTGTTATTTTATTATATCCTTTATCCAAAAAGGTTAAAAAATTAAAATTACATTAATATTTTTATTTATTTCTTTAAGATCATAATTTATAATATGTATAATAATTTTATATAATATAGGGCGATAATAGTTTAGAAGATGAAGAGGAAGCTGACAAAATGAAAGATGCAAATAATTTTAAAGATGCAGAAGTTTTTCATATGAAACAATACATTCATAATGCCTGTGGTACAATTGCATTAATTCATAGTGTTGCAAATAATCAAAATATGTAGGCATTTTATTAAAAATACATAATTAATTTAATTTGTTAATTTATTTTGAAACAGATATTATATATTATAGTTTATTTAATTCATTTTTTCAGCATAAATCTTCAAGATGGTTTTTTAAAATCTTTCTTAGATGATGCAAAAAATCTTTCTTTTACGGAATGTGGAAAACATTTAATGGAATCGCATGGTATTAGTACTACTCATAAAGATGTTGCACAAGAAGGACAAACAGAGGTATGATTTTTACAATCATAGAAACAATCAATCAAACAATCATAGTAATTTAAAATATTTGATAGGTTCCAAGTGAAGAAGAACCAGTTTATCATCATTTTGTAGCATTCATACAAAAGAATGGAGTTTTATATGAATTAGGTAAATATTTTAATTCTACAATATATAATTAACATATAAAAATATTACATTAACAGTAAATAAAACATTAATAATAAATAATTATAATGATTAATATTATAAGAATATCATCATAATATTTCCATATATATATATATATATATATATATATGGGACTTTCTAGATGGTCGTAAATCTGCTCCTATTAATCATGGTACAACTAGTCCGGAAACATTATTAGAAGATGCAGCGCGTGTTTGTAAAGAATATATGGCTCGTGATCCAGAAGAGGTGTGTTTTACAGTTCTTGCTTTCACTAACAGTGATGCATCAACATTATAATTGAAGATGTAGAATATATACTTGAGGATAACTGTTTAAATAATTTATTTCATACATTATATACATACATCTGCTTTGTATCGCATTTATTAACATTTGCTATTGTAAAATGAATATTTGCAAAAAATATATGTATAAAATGCAAAACAAAATATGAAAAAAATTGAAATCAAATAAAAATAAAACGTTTTTTGATGTATTTTATTTTATTATTAAAATAGATTAATATTTTTCACAAAAAATATGATCTTATTTTTTATATTTGTCGTGGATTTTAATTAATCAAATGTAATCAATGGTTATTTATATTTATTTTTAAATAAGAATTTATTTCAAGTAATTAAAATTATATATCTATTTACTATATATATATAAATATTTTTTATAAAAAAATATATTTTATATTTAATTTCATTTAAAAATAAATAATATTGTTTAAACAAATTTCTTTTTATTATTCTTACTATATTATATTTTTGTTTATAATGAATGATGTTTTCAATGAAATTTTTTTCAAAAACCAGAATATATATATATATATATATATAAATAATAATTTATGTTTTTTAGAAAAACATGTATAATTAACATAAAAGTATATTTAAAATATTTATTTTTTTAAATAATTATTAAATAATATACTTATTATAATATTATTATTATAATTATTATTATAATATACTATTATAATATTAATAATAATATTTATAATATAATTATATTTATAATATAATAATTAATAATATTTATAAATATTTATTTTTTTTATTATCAGAGATCGTAAAATCTGTCGGTCAGTGACCAGAACCTAGCAAGAGACCTAGTTATTTTAGATTCTCTTCCGAGAGAGATCATCTTAGCACTACTCCCTAAATAGTAGCCTAAAAACGCAAAATAAAATTAAAATGTTACTTTGCTCATGGCTATGTTATATCAGTTCTGCATAATAAAATAAAAATAATTATATATGTATATTGAAACTATATTTATATATTGCAATTTTTTTGTACAATACGATAAAATTTTAAACAAAAATAATGAAAGATAGTTAAAAAGATAGTCTCACCATATTATTATATTTTATTTGAAGTAAAATAATCATGCAATAAATGCAAATAAATGAATGTATTGATAATAAATGGTTCATGTGCATTAGTCATTGTTTGTCATCTCAGTCTAGATTGATTTTACAGTGGAAAATTTTCATGATTCAGCTGTTCAATCTTTGGTAATATAATAAAATTTAATTAAAATTTTCTTGATATGTTGTTAAAGATGACATTATTTTTTTCTCATAACAGACAATTCTTGAATAACAATGTTATGTAAAAATATTTCAAAGAAATCTCATATATTATGTTTCGTGTAATTAAAAAATGTATCAAAAATACATTGAAAAAAGTTATGTTTTAATGTAAATTTATTTTATATTATAATGAAAAATTTTAATTATTCTTGATAGAAATCTTAGTAAAATGAATATACTTTATTAAATAACGAATAGCTTTATTAAATAACGAAATAAATAATTTTAAATAATTTTAAACTATAATTAATAGACTATAGATAAGTGAATAATTAACTAAAATCTTAACTAATAAATTAGAATATTATTAAATTAAATATGAATACTAAATTTATATAAGCTTATATGTATATTATATTATTTCAAGGTTCGATATTTTGGTTACTAGTGTCGAAATATTTTTCCGTGACAAACAATTTTCCATTAAGATATCATAAAAATAGTTTATTTCTATTAGATATATAAAAAAAATATTTTTATTATTTTAAATTTTTTTCATTCCTTATAGATAAAAAAAGAATATATTTTATTCTTTTAAGCTATTGATATTTTAAATGCTTAATACAAAATTATATTTTTTTGTGATAAAAAATTGAAGAATGCTTAATAATAAATTAAGGATAATATGAAAATAATTTAACTAAAATTTTTTTAATAATAGAAAATTTTTTTAAATTTCTGACAAACGATAAATAAAGAATTGTGATAAATATATAAATAATTATATGTATTTTAATATTTTAAAAGTTGGATTAAATTTTGAACGAACGGTATTATAAATTAATAATTTATAAATTAATATTTTGTTATTAAAAGAATAAAAGGAAATTTCCAATAAATAATTTTTTATCAAAAATTACATTTGTATAAATAAACAATTCAGTGATAATAGTAAGCAAAGAACTCTATTAGTTAAACTCAATTTACTTAAACAAATACTACGTCATCAGAATGGAAAATTTGGAACAGAACTTAGAATTAGAAGATAAAAAGATAAAGCAATTGTATTTTTTACGAGACTTAGAAGAAAGATTTTTTTCAATCGAAAATACGTTATTAATAATTCGTAAAATAAAAGTGTATTAATTTTAAGATCTTTATAAGGATCCTTAGAACAAAGGATCTAGTGAGTTTAGAAAAATTTAAATATAAAATAATATAATATAATAATAATATAAAATAAATAGAATTGGATCATTATATATTTATTTTATATGCAAGGACAGTTTTACGCAAAGACAGTTTTATATCCGTAAAACATATATATATATATATATATATATATATAACATATATATTATAAATATATATATGATAATATTTATTTATACATATACATAATAATCTCAATTAAATTCATAAGTTGACAGTAAAAAATTAGCATTGTTCAATTTTATCAATTAAAGTTAATTTAAAGTTAATCATACTATATGTTATTGATCGTGACATTGATATTAATCTGTCAAAAATAATCAATTATAGTAAATCGAGATAATTATTTTCACGTTTTTATGAAAAATATCAGAGTTTTCCATGGACAATTATATATGTATAATGTTTGATTTTAAATTTGTATGATTAAATTGTAATCATATAATTAATAACTATCTCTATTAATAACTATTATATTATATTATATTTTAATATATCATTTTATATTGTATATAATTTAATATAATATAATTTATTCCAAATATAATTGTCTCACAACAAAAATTTAGAAAATAATATTAGTATAATTTATTGATACTTATAGTTTAGTTTAGTTATATTTATTTACAATTTATTGATATTTATATTTGAAATATTTTTTTTTGAAATATATAATTTCATCTTTTAATTAATTTATTGTTATATTTCCTTTCTTCGTTTTAATTTAATAGATATTTCTCAGATTCTAACAAATAACCAAAGTTTTAGGAATTAATGAAATATATCGCACAAATATTTTGCATTCATTTATGACTAGTAGTTTTAGAATGTAAGGTCATTCTATAAAAATGTTATATATATATTTCTAGTCATTTTATCTGCTTGAGTATTTTCGATCTTTGAATTTAATAGATATATCGATATATTTTATTATATAATAGTATATGTAAATCATACAATTAAATATATATAAATTTTTTTTTAATTTAAATGAATAAAAATATAATATTTTTTCTTCTTGAAATCTTCTTTTTTTATTGAAATCTTGTTTTAGTGATTTTAGTGATGAAATATAAGTTTAAAAATAAATTAAAATGATATTGTTAAAATTGAATGAAATTATTAAATTAAACAATTATTCCAAATATAATTTATACAAAAATAATTGCGGAAATATTTGCAGAAAATATAATTTATAAAATCATAATTTATATAAAAATAATAAAATAAATACGTAGAAAATCAGTAATAAAAAATTGAACTAAAATTGAAAAAAAAATTGAATATAGAAAAAAATCAGTCTCATTAAAAATTCTGTAAACATTTAATATACTTTTTTGTCGACTTGAATAAATTATAAACTTGACATAAAATTATATATATATTTATATTGATTTTAGAAATAAAATCTTAAAAAAAATCGATATAAATCCTTCAAATAAATCCTTTTAGTTAGTTCAATGTTCTAACTTATTTTGCACGAAAAATAATCGTATTGAATTATTACTTTATGTGCAAATAATAAGGAATTCAAATTCATATTACATCTTTATTATACTATATCTTAAATATTGTCAATAAAACAATGCATGTTCGAATTGAAATTCCTTTGAAATACATTTGTTAAAAATTATATAGAAAGAAAATTATAATGATAATTATAGAAAAATAATTATTTTATAATTATAAAAGAACATATTTTATAATTATAAAAAAATAATTAAGAATAATTATAAAAGAATGATTATTTTATTTTCGTTTATCTAAATCATATTTTTTATATTTTAACTTTATTTTTTTCAGAGGAATTTAATTATTTTATTAATGCAATAATAATAAAAATTTTGTTTTTCATTTTCTTAAAATTTTTTATTTATTCTAATTTTTTTTATTTTATGAACGAATAAGATAAAAAGATTAAGCTTATATCCATCTCTAAAATTTATTGATTATATCTATTTGACGAAATGTTTATTGAACTGTATATTCATATATATATGAAGTATGTAATAAGAAACAAGGTCATATATAACATTCTGACTTTTTCAAATGATTATATTCAATAATTATATGATCATATCTACTACAGATTATTTTTTAATTATTATTATAAAATTCTGAAATAAATATTTAAATGTTATGAAAATTGTTATTTTTTCATTGATTAATATATGATTCAAATATTTCAGTAATTTTAAAGTTATAATTATAAATTTAAATTTCAATCTTTTTATATAATTTTAGAATTTTAATAAGTATTTAATATATTTCACCATATCAATTATTTCTTACATATAAAATAAGAATTTAAAATTCTAAAAATTTTCTAAAAATCTACATTTATATATATACGTATATGTACGTACACATAAAAAAATCTGACTGTGACTTCCTTGAAGTATTGCGGAACTAATTTTTCAACGAGTGAACGTTTTTATCGACTCTAGTCAAAGAGATGTGTGTATATAGTCTCTTGTTACATATACAATATATTACTGTATATGTAAATATATAGAATATTAATATATTTTGGGATATATTAGAAGATCGATTCTAAAAACCAAAATAAACAAAAATTGATATGCAAAAATGTAAATTATTATGTTAGTTATAATCGAAATTGCGTTAGATGAAATGAGATATATTTAGAATGAAATAACTTTATTTCCATCATAAGTATTTCATTATGTTTTCAATTCATCTAATTCAAACATTAATTGCTTATAACTTAATAAATAAGCTTTAACCGATATTTTTGTATTTGTTTTGATCTTTAGAAGCAGCATTCCAAAGATATTCCACAAATATATTAATACTTTATATACACATTTCACGTTACGGACGAAATTCAGCTCTGGTTGTTGGAGCGTTTCATGATCGAGGAGAGGTAAGAATGACATCGACTGGGAGACAAGCAGCAGCAAGTACCGAATAGCAAATAGTCTTGGCTTCGAGTTGGCTTTGGTTCTCAGTATCGCGATCCCGTTTCAGTCGCGCGGAAGCAGCCGACCGTTGCACGTGTTCACGGACCGATTGACAGCCGCCATCATCTATGGGTTACCAGTATCCATTTATATATCTGGACACTTTGAATTGACCTCGAGAAAGTAAGTTGTTATTATTCTTCATTTTTTGATATAAATATTATTTAAATGTATTTAAATGAATTTTTTTAAAATCTTTATTTTTACTTTTTACTTTTGAAAAGATAATGAATATTAAAATTATTGACCTATAATATTTATTTAAATATTTTATAAAAATGATTAGAATTATAGAATGTATGATAGAAATAACTAATTAACGCTTATATTTATGTTTGACATACATAGATATAGTAAATATACTTAGATATAATAATATCTATTAATTATATTTATATTTATTTAATTATTTATTTATTTTTATGGTATAAGAGATATAGAACATATATTTGTATTGTTATTTTTAATTTACTTTTATTTTTAATTTATTTTTAATTTTAAAAATATAATTTTTTCAATTTTAATATATTTTTATTATATTATTATATTTTTAACTTAATACATTAATTAATAAAAATTGAACAAAACATTTTAGTAATCTATTATATATATATAGTATTATAAAAATAATTAGATATAAATCTATAGTTCTAAGCTTTTTTTTGAAAAAATCAATTAATTTTGTCAAAATAATATATATGATTTTAATAATTTTAATAACAAAATATAAGAAAATTATAAATTAGTCAATTTGACTATAGCTTGATGGATTTAAAATTTTATTGACTCATTGCAATCCAGGCATAAAAAATTTGCATTATATTTCAATGGAGATAAATAATTACATAAATTAATATAATAATCTTATAATAATCTATATTAATTCGCTGAAATCTTCGTATATTTTATTCTTATAAAAGATTATTTTAAATAAAATAAATTGTGTAAAATAAATCATATATAATGTTGTGTGATAATATATTTTTTTATATAAAAAATAATAATAAAATAATAATAAAAATAAAATTTTTTTAATTTTTTTAATAATATTTAATAAAATTTTATAACAAAAAAAATCTTTATCAGTGAATTAAACTAAAAAATCAAAGAAGAATATTTTTTATATTTATATTTTTTATTATTAATCTAAATAAATTTTTTTAAGAAGTTTTATTTATTTCAGTCAAGAAATTTTCTTTAATGTTTATTGTACGTTTATAATGTTTATTACGCATTTCGTAGCTAACATAAATTTATTAAAATTTATTTAAAATTTAATAATTTATCATTTAAAATTTAATAATTATTATTCATTTGTATATATACGATTTTTTATTTTCTGCAATAAAATTTTCTAATGCATTTTCAATTTGGTTTATTAAATATTATTAAATATTATTAAGATTTAAAAATTAATTTTTTCAAAAATCAACATTAAATATTACTTGTTTAACAAGTAAATTTTTCAAGAATTATTGAATTGACGATTTTTTTAATATGTAATAAGATCTATTAGAAAATAATAAGATTTCAATACAATTATATAATAAGATTCATTACAAATAAAATTAAAATCATTTTAAATCAAAATTAGATTCAATGTATTTTTTAAATTTATTATAATTCATACTATTCTAATGAACTCGTTATTAAAAAAAAATTTATCTTAAAAATGTTAAAGAATTAAAAATTTTCTGTCATTATTATTAATAAATAGTATTTAATTATATAAATAATATTATTGTTAATATATTGTTAATTGTTAATATTTATTAACAATATTTTAATTGATTCTTTAGAATTAAGATTATTTAGATTAAAATTCTTAGGATTAAAACTTAAAAGAAGCAATGTAATTAACATCTTTTATTATGAATGATTAATTAAGTCATAAATAGTGTCTGGTTAATTGATCAATTTAGAGAAGATTTTAAATAAACGAATTTATTAAGGCGAAGAGATTATATAAATAATTATTATTTTTGTTAGTATTATTATTTATTATTATTATTATTTATATAATCAACGTATAAATCTTATTTATATATATACATTTCATTGTTAAAATATTTATATAGTTCGTGAATGAAAAACTTTAAAATTTTTTTTGAAAGATTAAAAATATAATTGAAAAAGTAATAAAAATAAAAGAATATAAAAAATTGAGGATTCAAAATTTTTATATTGTATTTTTGATTTCGTTTCTTTTTTTCATTTTTTTAATCAACAGTTGATAATTGTTTGTCATATTATTACGTTTCATCATAACTAAAGTAAATCCCAGTATAAGCCAATTATCAGTGATTCTGAGAAAAAAAGAATTTCTTGTATTATTACTTTTGATTAAGAAAGTATAATACAAATCATCATGCTTGAAAATAAATTAAAAATTATATTTTTATTTTAATTAAAAATTTTTTTGTATCTTTTTGCTTTAGGATTTTTTATTAAAAGTAGAATATTAGAAATTTAAAAAATCATCTATGTTCTTTGATGTTTCTTGTGTAATAACTCATAACTCCATCAAGATCTATCATAACATAGTTCAATTATGGAATTGAATGATGAATTGAAACTTTTTAATTTAATTGTAAATCAAATTTTATTTTAACCAAAAAAAAACACATTCATTTTTTTATATATTTTCATTTCATTTATTTTATATAAAGTAGTATATAAAATCATATGATGATAATCGGCGAAGTTAGGAATTTTTATTGATATTGAATATTTGCATTATTGCTGACCGCCATCGTTCATGAATATCTGTGTTTATATTCGATATTTATGCGAATTTTAATTATATTATTTAGCAAATTTCATTATTAGAAGACGTGTAAATTGTTGAATGTTTGATAGAAATTGATGATCTTTTCATTTAATTTTTAATTTAATAAATTAAATAAAGACGTATTCTTGTTAAATTTAGATATAAAAATTATTTTATTATTATTATATTATCTATTTAATTTATATAACTTTATATAATATTTGAATATACTTTTTAGATTGCAATAATGCGATAATTATTAGAACTTCATTTATATGAATTTATTGAAGAATAAATAAATATTCATATAATAGGCTGTTTATTATGGGAATGTATTTAATTCTCTTACCAGTTTTGATTTTTCTTTCTTATTAATAGAACTTGATGTTCATATAAAAATATTTTATAAAATATTTTTTTCTAAAACACATAATAATGTATTAAATTAATAATTACAAACAATATTATAAAAAGAAGTTATTATTATAAAAAGAATATATAAAAAGAGTTTTGCAAATATAATAACAGTCTAATGTTTAATATATTAATTTTTTATTTATTTTATAAGGATACTATGTACATTTTTAATTATATTATATTATAAAGACATATAAATGGAATGACATTCAGGAATAATTCAGATAATAGAAATTAAATTCAAATAATCATATAAATTTTATTCATATAAATGGAGTTTTATTATATTTTTTGAAAATAAGAAAAACTCAGTTGTAAATTAATATTTAACTTTTTTTTTTGTAAATTTGACAATTGATTATATATTATTATATTTTATTTAATATATAATTATTATTAAGGAATAATGCAAAATATTACTTTTTTTTCAATAAAGATTAATAATAAGATGATAATTTTTTTTATATTGTATTTATATTGTAATTTTATATTGTCCTTCAAAATAGATTATTAAACAATTTACAAATCAACATGTTCAATTCCAATTATTTTATTCAATTTTTATTTCGATATTAATTTACATGATTTTAAATAATAGATCAATTTGTTTGATTCATTAAAAATTGTTTAATATACTTTTTTTTAATGAATAATATTAATTTGTTATACTAAATATTTGATAATTAATATTTGATATATTATATTATATATTAACTTTAATTTCATAATTTCATAATTTCATAATTTTTAATTTTTAATTTAATTGTCATTAAGATATTTTATTGTTCCAATGCAATAATAATATAACTATAAATTTGCAAATTTTAATATAAATGTGTAATTAGTCTTAAAAATATATAATCTTTTCATTATAAAAATATAATTTTTTGAATATTTTTAATTAAATAATCTTATTAAATGGTAATATTATTATTAATATATTATTAATTATGATATTATATTATTAATTATTATATTATTAATTATGATATTATATTGATTTTTTTTTAAATCTTTTTTATGCTTATATTATTATTGCATTAAAATAATGATATGAATTTTATAATTTTTTTGTAAAGCATAAAATATTGAATAATAAATGATAAAAGTATTTAAATTATGTTTATTTTTAATTAATTTCGATATTTATTGTAGATTTTAGTATTTTTAGTAAATGATTTTTAATATTTACGAAAATATATTTAATACTTTTGGTATATTTTTCTCATATAAAGCTTAAAAATTTTGAATGTGTGAAATAAATCGAATATATAAGATAACATTTTTTAATATAGAGTTTCATTTTGGAACAAATTAGATTTAGAAATTTTTCCAGTATACACCTAACATTATTCATGATGATATTTAACATTATTAAATAAATAAATAAAACTGATAATGGATAAAAAATTATTATTTTAATATTAAAGATTTCAAATAATGATAAATATATATAAATAATATATTATTATATATATATAAATAATATTAATTATATATATATTATATGATAATAATTACAGTATGTTAAATATATATTATATTAAATAGATCTATAATAATAATAATTTACTAATATAATATAATATTACAATATATTATCTTTTAATAATAGAAATATGAGTAGAATAATGTCATAGTTTTCTTAGAAAAATTATATACGATTTTTTAACACGTTTCCATAGAAAAATAATATATTTGATATATAGTACAATGAATGTAATATGATTTTATGATATATTAATATCAATAATAATTTAATTTAAATAAATATTAATATTTATAAATATTAATATATTAATATTAATAAAAATATTAATATAAATTTATATTAATATCAATAACTTTTTGATTTTTAAATTTCTATTAACGTATTATTTATATTTTATTTATTATTCTTTTATATTTTTGTATTTTTTTTATTTTATTTTATATTATCTTTATATTTATATTATTTATATTCTTTTTTATTATTTTATTAGAAAAAATTCATTTATGTAATACAATTAAAGTAAGATAAATTTAATCTTCAATAGATATTTTTATTGGTATTAAATTCTGAAACAATATATTTATTTTATATCAATACGTCATATATTATGTCATACATCATATATTAATATATTAATATATATTAAGTCTTTCATAGATAAGAATTTTCAAGTATATGTATGCAATATTTTTATCTAAATATAAGAAATGTAAAAATTTTCATATAATTTTTTAGAATATTTGTAAAAAATCTTATATTAGAGAAATTATTTTAATAGAAAATTCAATATTAATCTGATAAAGATATATTTCTTTTTTTTTTATTTATATTTTAGTTTTTTTTTTTTTTTATTCAAAAATTTGTATTCAATTTTTATGAGTGTATTTGTATTAATAGTGACTAATAATATTTATATTATTTTATTTATGTTATTTATTTATTTATTTATATTATTTTCTTTAATAATTTTTTATGCTCTTAATTAAATTTTGCATTCAATATTTGTGAATTGATATAAACATATCAAAAGAATGAAAAATTAAAATAATTCTGCATCATTTAGTATAGATATCAGTATTAGTAAGAATATCAAAAATTATTATAATGTTAAATATAAAAACATGTTCAAATATTTAGATGCTTTATTATTTAAATTGTACTATATTGCACATAAAAATATAATAAAATAATGTTGTATATAGAAATATGCAAATTTCTGTATTTTACATGCAAATTGTGTATCATAATATCTTATAAATTTTATGTTAAGACCATTAATACGTTGTTTTTATCTCATCATATTATAAAGACATTATATACTAATGCAACATTTTTATCAATGATCCATCACTAATTTTTGGCAATTATCCATATAAAATATATATAATGGATTTAAAAATAAAAATATTTTATTTAATTTTTTTTTTTTGATAATTCTTCTTCTTAATTCTTTAAAGTTTTTTTTTAATTCATTGCATGAATAATTATTCAAATTAAACACAATACTTCTCTCTTATTAATTAAATAAGAAAATATTTTTATTTTATTTTTAATAAAACATTGATTTGCATGATGATTTGCATTTAATCAAGACATATATATATACTCATATGATTTTTTGTATTTTTTTTATTAATATCGTAAATGGTAAATGATAAGGAGAACAATCAATGGACAAGCACTGACAATCTATTTGGCGATAAAACATTTGACATTTAAACAATCTTGGCCAATGCATCATGACATGTGCAAGAAACGTGCCATATATTGCGCCGTTGAACATAAGCTCTCAATAATTGCAAATGGACGAAAAAGAATTTTTCATATTCGTGTATTTAATGATAACAAATATAATAACAAACAAACATATAGGATTCTTCAAATATTCTTTTTATAAGAAAGTTATATATATCATTAATTTAACAAAATATAATAGGGACATCGAATCGCGATTTTTTTTATTTTTTACATTTTTTTTTCAATATTTTGATAATTATATAGAAAAAAATACATCTCACCGATTTTAATAACATTAGAATATATTTATAATTTTATTCTATTTTTTATGCATTCTGCTCTTTTTTGAGATATCAATAAAAATATTTTTAATACATGTTGCATATCATTCATATCATAATATATAGTTTAGAACTTTAATAATCTTAATCTTTGATATATGTTGCAAAGTTATTTTCTTAATTAATCTTTAGAATACTTTAGTTCAAAATAATTATTTATTAGAAACTTATTTATTAGAAAATTATTAATAAAAATTTTTTTCATTAATATTATGCAATTTTTTAATATTTTAGAGATCAAAATGTTGGATTTGAATTAAGTTATATTATTCTTTTATTTGGACATAGATAATCTAATTAATATTAAAAAAATGAAAAAATTTTAGATTATTTTCTATTGAATTGCAGTTGACTTAGATTGACTTAGATAAACTTTAGATTATATAATATGCCCATCTATGACAGTAGAATTAGATATATTATATTATATATATTATGATATTATATTTATAGAATATAATATAATCATAATTTTTGGAAAAATTATGCAAAATATTCAAGAAATAGCGTGAAAAAATTAGATTATCTCTTAAATATTGTAAATTTAATCTAATTCAAACTTAACCTAAATTAAATTCTTAAAAAAGACATAATATAAATACATAATATAATTCTTATAATATTAAATATTAAAAAAAATATTAAAAATCTGTTATATATATATATATATCTCTAAAACTAATAATAAAAATATAAAAAAATTAAAATTAAAATTAATGCTTAAGTTATAAAAGAAAAATTATTCAAAATATTATCCTCAACATATTTTAAGATCATTGAAAAGTATATTATTTTCTATATAATTATTTATATTTCTTATAAAATTTATCATTTATTTATCTACAGTTTTTAATTGATGTTTATCGGAACATTATTGCTATTATTTCATAATTATATTATTTCATAATAATTATTAATTATTTCATAATATTATTTCAAAATTAAAAATATATATATTAATTAATATTTTCTGTAATGTTTGGTAAAAGATTATGATGAATTTATCAAAATTTATTTCCTTACGGATTTCGATGAACTTAAAATATATAATAAAGAATATATTTTTATTAACTTTTTCTTATGTCTGTATAAATAAATAGATGATCGATTTTAGTTTTCAAGATAGTTTTTAAAAAACTTTGATTATTACATTTCACCTAATATTTATATATCTATGATTCATACACTCATAAGCACTTGTTGTTGATATAATCATCAATTATTATCAATTGAAATAAAAATATGTTCATAATAATATTTATTAGTTTTATAATCTTAATGATTTTTATGTTCTATAAGTTTTTCTTATAATAAAAAATATTTCGTGACTTCAAAAACGTTAAGAAATTATTAATCTGGATATTTTTTGTATGTTAAAAATTCGTGAACAATAATTTTCTATTTTATTTTGAAAAATTATCTTATTTTAAAAAATGTCTTCCAAAGAATTTTATCTATTGTTCCTTTTTTCTTTTTTTTTGGATGATTTGTTTCTTTTTTTTGTTATGGAACTATTTGGAACTTTTGAGAATCATTAGGAGTCATATTATATATTATATTATATTACATAATTTAATATATTTTAAAAATTTAAAAATGTTAAATATAATTTTTTATTTTTAGTCATTTTATAGTTCTTATTGGTATTTCAAGCATTTTTTTTTGATATAAAAAATTTTTCGACTTCAATTTTTTTTTTTTAAATGAACTAAAATCTATTTGTGAGTAACTGAAAAACGATTTTTTTTTCATTTATTTTTGTATTCAAGATTTCTTTGTAATATATTCCTATTATATTTTACCTAATTTTATATAATATATTGATAATATATATATAATATTTTATATAATAATTTTATATAATATAACTGATAAAACCTCAAGGAATAATTAGTAGAATTCTCATAATAAAATCGAATAATAAGTTAAATAGATAAGTGTTTCAGAATATTATTATTCTAATTTCTTATGTCATTCTATTTCATGTTAAATTGGTTAATGTTCACTAATGTTCAATAATAATTGTGAATGGTATCGATTTCGATTTGAATAAAAAGTATGGAATTTGTAATTTTTCTTAATTTTTAATTATTCTTCTTATTATTATGTTATAAATTCTTTTATCAAATTGACTTATACCTGATTGCATACTTATCCAAGACAAATTTTTATCATGAAAATAAATCATATATTAATTAACTTCAAATTAACTTCGAATTAACTTCTAATTTGATTTGATTTAAAATTTAAGAAAAACGAGTCTTTATTTAAAAGAGTTAACATTTTAATATTTTAACATAATGAGATATTTTTAAAAATATTTTATGAAAAGAATGAATATTTAAAAAAATTTTAATATTTTCATTTTAAAGAATTAGATTGCAAAGAAATAAACTTTTCTGATATAATTAAAACAATGTTTTTATTATTTTATTAATATATTACATTAATAATATTGAAATTTTTGATTGGGATAAGATCAATCGAAAGACATTTTTTCAATTAAAATTCAATTAAAATTCAATTAAAATTTATTTAAAATTTAATTATATATCTTTATATAAAATATATATTATATTAACTTTATTGTTTTATAGAGTTTTCAATTTTTAATTATTTATTTTTCAATTTCCTAATGTTCTTAAAAATGTCCTTATTATTTAAAAAAAATTTTTCTCTAATTTTTGTTTTTAGAAATAAAACTTAAACAAAAAAAGATATATAGAATTAATATTTCATGACTAGTAAAATTTAAATATATCAATAAAAATATTCGAGGAGTTTGTTTTGAATCATTTTTAATGAATTATTTTTATAAATTATAAACTAATAAGTAAATTAATGATAAAAATATAGTGAATCAATATTTTTTATTTCTTTTTTGTTTTTTTCGAACTTTAGATTTTAATAATAATTTATTTTTTGACATTTTCTCTCGAATATTATGATATTTCTTATCAATGATGGAAAATACATTGATAATGCATTACACATTGATGGAAAATATATTGATAATGCATTATACTGATTCATCGATAAAAACGATCTTTTCCATGAAATTAAAATTTGATTCCATACCAAAAAAAAAAAAAAAAAGAAATAAATCATCCAAAAAAAAGAAAGAAAGAACAATAGAATTTTTTGGAAGACATTTTTCAAAACAAAACAAAATAAGATAATGATTAAGATAATTATATTTTCAAAATAAGATATTGATTATTTTATAATTTTATATATATTATATATAATTATATATATTATATATTTATATTTATTTTTTTTATAATAATTTTAATAAATAACTTTTATGATAAATTTAAATATGTAAAAATTAAATATAAAAAACTCAATAAACAAAATATTTAAAAAGTATTTGTTATAATATTTAGAAGATAAAACAAAATTTTTTATATTTTTTTTTATATAAGTTTCATTTTTTTAGTTGTAATTATAAAGTTATTTATATTTAAATTTTTAATAATATGTATATTACATTGCATATATAGAATATTAATTTCTTTGGATAATTATTATTGATTGTAAAAATAAATATAATAGATATAAAGAAAAATTATAGCTTATTTATTTATTTAAGCTATACATAATTTAAATTTATTTTGATGAAATAAAATGAAGAAAAAGCGAGATGGCAGTAATGAAAATAAAATTGTTTTATTTTAAAATCAAATTTTTTAAAAATAATTAAAATATATATATTATATATAATAATTAAATATATCGAACTTAAATAGAGATTTCTTAAATATCACAATATTTAAGTATCACTATATTTTGAATATTTTATATCTTTTTGCATATTATATATATTTTTTAAAATTTTTGTATATTCAAATTTCATTATTTTTATATAAATGCATAAATATTTGCAATTTATTTATAAGTAAATAATAAATAAATAATTCTTAACCAACATTTTTTATATCAACTTTTCTGTTTTAATCTTTAGAATCTTTCAATAGTATAAATATATATATATTATATATTATATATATATACACACATATATTTTATATAATATTACATTCAAACATTAATATATACTTAATTATATCTTTGTTAATTATAAAAGAAATGAATTTAAACTTGTTTCTTTGGATAAAATATTTATTGTGATATTTTACAAATATAAACAACTTATTTAACTATTTAACTAATTTGATATAATAAAATAATATTAAAAAATAAATGAATTCAAAATTTTTTTTTTTATGCATGAAAATATTTGAACACTAAAAATTTATAGTAAAATAATTAAAATAACAATTTTTTATAAAAATTTGTTTTAATATTGTTTTTATAATACAATTTGAGCAGATAATACAATTTCTCAGAAATTAAAAAAAATTATTTTTTATTATTAATTATTTATTATTAACATATAATATATTATTAATAATTATTAACAATTTATTATTAACATATAATATATCATACTCTATATTTTATTTTTTGTTTTAGATTAATTTGATATTACTTTTTTGAGATAAATTGTTGTTTTTTAATCAATTATTTATGCATGAAAATATTTATGCAATTATGTTCGTTAATTTGTGATGTATCCGAATATTTCTGCAAAAATAAAAATGCATTTTATTTTTTGGGATTCTATATATAATATTGTAAGAATTATTATGTATGATTTTATAATAAAATATATAAAATATATAATAAAATATAATAAGAAATAAGAAAATAAAAAATTTATTCATTATTATAAAATTTCTTATAATTCCAAATTTATATATTATATTATACAAATATATTAACAAATATATTCCAAATGAAAAATCAGCTGATTATTTTAGCATTATTTATGCATTATAAGATAAATTAAAGAAAAATGTATTTTTAATTGATAAATGAATGATATATGTTACAAATTAAAATTATCAAATTAAGTTAACGAATATTATATGTAATTGCATGTATATTTAAATAATTAAACCATTCGAATGGATAAAAAACAATAATATATATATACTAAAAAAATAAATTCGTATAAAACAAAAATAAATTATATAATATATTTAAATTAATTTAAAATAATTTTAATTAAAATAATATTTAGTGAAACTCTTCAAAAAATATGTTATAGAATCAAAAAAACATAAAAATCAATTATAAAAAATTACTATTTTAATTACTATAAAATAACTATATTATAAAGTGTTTGAATATTTTTTTAATAGGAGAGCTCTGATTTCATTTAGTTTTTAATATTATATTATTATATCAAATTAAATCAAATTAAATAATAAATTGTTTATATTTATAAAGTATAATAAATATTCTACTGAAAAAAATAAATTTAAATTCATTTTTTTTATAATTAACAAAGATATAAGTCTTTTAAATATTAATTAATGTTCGAATATTTTTGTAAACAACTGTAATATATAAATAATATCTATTTACATATATAAATTTTTATTATTATTATAATATTTATTATTATAATTTATAGATTGATATGAATGAAATTATAGGTATCTTGTATTGATGATGAGAAATAAATTGCATTTATCAAAAATAAATTTTTTTACGATTTATCTCTATTTGATTGTATAAAATTCTTTTTCATAAATAAATTTTTAATAAATAAATTTGAATATTTGAATAAAGTTTTTCATATATTATAAAATTTTTACTAATAAATGATTATGTTACGATATTATATTATATATGTAATGAAATATACTATATATTTTCTATATATTTTCTACTAATATTATATATTACTGTTAATATATTTTATTATATATTTTCTGTTAATACTACTATTTATTTACTATACTATACTATATATTATACTATATATTTTACTATATATTTTCTGTTAATATTTTAATAATAAATACAGATATTATCAATTTTTTTATAAATTATTCTGTAGATATTTTAAAAACATATTTACTTGTCAAAATTTTATCAATAAATAAATTTCTATAATATTTTTATTGAAATTAATTATTGCATTTTTTATATCAATTATAACTTTTTTTTAATCAAATTTAAATTACTGCATAATCAAAAATACATAAGAAATCATAATATATGATAAAAATATACAAAAAATATACATTATTACATATAATAAATCCAACAATTTACATGAAATTAGAAATGATGATAGAAAAGAACGGAGGGATTTAATTTTAGTTTCAGATATTTATTAATTTTTGAAATATTAATAAAAAATTATATTTATAAATTTATAAAAATTATATATTATATTAAAAACTGCATATACATTAAATAATACTTATTTAAATAATACAATTACTAATATAACAATTTTCATTATATATTGCTATATATTATTATTATATATTATATATTATTATTATATATATCAAATATGGAATAGCTACAGTGGCATTTAGCTATAATAACTTTAATATCTAGAATATTTCATCTATAATTAACGAAAAATCTAATCACTTTCAAGAGATTCAATATTATTTAATAAGATTTAATATTTAGATAATTAAAAATATTAGATAATAAAATTATCTGGAAAAAAGAAATAGAATTTTGTCTATATGTATACTATTATTTATTTTTTGTTAATATAGATACATTATGAGCAAGCAATAATACATATAATTAAATGAACTAAAAATTTTTATGAATTATACAATGAAATGTATTTTTTTATAAATTGATATACCTAGAATATGTATATCATCTCGTAATCTCATAATAAATTTGAGCTCATATTTGTATTAATAATTAACAAATAATAATTGCATATTGGCATATATATATATCATATAATATTAATATTATTTGATGAAATTTAATATATATATATTATTTATTATTAAATATAAAATATTAAATAAAAATATTATATTATAAATATATAATATAATATTATAAAATATTATAAAAAAATATATTATTAAATATATATAAATTATTATAAATATATATATATATATATATATATATATATATAATACTATAATATATTATAATAATCATTTTTTGCAAATATCTCGAAAATTAAGACTGATCGCTTATTATTTGTGTAAGAAAAAATTCTTTAAAATTTCGTTCTTTATAAATATTTTCTCTTCACATATTTAAAAATCATTGAAATTGAGTATGATATTCATTTTATTAAATAATTGCTATTAATTTTTTCGAAAATTAAGCCTTATATGAAAAAATGTTATATTTTTGATTTATAATTTTTCGTATAGAATTAGCTAAATTATCTATATTGATCTTTTTATAGATTTTTTCAATTATATTACCAGTTATTAAACAATAGGATATTTTATAAATGATGTATATTTCGTATACTTCGTGTCGTTTTTGATTTTAAAATTCACAATTGAATTGTATAAACGTAAAAATAAAAACAAATATAAAACTAAACAGAAACTTGTTAAAAAATATTAATAAAAAAATAATTAAAATTTAATATCTTTAATAAAAGAAAAAATTATATTCAATATAATTATGTATCGTTATGTATAATATAAATCAAAATATATATCAAATAATTATGTCTATCTAATCAATTAATTTATTATTTTTTTAATAAAATGAAATCACAAATATCTATTTAATAAAAATATATCTTAAATATATATTTATTTAATAAAAATAACTAATAAAAACATCAGAAAAGAATCAAAAATAATAAAATAAATTAAATATTTAAAAATTAAAATATTTCGTAAAACATGTAGATACAAAAAATTAGAAAATTAGAAAATTATAAAATTAAAATAAATGTATAAAAAATATATCGATTTATAACATATACATAAAAATAATTATAAAATGTTAATATTTATGACATCTTTGGAGAATCGATTCTAAAAGCTAAAATAGATATAAAAATTAATATATGTTGATTAATTATTTAATAAAAATATCGACTGAGATGTATTTATAAAGTTAAAGCAAAGATAGAATAAGAAGACAATATGATAAAATGGAGATAGAATGAGACAGAGCGAATTCATCTCCACCGAAGTAATAGTGTGAATAATGTTTTACATTTTATAGTGATAAAAAAATCGTCAAATGTTTCTGCATACTAATTCATATTTCTATTATTAGAAACAAATGTTGCTACTTTGTATGGAAATAGTAAAGATCAAAGAAAAATAGAAAACACGCATTAATTCATAATATCGGAAATATTTCTTTGCTTTATTATCCAATTTATTATATTTCTATGCTTTATTATCCAATGCAGAACACATTATTGCCATTGTTATCAACGCAATCTTTTTATAAAAATATTTATTAAAAAGATAGAACATTAATGAATGAATAAAAATCATCTATAAATAGAAATTTCGGTATAATTAACAATCATTCTACTAGCAATATTGTTGAGCTTGTAATTAATGCTTTGAAGTAAATATTTTAGATTTATATTTGACAAATATATGAATTTTTGAATTTATTTGTTAATAAAGCATTATATTTCAATACATTTATAACTATTATTTTATTTACTTCTAAATTTTTAATAGTCTAATTTGATCAAATTTACATTTTTTTAAATTTTTTATTATTAATCATTAAATTATCATAATAATAAATGCTGTAGTTATAAAAAATAAATTTTCTTGAATCATCATTAATAGTTTGAAAGAATTTGTGAAACTACTGATTGTGTGTAGTGAATCTATTACTAGTAATAAAACAAACCAAAACAAATCAAAACAAATCAAAACAAAATTTTTAGATTATATTGTTTCAGTATGGACAAAATATTATACTTTGAAATATATAACAACAAGGAGTAATAGAAAGTTTTTCGATGTTGCTTTAATAAGTATATAATAATATGAACTTAAATTGTTCATAAGATTGAAATTGTTGATTAATTCTCTCTTTTTTATCGATTTTAATGATTTTAAAATATATTTTAAAGAACATATTTTGAATAACTTTTTCATTCACATAAAGTATCATATCAGTTGTTGACTTTAGTTTTTGAGTTATTTGCAAAAATTTTTCAGTATTATTATATTGAATTCTGTCTATATGTATATATAATAATAGATGCAATGCCCATCATTTTTCAATTGTTTGATAAATGATATGATATAATTAGTGAATAAATATTATTATACTTATACATAGTATTAGTATGATACATTATGTTCTTTTGATCCGTGGAATGAAAAAATATAAAATAATTTCTAGATCGAAAATCATATTTACAAAAAAATCATATTTTAGTAGTTTACAAAAATCATATTTAATTTTTTTATTGTATACATTATGAATTGATTCAACAAATATTATCACTATTATTGATTTTCATCATTGTTCATCATTCATAAAAAAATTTCATTAATATTAATAAATTATAATATATATTATAATTTATATTAATATATATTATAATTCATTAATAAATTATATTAATATTCATTAATATAAAATTTCATTAAATTCAAAAATATTGACATACATTGATATTATTAGTTTTTTATAAAGAACCTATATATAGATATTAAGTATTTTAAATAGCATTATGTATTTTTTATTGATATAAAATATGAAATTTTTTATACTAATTATTGGGAATAGGAGAGTCATTATCAATTTCGATAATTTTTGGATATATAGAAATAAATATTTTGAACAATTTTTTTCTTTGTATGTTACTATCGCTCAGTTTTAGTTTTCGAGATTAAAAAAAATTTCTATTGCAAAAAAAGATTACTATTATATAAAATTTTTTATATATATATATATGACTAATTGTATATATATATGATTATCATTTATTCTATGTTAATTTAAATATACAAATATTTTCTGCAGCAGATAATTAAAACGTATAATGAATCAGTAAAAAAATCTATTTTTTCATGGAATATAAAAAAATTAAAATGTTTCAAATTTAATGCTGAATTCAACGATCTTTAGATTTATTGAATTCTTGAATTCGATCTGGAAGATTTTAAGTTATCATAATTCATAAGGAAATAATTTTTTAATCAGTCTGTTATATATATTTGATATTATTATTATATATATATTGATATTTGATATTTGATTGTTATATATATTTATATATATATTGCTATTTGCGGCAAGGTTAGGAGATATTTTAAATTAAAATTTAAAAATTGAACTTTAAATTTAATTAAATTATGAGAGAACATAAACAGTAGAATATTATTTTGCGTATTCTTTGTCTTCTATGATAAATTACAAATTTACAAATTTCAAGTTAAAATATCTCTTAAAAAATGATTTTTGGAATATAATACTTATTAATACATTTTTGTAAAAAATATCAAATTGTATCAATTATAATAATAAAAAATATGTAATTCCATTTAAAAATCAATATTATTTAATGATTTTCATATTTGATGTCCATCTATAAAAAAACTAGCAACTTAAAAATATGAAATCATTCAATTTCAAATTTTTTCAATTCCATATGAAACATATTTTACTATAGATAATAACAAATGAACATTAAGATAATAATAATTGATAAACCATTTTGCTACAAAGAAGATTTTAAAAAAATGTTGTTTAAATTTATAAGCAAATAGAAATAGATTTTCGATAAACTTATACATTGATATATATTTATACATTGTTAGCCGATTTTAAGATAATCGCACATATTCGCATGAACGCACATATATACATATAATTCAATAATATAGCACCGAAAATTTTTTCGAAAACTTAATCATTAGTTATGTAAAAGAAAAAATTGTTCATAAAAAATATTTTAAACTTATTAAGATCAAAGAAAAGAGAATTAATTATATACAGGATATTCCATAAATTAGAGATTCATAATTTTAAGTAATAAATACTCATTAATTATTATATATACAATTATTATATATAAATATTTTATTATGTTGCTATATATAAATATATATACCTATATATACACACACATACATATATATCCGTTATATCTATATATATTTTTATATATTTATATAAATATATGTATATATATATATGTATATACATATATTATATATAGATAATTTATATACATGTATTAGATATATAATATTAAATTAAAGTAATTATAAAATTTATTATTGTAATATTATGTGTAATATAATGGTTAAATTTATTTGAAGGTAAAGTATTGTGAGTACTTAACAAAATGTTAATTAAGAACACATATTGGGCGTGTATCAAAAACAGGAATTAACCAATGTTGGATCAATAGAATCGCTAATTCTAGCCAAGACGACTTCCGCCGGCTTATATACGACGTTTTCCTTTCTAGATACACGTAGTGCAAATATGAATTCTTAAACTTTAACGGGGTGCCACATAATTAAATCTATCCTTAGTAATCGTTTGCAATGGAAATTCGATGCAAGAAATATCTGGCATTGGTTATTTTCATACTATTTGTATACGTTTATTCTAATATATAGAGATGAGTTATTTAAAAAAAAGACTTTGCTATTGATTTCATGCAATATATTGTGACAGTAAAGATAAATTTAAAATAAACCTATCATTTTTTTAACGCTCGATAATACTCTATGATTTATAAGTTATATATTTTACTTATTTTATAGTACAGAGATAATTAGATGATTCGCAGATTTACAGGAGCAAATGATTATATGTATTAAGTGTCTCATAATATATATAAGTGTCTCATAAATTTCTTTCTTTTTTTTAATACGAAATGAATATATGATATTTGTTGTTTAAGATTAATTTATTGCATTATATATGAACCGTTCTCTATTATCTTTTTTCATCTCTCAGGAAGCCTCATTCCCTTTTTCCAAATTTTTCCAAAATTGTTGGGATTTATTTACAAAATATTGCTCGAGGTATCTTTTTTTTCTCTTATGAATTGGAATCGTTTATTATGGAGAGAATTTTTTTAATAAGAGAAACAAGTAGTCAGATAGAATAAGATCTGGAGAGTACAGAAGATGCGATAGAATATCCCAATCAAACTAACAACTTTTCTCTTACAGTCAATGCAACATGCGGTTTTGCATTATCGTAATGGCCTTGTTGGTTCAATAACGTTTTTCTACTATAGCGTTTTTCAATTTATGAAGCTGATTATAATATTTTCCAAAATTGATGGTTTCACCTTAAGAAAGGAGTTTATAGTAGATTAAACCTTTCCAATCCCACTAAATGGATAAAAAGAACTTTCTTCAGGTGAAGTCCAGGTTTCGCGATAGTTGAAGGTCTATTGTCCTTAAATTAATTGCGTTTTCGATGCATATTTTGATACACAATTTTCATCTCTAGTGACAAGTTTCTCTTGGAAAAAAGGATTTCTTTCATGTCGCTGGAAAAGAAAATTGCACGTAGAGACGTGGTTTATAAAATCGATCTCCGTTAATAGCTGTGGAATTCAACATCAAACTTCACATCGATTGACATATCCCATCTTGGTCAGCTGATTATCTACGTTTTTCTGGAAATGTTAGTGGCATCCACTATCTCTTACACACTATATCACTATCTCTTACACACTTTTCAGCAAGCATGGCCTTAATAAAATCCATATTCGTCGTTGCTGAGAACTGCTGCTACGATTTTCATTTTTCAAGTCAAAATTGCCAAGTCCAAATCTCTTAAACTAATTGCGGATGATAATAGTTGTAGCACTCCCATAAAGTATAAGTATAAATCTTATCTATAGTAGTATTTCCACTATCATCTTTTTTAAAGCATTAAAACATAACATGCCGCAAATGCTTCTTTTGGCTATTCAAATTGAACAGTGTAGAAAAAAGTTTTAAAAGAGATTGTGTCACTAATGAAACGTATTTTAAAAGAGCTCTGGGATAACTGAAACCGATGCCATAAACGGCTAATAGATAAGTCTGTATATCCATATAAAAATTAAAGTCCTAATGTAGTGCGAAAGAAACTTATGAGATATCCTAATAGATATGATATTAATATGTATTAATATGTATAATTGTGTTTCATTTAATATGTATATCTATGAATATATTGAGTTTATCGAAATCAAATCTATATTTTTTTACCGAATTAAATTGTTTTTGCATAATGTGTATCTATGTTTTTGTAAAGTTTTAGTTATATATTTAGTAATAATAATATATTTAATAATAATATATTATTGTATTTTATTTTATTGTATTTTTTTATTATTGTATTATGTCATTATATTGTTAACAAATAACTTACTTATTATAATTATTAATTTTTTATTATTAAATCAAAGTGGGAAATTATAATCAATTATAATTTTTATTGTTATAAGCACAAGAAATTTTATTCATAAAAAATTATTTTTATATTCATTTTTTCTATTTTTATTGTTTTTCTTTAAGAAAAAAAGAAAAACATAAATTAAGCGAAAGTATAAAGATTTTTTTTTAAATTAAAAAAATTAATTTTTTAATTTTTTAAAAAATTTCATATGCCATATTTTATATAAAAACCAATTCTTTCTCTCTATATGTAATCTCTATATCTTTCTCTCTCTATATAATCTCTCTATATTATATTTTATATTAAAAAAAATAAAAATAAAAAAAGAACTTTTAATTAAATAAAAAATTTACTAGAAAATCTCTGTAAATAATAGTTTAGTAAATAGTCTAAGAATTGTTAATGTATAATATATATATATATAATATAATAAATAGAAAATCAATGAAATCTATGAAAATTATATTTAAGAGATTATATTTAACTAATAATTAGCATTTAGAAATTATATTTATATATAATTATATTGTCGAAAAAAATCAGTTACAATTTTATTGTACGGTTTTTTTTTAAATATTTCTATTATTTATTTAATTTAAATTTAATTAAATTGTTCTGAAATAATAAAACTAATGAAATCTATAATAAATAAATCAATTAAATAAATTAAAAATATCGTAATTTTATCAAATATTTTATTGTATTAAGAATTAAAACAATAATTCGTTTAAAAATAATATCTTTTTGCTATCGTAATTAATGTTACTATGAATCAAAAAATGGATATAACATATAATTCATAATTGGTACCATTTGCTACCATTTAATTATTTTGTTCTCTTTTCGCATTTAACAAGTATTTTTTTGTCTTATAATAGAAAAAAGAATATAATATTATATTTTAAGCAAGAATTTATATATACTTCAAAAATATATCTTTTTTATGTAAAAATTGAAAAAAACTGAAAAAAAAATTGAAAATGAAGGGTCTACATGAAAAATTGAGTGGAAAATAT
This sequence comes from Apis laboriosa, assembly GCF_014066325.1. NCBI lineage: Eukaryota > Metazoa > Arthropoda > Insecta > Hymenoptera > Apidae > Apis > Apis laboriosa. The sequence continues at coordinate 167,543 of NW_025224820.1, read as the reverse complement.
AAAGTAAAATTTTTTTGCATAAAATTGTTTTTTATAAAAAAAAGTTGCCTTCAAATATTTATACAATACTTAATTACATATATCTTACTTTTATGAATTTCGCCATATTTTTACTTATATTTGTATATATTTTGTGAAAATGTTTTTCATTTTGTTGAATATATATTTACAACTTATGTATTTTTTTTACTTTGTAAGTATATTCTGATATCTTAAAAATTTAAAATTTTTTTTGTTTTAATTACATGAAATTTGCATTCTTTTGAAAAATATTCAATTGAAATTTAATTTGATTTTGTATCAAATAAAATATATAAATGTATATGTTATATATTTGAAATATTTAATTTTTTTTGAAAATCAAGATTCTATATATTATTCTATATATTATTCTATGATTCTATATTATTCTGTGAATAAATCTTATGAATAAATATATGAATAAATCTAATTTTGATTGATTTTTTCATGTACAATTATATTTCAGGATTATATCTAATATATAATGTAACTAATATATTATCTAATTAATTATTAAATAAATTGATTTAATTAATTAGAAAACATTTTTTTAGAATATCATTCAAATATTTATTTCTTTATTTTATTTAATGCGATATAATGTATACAGATACATATAATGTATACATACAGATTACTAATATATATAATATATATAAGTAAAATATTTTTGGAAGATTGATTTTAAAGATTAAAAAAATACAAAAATAATACGAAAATGTTAGTTGAATAATATATTTATTTTTGTTTGTATACTTTTGTTTGTAAATTTTGTGTTTATTTTATTCTTTGAAATTGATGATGTCTTTCTAATAGTTATACAAATATATTAAAATACTTACTATATATGTATACTTTACATTATACATAGTATATATATGATATATGATATATATATATATATATGATATTAGATGAACCGAGAAATTAGAATAACGATCATAGTGAGAATTTAGAATAATTAGTTAGCAAAATTAATTAATCTAATCAATCTCATGTAATAAATAACTTATCGTAGATCATACTCTGAGCACATGATGTATATAATAATGTAATAAGCTTCTCTACTATTCGCAGAAGATCTTAAACTTAATCCCTTGCAGATATGGGAATCCTATTATATTTCAAAAAAGAGAAATTCATTTTTAAGAAAGATTGATTAATATGACGTTGAATAACTTTTTATTGGCATTGTAATTTTCGATTTAAACGCAAATTATTGCATATAGGTATCTTTTATTCATTTGGTTTCATTTATTCTAGTCATCGAGAGATAATATCTATCTAAAAGTTAATAGTCTAGCAATCTACAATTACTTACAAGTCATCATCAAAACACGCTTATCATTTTATTTTGTAATTATAATATATCTCCGATAATAGTAACAATAATAATAATAATTCGATTTAATCAAACTGTTAATAAAATGTTGAAATTACTGAATTTAAAACATTATAAAACATTAAAAAACATTATAAAACATTATAAATCATTGACTTTTTTTTATATTATGAAAATTTTTCTTTTAAATAGTAGTATTTGTTTTAAGATATAATCAACAAAGCAAAGTAGTGTTCGAAGATTCAGATAAGAATTTTTAAAATTTTTGCATCGATATTTTTAAACAATTCATCAATATTTAAAGTAGAATAATTAATGAATGTTCTCTTAATAGAGTAATGTAATTAATCTAATTCGATTTACAAATAAAAATAAGAAGATATATATTATATTGAATTGTAATACATTCTATTTTTTTTTTTAAATATTCTTTCATTTTTTTATCAAAGTAAGATTATTAATCATATATATATATGATATATGTATATATGATATGTATATATAATATATGTATATACGATATATATATATATATATATATATATATATATATATATATATATAATATGTGAATATCATTCAATATTTAATATATAATTATATAATTTGAGTAACATTTATTATAAAGAATTATATTATATTATATATAGATATATAATATAGAGTATAATAATATAGAGTAATAATATAGAGTAAAAATATAGAGTAAAGTAGCATAAAGACTAAAACTTTATGTAATCATTATTATTCAATATTAAGATTTAGATTTTCTATATATATATATATATAATAATTTGAATTAATATTCGGTTACCATGATTATTATTAAAGATTATTGCAAAGAATTATTATTAAATTATTATTCTATATATTTGTTTATTGTAATTTATTTAAATTATTGATCATTTTTTAATATATTAGCATATAAAATTAAAAAAGTGTTCGATTTTTGCTGAAAATTTGCCAATATTTAAATAGTTATATCTCTGTAACAAATTATATATCTCTGTATATAAAAATCGTATAATAATAATTTTAAAATAAAAATTTCTATTTTCAAAAATAAAAATTGTTAAGTAGTTTTTCTCAAGGATAATATTTTTTATATATAGAAGATGGAAAAATGCTTTTTTTCTCAAAAATTTCTCAAATTCAAACAATTCTACGGATATTGAAAACATTTTTCAAAGATTAAAACTATCAATTATTAAATTTGAAGATTAAAATCTTCTTTTTACAAAGGCTTTTTAAAATTTGACTTTTTTCGCTATTTTATTGGACTTTGAATAAAAAGTGTATTATCGATATCAGAATAATTTAAAGCATATGACTGAAGATTATATAATCAGATTTGTATTTTATATGTATTGGATAAGTTTAGCGTATTTTGAATGCGTGATTAATATGCATGTATGTAATCAATATATATGATTTTAGTGAATAAATGATTTAATGTTCAAAAAAGAATATTATCACTCTTTGTCTTATCAATTCACATTTAAGTTTTAATAAATTATTAAAAAAAGGAATCATTAAAAAAAAATTTTCAATATTAAATTTGTAAAATTGTATGAAATTGAAAAATTTTTGAAGAAAAAATATCTTCATTTTTTTCATCTTTATCTTATCTTACAATACAAAAATACACTTGAGAAAAATTATTTAAAGTTTCTAATGTTATCTAATGTTTCTATCTGAAAATAAAAACTTTATTCTTCAAAATAAAATATTATTTTGTATGTAAATTTTTTATAACGATTTTAATATCGATAAATTTTAAGTGAAAATCGAGCATTCTTTTAATTTTATATGCTAATGTGTATTAAAGTACTCATTGTAATTAATAGAAATATACATTTTATTTATTTTTGCATAATACATTATAAATGAAATAATTGTGAAATTTAACATATAAAAAAAAATATAAAGAAAAATATTATATTTAAATACAAATTGTTTATAAATTTTAAGTATTGTATTTAATATTTTTTTTTATATGTTTTAAACAATTTAATATATGCGAATTATTTTTTGTTGATATTGTATATTATATTTTTTCTTATTTTTGAGTTTTTAATTTATTTTTTAATTTATTAAAAATTAAATTTTTTTAATTTATTTATATTTTATATTATCATTTTTATTTAACATATATTATTGTTTTTTATATGTTCAATAGTTCATTTTATAAATTCGTTCAAAATAAAAATAAAATATAAAATTTATTATCAATAAAAAATAATTTTTAATATTAATTTAAAACTATTTATATTTTTAAATTAAATTAACTATTTAAATTGTTAAACTATTTAAAACATGTTGCAAAAAGAATGAAGTAATAAACACTTAATTTTTATAAAATATATTTTTTACATTTTTTTATCTTTTTATATTTTTTTATATTTCTTTGATTTATATTAAAAAAATTAACACAAATTTATTATATTATATATTATTATATTATATATATCCGAATTTTTTTGAATATTAGATTTTGCCATTATATCATTTATCTTTTATTATGCAAAAACTTATATGCATTAAATAAAAAAAATTATAACAGAATATTTTAATATATTAAAAAGCAATTAATTTAATTAGATTATAATAATATATAGAACAATAATCTTTTGCAAATCATAACGTTTAAATATTAATTTGAGTGACTATTGTATTTTTTTTTCATATTTTTAATTATTTTTCTTTTTTTTTATTTTTTTTTCTTGTATATAATATAGAATATTTTTTCTTTTCAATATGTTCAAAAATTAAAAGATTTTTATATTACATTTTAATGATTAATAAATGATAATATCAATTGTTATATAAACAAAATTAAATAACCATATCTTTTTATTCAGAGTTTGTTAAAATACCGTCATACTATCAACTATTTATATAACTTAATATCAACTGATAATTATAATCATAATCAATAACTTCTTTTTATTCAATTAATGACATCTGGTATAATTGAGTATTTTCTCATTATAAAATTTTTGATCTTATATAAGATTACTTTTTAAAAAATTCATTTGTTATATTTCAATGTCGGAAATTGTCAGATTTTAATAAATAGAATATAATGGATATTTATTATCAAATTTATAAAAAAAATAAGTTATAAAATTTAAATATCTTGCCACGAAATATTATTTTTTTTTCTGTCGAAATATCAATAGAAAAATGCGGACTATTTGAGCAATGTCTATCAGTACACATGGGCATTTGACAAAAATTATAATAAATAAAATAATGCATTATAGGTAATTTTCTTATAAATTATAACTTATTCTTAATTCTTATAATATTTAATTCTTATATTTCTTTTTTATAAATACTAATTTAAAAAAAATATAATATAATAATTCTTATTATAAATATAATATATATTCATATTTCCATGAATATATGCAGAACTTATAAAAATAAATTTTGGTTTTGAATGCATTTTAGTTTTGAGTATATTTGTATATTTTATATTTTTTCCATTCTATCTGATAAATTCTTAAAGATTTGCAGTTTATTGATTTACTTGATAACAATTATATTTAAAAAAAATTATAAACAAAAATTTTGTCAATATAAATTTAAGAATATCAATATTAATTTGCATGTAAATTAAAAAATTTTTTAAAATAATTTGTAATTAAATCTAAAAAACTTTTGAATAAGAAGTATAATATCTATATTTATACAATTATTGTATTTTTATGGTACAATATTTATAGACAATTGCTTACAAATAATCATACATTATTCATGTAAAATTAGAGCAAACTACTTAAAATTAATTCTATATTCATAATAATCTTATATCATCATGCATGAGACATTTAAATTAAAATTAAAATTTATTAGTTTTTAAAAATTAGAAATAGATATTATATGCATTGTGAATATCTGTATCGGATATCAGAAGTTTTAAAAATTTTGATTGTAAAACAATATTTATTTCATTAATTTTATATTTATGATAGTTGTTTTAAAATTCTTATTTTACTTCATTCTCGCTTAATTTGTTTAAATTAATTTAAATATCGACGCACGATATATATTATATAATTTACATGCATTTTCAAACAACATTATTCAATTATTATTCAACAGTGAATTATGTGGACTATTTGAGCAATGTCTATCAGTACAGATGGGCATTTGACACAAATTATAATAAAAAACAGAATTAGTTTTTACAAATAATTATTCAGTTATTCATGTTTAAAAATTATATGATAAAAACTCATTTACTATTATTATTTATTATAATATTATATTACTATTTATATATTATCATATTTCTATAAAACAGTCAAGTTCTTCAATATACTATAAAAATGTTAAACTAAAAATTCTTGTAATCTGCAATAACTTATACTTTTTATACTTTTATATTATATTTTATATTTTATATATTTCTCAATAGTTTAAGAAAGTAAATTAACAATATGATTTTATTTTTCAATTTTTTTAATATTATGATATTTTTTTTTAAATAAATATCTAAGAAAACTGTGAAATTTAAAAATCGGAATGATCAATAATATAAAACATATTGTGTCATTCGCGTGAATTTTAATTATTAGATAAATTGCTTGTGATTGAAATTACACTTCTATTGTATGACATATATGATATAATATACATGACATATACGCGAATCATGTTTGAATTTGAAAATTTGATCAAATAAGAGAATAGAAGCATGTAAATCATTTATCGATGATTATCATGTCATAATTAAGAGATCAAAGATTGATACAATATTTTTTATATATTTTTAGTATTTAAGAAAAATAGAAAATACTAATATTATATTTATTTGTAGATCGCATCAAAATCATTTATTTGTGCATATATATATATTTTTTCTAAATAATTATTTTATTTTTATGTATTTATTTTTTCAATTACTCATAATACTATGCTATCAATAAAACAACTTATCAAAATAATGAATTTTATATTTTTTGTTTTATTTGAGAACATGAAAATGTTTTTGGCAAAATTAATATTATATTTTATTAAGATAGAAATATAATTATATATTTTGAATCATAAAAATATAATTACATAATCTAATTTATTTTCATGACATCATTTTAATTACAATCATATGTGAATATTTATATTATATATTTATATTATATTTTTATTACATGTTATATATTTAAATATTATGAATTAGTAAATTAGTAATTCTAGTATTAAAATTTTGTCATTGAATTTTCAAACGAATATATTATATTCAGTATTTATTATTATTTATTATTATTATTATTTATTATAATTTATTATTGCATTTTTATTATTTTAATTTATTAAGTTATAAAAAAATTAATCATTTGTCAAGTATTAATCATGTGTTACTCCTATTATAAATTCTACTAAATTCTATTTATAATTTATTCATCCACATTTATTTCATCCATATGAATCATCGAGAATCAATGGAAAAATTTATTTATTATTGCACGTGTTAATAACACGTGGCATATATTACATATATGATTCTACTTTTCGTATCGATTATTCATGATTTAATATATAAGCTACAAAGTGTAATTTAATCCCACAGTTATTATATAATTAATTATAAGTTAATTACCATTTACTGTTTACTTTAGCTCTCTGCAATTGCTATATTTCCTGATCGTTTATTTTGTGATGAAATTTTTGCGATAATATTACTCAACTGTGTTATATTTATCAATTTTAATATTATATTATGAATTCTTTTTTTATCTTTTAGAAACATGTTTTTACTATATATATATATTATATATATATAAATATTATATATATATATAAATATTATTATATATTATATATATATAAATATTAAATATATATATATATATTTTTATATATATATATATATATATATTGCGAATTAAAAAATTAATTTATTTATAATTAGTTTTTGGTAAAATTAAATGTAATTAAATTTAGAATTAAAAGTTCGGTATTACAAATAAAATAGAGAAAATATATATTTTAGTAAGTTTAATATTGTTTTAATTTAAGATTCAAAACTAAATGAAAAACAATTAGACAATTTAGAAAATAAAATTAAAAAATAATTTATTATATAAACTTAAAAAAATTGTAAAATTGATCTTTTTTTATTAAAATATTTTCATTATTATTAATAGTAATAAATCATTTAAAAATTCCCTGAAATTTATAAAGTTTCAAATTTTGAAACTTTTTGCTATTTTTATGATTCAAAAATCTTAAAATCTCGAAATTCTTATAATAAATAACATTCATAAATAATTTATGAAAATGTTATTATATTATAAATTTATTTACTTAATAATAATTTAATTAAGTTTGTATTTAGAATAATTTTAATTTTTTGAAAATTAAAAGAATGATTATTATTGATTGATTATAAACTTAAACTTTAAAGAATTTTAAAAATCAAAATTTATTAAAATTTTAATTTTTTACGAAATATTATAGACAAGTTTTATTAGAAAAAGAAACAAGGAAATAAATATTGAATATTCCAAGTTTGAATTTTTGAGAATTTCAAGATCATGATTGATTTGAGTTTCATGAAAAATTAAATTTCAATTATTTTTAATTTTTGAATATTAAAATATTATAAATATTAAATAATTTATGTTTTTTAATGTCACAAAAGTTTCTTATATATTTTTCAAAATCAGAAAATTTATTATAAGAAAGGAACTTATGATTGAATAAAGATAAAATTTAATTTTTCTTTTTCTTTTTTCATGATAATTATTTCAATTTTCTACAATATTCATCTCCATAATTATGGAAAGTATATTAATATTATTTAAATAATACAAAAATTAAATATTTGATCCAATATTTTTATATTTAAAAAAATCATAAAAAATGAATTGAATCAAAGAATAAAAATAGTTACGTTATTCATTAATTACATACTGCTTGTTTGCTGTAATAAAACTTATTAACGAAGTTAAGAATAGTATTGGAAAAAAACCAAAGGAAGCCGAAGAACAGATGTTCGATCATGTTTCCATGGGAAATCGTATTGCTTGATCAATATCTTACATTGAACTTGGCATGACCTTAGCTTAATCAGTTTGTTTGAAGATAACATGTGAACTACAATCAACAAATTGTCTTTTTATCTCGTAAACGTGAAATTTTAACAGAATAAAAAAATTGAAATTTCCATTATTAAGAATTCGAAATATAAATAATAATTATATAAAAAATAATAATAATAATAATAATAATAATAATAATAANATATAATATTAAATATATAATATATTATTATATATTATATAATATAATATGATATAATATTATTATTATTATAATATATTAATATATTATATAACATTATATAATATCAATATATTATATGATTATATAATATTTTATAATAATTACAATATAATAATTATAAAAAGTTTTTGAAGATTATTGATTAAAATTTTAAAAGAATATATTAAAAAACAAACATATGAAGACATTTTATCATCAGATATAAGAAAAAATTTAATTCAAATAGATTTGATGGTTAAAAATTAATAATACTGCAAAAATTATAAATAAATAAAATTCATTTAACAGAAACAATTGAAGAAAGTTTAAATAATTAATCATTATTAAACATTTTTAATTACTGTAAAATATTATAAATATTATAAATATTTAATTATTATTAATATTCTTATTTATCATTAATAATCAAAAATAAAGAAAACTTTATTAAATAACTTTAAACTTTATTAAAAATAAGAATATTAAAATTATATATTAATTTATGTCTTTTCATAGTTTAAATGCAATTTTAAAGAATTTAAAAAAACAAAAAATATTCTTCTTTTTTTTAGATTTACGTAAAAAATTTTTCTTGTGTATATTATTAAAGACATATATAAAATTTTTTTAATCTATGTTTTTTTTTTATGAAAATTGTAAAAATATAGATGAATTTATAATTATTCACAGTATATATAATATTCATTGTATTTTTTAATAATTACTTAATGAATTTTCTATATAATATTAATATTAATTTTAATTATATAATATTAATTATATTAATTATATTAATTATAGTATTATAATATTAATTTTAATATATTTTAATAATTTTAATAATTAATATTAATATTCTATATAATATATATTATGATATTTTAAAATTCGCTTCTTGATATAGATACATATAAAACATTGATTCTTCTTTAATAAATTAAATTATTTGTTAAATTATTTTTATATATAAAAATATATATTTTGTAATTATATATTTAAAATAAAACATAATATCAATTTACATAATAAATAAACATAATAATAATAAATTAAAATAATTATTATAATAATTAATATTAGAATAATTTATTATAAAATAAAAATATAAAATATATTATTATTTATCAAATTATATTTAATTATTAAATATGTTATAAATATTATAAATATATAATTATTTATTAAATTATATTATATTCAAATTATATTATACTATTTGATAAATATTATTTGATAAGTAAAATTTATTTTATTAATTTTTTATTAGAATTAAAAATTGTATTATGTTTACACATAATAAATCAACTTTGAATTCATGATTTTGAATTCATAGTAAAAATGTTAATTATAGTTGATCAATGTAATTTTTACAATTACATATACATATTACATATTACATATTTTAAGATATTAATAAGATATTTTTGATTATGTTTGTAGATGGAAATGCATAAAAATCCCAATGCAAAAAGAAATTCTTTGCGTGGTGATGTGATGACACTAAAAGAACCTCACAGGTGAGTAAATAAATATTTGTTTTGTAATAATGTGTAACAATAATTAATCAGATTTTATTCAAATATCAAATTATCTAGAATGTATAAATGTATAAACATCTTTTAAATACATCATGTTACATAAATAATGTAATATTTAATTCTTTATATTTATAAAACCATATATTTGCAGTTTATAGTTTTTAACACGAGTCAGTTTGATAATTTATTATATTTTATTTTTATGTAATCACAAATTGTTCTATAGTATCACTATAACTAAATAAAAAAATTAGTTTGTCTATTTGTATAATTATTCAATGTGATCTTTTTTTACTATTTGAAATTATTCGAAATAGTAAGAAAAGATCACATTGAATGATTATACAAATAGACAAACTATATATATATATATATATTTCTATAAAAAATTAATATTATTATTTTTAGTTATTATTTTTTATTTTTATTTATTTATCTTCTGACAAATATATATATATATTTTTATTCCTTTTGGTTTGAATATTGTTTTTTTCATGAATATAAAGAATATTTCAAATTTCAAAATTATGCAAAAATTTCTATATATATAATTCTATATATATAGATATGCATTTTTTAGATAACATGGAACTAATTTGACTAGAAATCAAAATATAAAAGTTGGTATATAGGAATATCGATTAAGGTTTATTTATTAAGTTTTAAATAATTGAAATTTACATTAAATAAAACAAAAAGGAAATAGAATAAGATCGCTTTGTCTCCATTATACTGTTGCATTTTTTTTTTGTTTGTTTCATTTAATACAAATCTAAATTGTTTATAATTTAATAAATAAGCCTCAATCAACATTTTTATATAATATAATAATAGATTCTTTTAGTTTTGTGTTTTTTTTCTTCAATCTTTAGAATTGATTTTATAAAGATATCTCACAAATATATACTGTATAAAAAAAATTGAGATATTACTTAATGATTATTATTATTATTTATTATTTAGTTATTATTATTATTTATTTTCGATAAAAATGAATTTGAAAATTTTTAAATACTATATATATAATTAATGTGTTAATAATTTAATAATAAAATTAATAATAGACTTGATTATAAGAAGTATAAAATTAGATAGGAAAATTAATTATTAATAGAAGAGAAGCAAAAATAAATTGAGATTGTAAAATTATTGACATTTTTCGCTAATATAGTTTTTACTGCAGCATAAATAATTGAAACGTAAGTCTATATTTTGCATATAATAAACACAAAAAAAAATGTTAAAATCTAGATATAAGAATACTAGAATTAGCTTCGAAATTTTTAGAGATAATTGTTATTTTCTTTGGAATATAATAAATACCTTGCATATAGATCATTTGCATAATCATAGTTATCTTAAATAACGAAAAATGCTATAACAATTCGCTTTTGAAAATTTAGTTTAAAAACAAATTACGATTTTATTTAATTATTGTTTAAATTCTTTTTCTAGGATCCTTTTCAGAAGAATTTGTGGTTCATGAGTCATCGTAGTTCTTTTTCTTTTTTGGTTAACTAGTCTAGAGCAAAGATTCTTTTGATATTTTTTTGTACTTCTCTTTCAGTTCTTACATAAATCTTATAAACAGAGAAATACATGTGTATAAAACTATCAAAAGTATGATTAAGATAGTGTAATCATGATGAAAGAATGATTGATTAAAAAAAATCATGCACTTTTGGAATCTAAGAAATAAGAGATTAGTATGATCGAGAAGCAAAAAAGTGTTTCATATTTCTAGATTGTATTTAAATATATTTTTCAATTTTTCCACACTACAATATATTAAAGATACAAGAAAAATGTTACATAGTTTGTTATAATCAGAAGTATTTAAAAAAATTTAATTGTTTTCAATAGAAATTTATTCTCAATTAGAATAAAAAAAAGATTATTTTTATTTTAAAATAATTTTTTTTAATATTATTATTTTATAATATTTAATTGTAAATATAAGAAATTTAAAAATATCTTTAAAACATTTGTAGAATTCGTTTAAAAAATTTTTTTTTTCACATTTTTTTTTTTCGAATGCAATTTTGTCTGGGAATTTTTTACAACAAAATAATAAAGCATTAAAAGTTAAATATTTTTGAAAAATTTTAAATTTAAATCTTTTAAAATTCTAAATTTATACAAAATTTATTTTATCTTTCATTTTTAAATGAAATTTTAAGATATTTTTTTGAAAAATATATAATAATATTCTAATTGATATTAAATTTAAAAGAGAAGAAAGAAAATTGGACTTTAAATTTAAAATTTTTATTAATAATTATTAAGCTTCAAATTTTTATTAATTTCCAAGATATTAATAAAAAACATATATTCTTCATACAATCTTATACAAACGTAATGTCTTTACAGTAGACACAATCATAGTCAAGTATTAAATAGTCGATGACGTAATAGCGATAATGATCCTAGGCATTTATAGAGTATTTCACATAAAATATCGAATACGCAATGACTATTTTAGCATAGTCGACCGCTTAGCGGTGGCAAAATATATAATCCGAAAATTATTTTCCTATCTTTATATCTACAGTATAGTTCCAAATATTTATTGCATAGTAAACATATTGAAATATGGTATATTGAAATCTAACATTTTTGGATTATTAGAATTAGAATAGATAAAAAAAATAATTATAATTATTTTTTTTATAATAATTTTTTTATAATAATTTATTTTTTTTATAATAATTACTGGCATTGTTGATATTTGAGGGAAAAAATCTATTCTCTAACAAATTCAGAAATTTTGTCAATAAATTGATTTTAAAAATATCATTTAAAACATAATTTAAAACGAAACAATTGTATTGTAAGAAAATATAGATAACCGAAGTTACAATAATCAATTTTACTTGAGACACCTTATGCATACTGATATCGTTACTGTATTATGTCATCGACTATTTTACACTCGACGCGTCGACAATCTATAGTACGCAAACGGTTGTATTAATAATATATCTGTAGACAATATTCAATGTGTTAATTATATAAGATTTAAATATATTGTATCAAAAATTTTTTATTAATATCTCGGAAACTAATAAATAAATTAAAATTTTAGATTTAGTGTCCATTTCTACTCCTTTCAATTCTTCCAAATTTTATGTCAATTATATATATTTCTAAAATACTATCAAATTTTATCAATATTTAAAAAATTATATTTGATTTTGTTAATAATTGAATATCACTTTTTAGAAGTTAAAAAAAGCTCGGAGTTTTGATGTCTTTTTTTAATGGTGCAAAATATAAAATATAAAGCAATTGATTACAATGATAATCATTCTTAGTAGTTTCACTTCACTGTTTTATATTTTATTTTTATATATTTATTATATTTTCTTCGAATCTACATGTTCAAGCAATAGATTTGAAACATTTTAACTCATAATTCATGAGCAAAAAAATTTTAAATCCATTATATATTTTTATTTGTTGTTTTTATTTACATTAATATTTAAGAGGATAAATGGCGGTCACATGTTTACGCACATGTAACCGCGAACATTTAGATATAAGAGAAATTCTATATAATAATAGTAATCTTTTTTTACAAATATCTTGAAAACTAAGACTAAACAGCGATATCAAACAAAGGAAAAAATTGTTCAAAATATTCATTTCTATTCATAATATATTAAAAATTATCGAAATTGGTGAAGATCCTTTTATTCGTTTATTCCTATTCGAATAATTACTAAAATTTCTAATCAAAATTTTATTCAAAATACAAAAAATACTAAATTTTTTTTTTAAAAGTTTGATTTCATTCTTCACGATAATATTTTTTAATATGATATATTATGATCAATAAAAAAATATTTCATGTATAATTTATTATGCTATACATATGCAAACTTTCATTAAAATTAAAATTATTAGATTAGATAAATTTTTTATAATATATGAATGACAACATATATAAATGACTTCAAATCACTATATAATTTTTTATAAGATCAATATATATTTCTTCTTCAGTTTTTTCAGAATTTATTATATAATTGAAATGTATTTAATTTGTATTTAAATTTATATTTATTAGATAGTTATTGGATTTTTTATTTTATTATAATCTTTTATGTAGTTTCCTTTATGAATGCATTTATTACTTAAAATATGATTGCATGATTATTAATTTGATGATAATTATATAATTGCAATCATATTATCTAGATTAATATATTATTAAAAACAAAATTCTTCTAAATCTATTTATCAAATTGTTTTCGGTTATTTAAATATTTTATATATTTTACATTGAATAAAATTTATCTTTGCAATGACAATCGATTTTATATGGATACTCATAAAGAATGGTCTTTCGATAATAATCTTTGATGCAACACAGTCCATCATTTAAGATTAATATTATTCACTTGCTCTTCAATTTGAATTTGTTTTTGAATATTAATGTAGCGGGCAATCACTTATCGTATCATTCATTACTTTATATGATTTCAGAGAAAAAAACGTGCTTTTTTGATAATATTTTGATAATAAAATAATATTTAAATTATTAAATAAATTCAATTTTTTTAATACATCTTAATAGATTAATTCATTATTATACTTATTTTTAATCAAATATCATATATCCATATCGATTTTATTACTGTTTCATGAATTTTAAATTCACATTTTTTTAAGTGAATTATACTATAAATAATATATATATATATATATATATATAAATTATTAATATATTATTAATATTATGAATATAATAATATATAGTTATAATACAATATTTAATTATAATAATTATAATAATATTATTATATTGTAATATATTATATTTTTTCTTATTAAATAATCTGTTAAATTTAAATTTATTATTAAATAATCTATAAATTTAATTTTTATTTCATTTCTAATTTGACTTTTAATTCACAGTGTAAGTATTATGAGATAAAAAGTTAAACATATCTAAATTTACATTTATATATCTTTTCCCCATATCCTATTTTTTAAAATAATTAATAAAATGAATTGATTAACTGAACAGGTAAATTATGAAACTATTGTAGCAGTATTACATATTTACATGTTTTTATTTCAATGGTAAGATTAGAGTCAAAAATGATGTAGCTAGTTGACATTTAATAATATTTCTTCGTTTTAACATCAAATTATAAAATTTCAAATTTAAAAAAATTTTTTTAATTTTAAAATAGCTTTAATAATTTGTGTTGCTATTTATGATAATCTATTATTATTGGAATATAAATAAAAGTTGAATACGTAATTATTACATACAATTGCTTAATATCTACTATTATTTTTTTATTCTTAATAATATTCATTTATTATTATTGTAAATAAACATTTCATTTATATTGTACAATAATATCACTTCCGTAATATAATATTTATTAAATATTTTGTATTAATTCATTGTTAATCATTTACTTATTCAACGATATAAAAACCAATAGTTATTTATTTTTTTTTTCTTCAGTTATTCTTCTTCAGAAATTGTTCTTCTCTTGATTAAGAATCTTATTTATAATTTATTTATTAATTTATTTATAATTATTTTTTAAAATATATTTTAATTTTTAAAAAATTTTTTTTAATTTTTTAAATTTTTTAAATTTAAAATCAAACAATTTTTTAAAAATAATTCTAGTTTTAAAAAATTTTTGTATTCACATTATTCGAAAAAAAATATAATTATGTATTATATTTTTGTATAAGAACAATACAATTAAAATAATATTCTTTAACTTATCTTTTTGAGAAGTAAAAAATAATATAAAAAACATCAATAATTAGTGTTGACTAAAAAAATTATTTCGTTTTCTTTTTTAAATAAATTTTAAATTTCTCAAAAATTTGGAAAAATTTTTATTTTTTAGATATATCTAATGGATAAATATAAAGTTCAATATAACGAATTTAATTGTAATTATTTTATTGCTTGTATGTTACTTGTATGTTACTTATTGTTACTTATATTTTAAAATAAAAATTAACTATATAATATAATATATTATATATATAACTATATATAATAATACACTTCGAAAACGAATTATAAATAAATTCGATATTGTTCATGTCACTAATTTAATGGAATTTGTTTCAGAAGAAAAATAAAATATTTATTTGGATTATTAAAAATTTGTTTGAAAAAAATTAGATAAAATTTATCTTAAAATTTGTCTTTTTAAATTAGATGAAATTTATCTTAAAATTGTATCTTAAAATATTAAATATTGCATATAAGTTAATTAAAATATAAGTTATTTAAAATTAAATATGTTTCACTTATTCTTTATAAGATATTCTTTATAAGATCAAGATATTTTATGTTATTATTATATATAATTATCACTATATTTTTTTAGATGAAACATATTTTAATTGTTTATTTTTCATGAAAATATTTGATAATAATAATTTGATATTTGATATTAATAATATTAGTTGCATATTTTAAATATTACAAACTTTATTTATATTCTTCTATATTTTTATATATTTTTAAATTTGTTCAATTTTTCAAATTCTTATAGATTGTAATTTTTTGTATTAATAATTAATAACTCTTATAAATACTATAACATTAAAATTAACAAAAAAAGTTAATATAAAATATTTTATTTCTTAATCTTTTTCACTTAAGAATTATCAATTTAGATTTAGATTAGATTAGATTTTTAATTGATAAATTAAATATTTAAAAATTATGTGCTTGTAATCTATTTTATTTTGATTTCATTGAAAAATTATTGAATAATTTGAGTAATTATTTTGGATGCAATTTATTATGTATTAAATTATAAATTTATTTATGTATTCAATTTCGTTTATGATCGAAAGTAAATAAGTGTTAATAATAAAGTTAATAAGTGTATTTGATAGAGTAAAGCTTGTACTATTTATATATATTTATATATATTGTTAATCATAAAACAATATATATAAATAAAATCTCATTAAAAAAAGTTTGTTATTCATGGAAAAAGTTAAATGTAACTTTTATATAACTTTATATATAGAAATAGATTCATTGACACTATAATTAATAATTAAATTTGTTATGTCCAATCTCGCATTTTTGCAACAAAGAAACATTCGATAATTAGAGTTTTTATTGGCACTTATATTTATTTGAACTCTTTATATAAATCTTCATACTTGTTTTTATGAATGGAAAATTTATTTCACGATTATTATTTTTGTGATATATCTTGCAGGAAAAAAATTCTTAATTTTATAATATATATCATCATTTAATGTATATATAATATAGAAAATCAATTGTGAATGTGATAAAAAATTTTTTTTTAATAAAAATTATACCAAAATTATAACAAAAAATTATTTCTTAATGTCCATAATGTCATAAAGCATACAATATGTAATATAATCAAATGAAGAATATTTTGTTTAAAAATTAACTAAAAAATGCCAATATAAAAACTCGAAATTCAATGTTAATAATAATTACTAATTTAAAAATGATAAGAAAAGATTATTAATATTAATAAAAAATATCTACTTAATGAAAATAATTAAAATTATTTTATTTCAGTAAAATTTAATAAATTTTTTATTTAAAAGTACAGAATTTTTTTTTAAATATAAAAATATAATATCTAAAATAAAAAAAATATAAGTCAAATATAATATCATTGACATTAAAATATGCGAAATTGTTGATAGAATTATGTAAAAAATAATTAAATATTATATAGGATTTATCAATCAAATATATATTTTATATATAATATTAGAAATCTTAAGTATCAAAAAAATTAATAAATTCGTTACTTTTAGAAAATATAAAAATAATTGAATATATAAAATTCATATGATTATTATATAAAATTAATTATATGAAATTTAAAAATTGAATAATTAAGAAGTTATAAAATCGTATTAATATTAAATTAAATACTTCTATAATATAATTATTATTTATTATTTTAGAAATGGCAGTACATATGGTGCCTTTCAATCAAAAGATCCTATTTTGGCAATGGAAAAGGCTTCCGAAATAGAAGGTAGAAGTGAACATGGAATTTCTGTTCATCATCCAACCTCGTAAGTTTACTTATCTTTTATTTTTATTTCGTTAATCTTTTTACAAATATACTAATTTTATTGATTTTTGTAAATAAATTACAAATTAGGAAAATTTATTAAAATTTCTTTGATAATTTAAGTTAAAGAAAAAAATAAGTTTTATATTCACATCTTGAATATGCTATTTACAGTTTAAGATAGATTCACATATTAGAGATTGTAATCACTTTTTGTTACTATAAATACATTCTTATTTATTAAAAAAGCGAATTATCTATTAAGCGTAAAATTCTAAATTCTCTATATATGAAACATCATAAATTTAAAATCATATAATTATTTTTAGATTAATTATTTTCTAATAAAAATTACTTTATTAATTTTATTTTTTAAATGATAAATAAAAATTTAAATAATTATATAAAATTATTAATAAATATAGAATTAATAAAAATGGATAGATATTTTCATATTTTAAATTTAAAAATTATTAAAATTTATTATTAAAATTTATTAATAAAATTTATTAATAATATTTAAAAATATTAAAATAAATTTATTTCGTAGTTTTCTTTTGTTAAAGTAATTTTAAATATAATTTTTTTTTAAATCAATGATTATATGTTATTAAAAATATTATTAAAAAATTTATGAAATAATGTTTTATATTTTTTTTTAATTATTTAATTTCATTTTTATAAGAAACATTTTTGTTAGACAGAATATTATATCAGTGATTTTTGTTATAAGAATAAAATTAAATAATAATTAAATGGATCATTTTTATGATTAGAAAATTTGAATAACAATATATTCTTTTGTTCCTCATATTCAAGAATTCTATTAAGAAGTTTATTTTTACATTTTCATATTATTATTCTATTATTATTATTCTATTATTTTACTATACACTTAAGATATAATGAGGAATGTTACAAGAAATGTAACAAGAAGGAAATAATTTATAGAATAATTATCATTTTCCATAATATTTATGAAATTATTTTAATAAATAATAAGAAATCTATATAAATGTAAAGAAACTTTAGGATTAAAATTTTTCTTCCAAAGAGAAACAGAATAATTTAAAAATTAATAAAATTTTTTCTTATAAACATCTAAATTGATTTATAACATATTAGAAATATATTTTCTGTAATATGATAATATGAATAATTAAAGTGAAAATTTCAGATTATATTTTATATCTATTTTCAATAAATGAATGTATTTCGCCGAAGATCAGGTACAATTCTATTCATTGAAGGATATTTAAATAATACAGATAAAGAATTTCATGTCAAGGACATCATTGTAACAATTATATGTTAAATATGTATATGTAAAAAAAAAATTATATGTTATACAATATGTTTGAAATATATATAATATATATATGTAAATACACACACACACATACACACACACACACACACACACACATGTCATTATTTCTATTATAAATACGAAAAAATATTTCAAAAATTAATATTATACTATTTTTATAATTATTTTAATTATATATTTTATATTTATATTGAAGCATCTTCAAAATATTACTTATGCATATATTTTTCTTAACTTGTTAAGTTATTAACTTTCAAAATGTACATGTCGTCCGTAATTAATTTTTCTAGATGGAACATATTATGCCATCGAAATCAGTTTTTTGATTGTGCGATTTTTTTTTGTGAAAGTTTGTAAAAATAGTTTATTACATTCCGATTGAAAATATATTTTAGAATTATGCTAACAAATAATTATTACACATGAAAAATACAACAACTGAAAAAAAAAGAAATAATTCCAATACATTCTAATAGATATGCAATATACGTATATATTTAAAATGAATGAACATAATGTATACATTATATATCATTTCATTTTGCTTGTATTTTGATTGTATCTTATTATTCGATTATATCAATCCTTATTTTAATTTTGATGTACTTATATAAATAAATATTTCTAGTTTGTAATATTTTTTTACTATTCTAAAATAAATAATTATAAATAAATTTTAAGATAAAGATAAAAGAATAATTTTTGTATTATTATATCTCTAACTTTTTTCTTTGTTAATATTTTTATTTTTTTATGTATATAAAATTTTATATATAAAATTATTCAAAATTTTTAATTCAATTCTTCTTTTAGATTTTAGAATTTTAGATTTTAGAATTTTTAAGCTCTAAATTTTTAAAAGTTTCTTTTAGGTAACTCTAATTATATTTTTTAAAGAATATTTATTAAATAATATAAATATAATAATAATAATAATATAATATAATATAATAATAAAAATAATATAATAAAAATATTTATAAATTCTTCATCTTCATATATTGTTATACGATATTAAATTCTTAATTATTAATATTGTGTAATATTTAATGTCTTTTTTTTCTATCTTGTGTTATGAATTGAATAAAATTCAATTCATTTCTTTAATTATAGTGTTATTATTGGCATAAATTTGTTACACGTTTTTTCTGAGATGATATTAATATATATCATACATATAGTAGTTCATGTATGATGTAGAAAAATAATTTTCTAAATTTATGAGCATATTAATGCAAATCATGATAAAATAATTTATAATTAAATAAATGACGAATAGAAAAAAACTTTATTTATTTTTATTATCATTTTATTGATAATACTTAAGATTTTGTAAAACATATTTAACTTGAATCTATGTATCTACATAATAATATCTATGACGATGATTAAAGAAGCACATCAAACTTAAATTTTTCTATAAACTACAAAAGCCAAAACCGAATCTCGAAATAAATATTGGCATAAGTTCTCATTAATCGGCGTAATTTCTACATTTAACTTTTTAGAGAATCTCTATTATCATATTAATAGTATTTTTGGTTATATAATTATATGTTTCAAAAATTGTGTGAAATATTTTTTTGCAATTATGTTTAAGAATTTCAAATGAAAGTTAAAATAAATTTTTTTTTATACTTTATTCATTAAATATTATTAAATAAACATTAAACATTAAATTTAATTGATTTTATTAATTAATGATTTATAATTATAATTGTTATAATGATTATAGTAATTATAATCAATTTATAATTGATTAATGATTTCGAATCATTTTTTGATTTTTTATCAACAACTTGATTTTGGAAAATAAGTAATATTAAAATAAAAACGCTTCAATAAGAATCATATAAAATAAATATTAATTATTGCAAAAAGAATTTAATTATTAACCTTTATCGAAATCAGTTATCGAATTGATAGTTAAAATAGTTAATTATATTAATAATTAAGTATTATATATTAGTAATTAAATCGCAATTAAAGATATTTATTATTATTAAAAGATATTTTAATAATGATAAAGTATTTATAAAGTACTTATATAATAATAATTTGATAATAAATTTTATCACTATTATAAATCGTTACACAATTAAATTAAAAATTTAATTATTAATTATTAATATTAATAATGATTGAAGTACGATATTATTATTTAATTATTGATTAAATTTTTATTCAACTGTGATATATAATTTAAAAAAATAAAGTTGATAAATAAATATCATAAAAAATATTAAATTTATTATCAAATGTAACTTGTTATTGAATTTTATGCAATTGGATTTATTTAAAATTATTTTTCAATATTCTATAGAGAATCTTATTCTCTTAGAATAAAGCGTTAGAAAATGGAAGAAATTATTTTTAACTAGTGAGACATTAAATATTTATGTGTCAAAAAAATACTATTCAATTTTATTTTAATTTGTAATTTTTTATTTTTTTTTTTTATTTCACTTATTCGAATAATAATTATGTTCTTTTTAAATGAATGATATTTGTCTATGAATTGTAAATAATTAATTACAAAAAAAGCAAAAAGCCTGTATAGATTTAATAATAATATAGATTTTCAACTTTAGTTGATTGGATCATTTGATTTTAAAGTAGATTGAGTGATAATATATAAAAAATATTTAAGAAATTTTATATTAATATTAATTTTTGAAGCTATTAACGTTCATTAAAGATCGAATTTTTTTTCAATTTATTTTTATTTGTTATTTGTTATTTATTTATTATTTTATTTTGTATGTTTGCAAATAATTTTATATGTTTATAAATAATTTTTATATTATATTTATTTCTATATTATAAAATATTATATATATATCTAACTTATTAAATATTTGTTTCTAAATTAATAAAAAATTCTTTTTTACAAAAATTTCTTATTAATTTTTATTTAAATCTAATTTGAATATGAAATGATACAAATATATTAAACATAAGTAAGTTAAGTAAGTAAGTTAAGTATTTTGATAAAAATTATTGTTATAGCTATAAGAATTCTATCAAATAAAAATTAAAAGTAGTGAAAATTATTAAATTATTTTTTTAATTTTTAAATTTTAAATCATTAATAATATAACATATATATATAATATCTTTAATATTTCTCTAAAAATTAAATAATAATAATAATAATATTTCTCTAAAGTATTAAATTAGATAAAAATATTTCCTATAAATTTTTACCAAATATTTTATTAAAATCTTTTTTAAAATTGAATCATCAAAAAATATAAAGACATCGATTAGAAAGCAATCCTTAAAAAATTCTTATTTGTTGTTTATAATTAAATTTTAATAAGTTAAAAATCAACGAATATTTTTATATTAATCGCAATAAAATCGTATAAAATTATTATTTTAATTGTTGAAATATTTTTGGCTTAAATTATTGTAAATATTTATAAAAAGTTATTAAATATAAAAAGTTATTTATATTGAATGAATAATTACAGGTATTTAGAAACAATGATGCACCTATTCAAAGGTAATGTCGGTTCGGGAATCTTTGCATTAGGGGATGCATTCAAGCATGCTGGATTACTGCTAGCTCCTCCACTTACCATGTTTCTCGGGGTTATTTGTGTTCATGCTCAACATATTCTTGTATGTATAATTCATATTTTAGATATGCTTAATAAGTGAATATTTAATAAGTAACTGCGCATTCTTTATATTTCATATATAATTTTTAATAATAATTTTCTAATATATATGTATATAATTAAATATATATGTATATAATTAAATACAAAATTAATATATTAACAAAAAAAATTATTTCTTAAATATTTATTTATTTTATAAAATTTTGACAATTAAATATAAAAAATAAAAAATTTAAAAAACAAATATTACAATAATAAAATAACAACAAAAAAAATAACAAAATCATATAAATCATAATTTTCTAATCTCTTTGAATTAAATATACAATATTTATGTGTATGTATAGAATGTCTTATTTTCGTGTCTATTTTTTTGATATTTTATTTTCGAAAAACTATGGTAGCATATTTTGAGAAATAAATATACAAGGAAAATATTAGAAAAAATAAAATTAAATATAAAATACAATGAAAATATAGAATACAATAAAAAAAAAACGAAATAACAATGAATTGAGTTTTTGTCAATGCTGGATAGAAATATATTGTCAATATATATATATTTTATATTTACTTGAGATTGTTGATAAATAATATAATTTGTATTAAAATTAATAATTTATAATATTAGACTAATAATCTTTTGCTATATAATAGTAAACAAAAAATTTTATTATTATTTTGTATTTTTATTATAATTTTTTAATTTTTAAGCATTTATAAATTTATATTTATATATTTTTTTACTTTTATTCATAGAATATGCTGGTAATAATATTTTATAGAAAAATATGAGAACTATAACTTTATATTTTTTTTAAAGTTTCAGATCAATTATTATGCTTTTTTAATAATTTCATCAATTATTTTATTATATATTATATTATATAACATTATAATTTTAATATATTATATTATCATAAATTTATTGTATTCTATATTTATTATTTTATCATAATATAATATAATAAAATTTTTGTTTAATATTTAAATATTATCGTATGTATTATAGATTAAATGCAACGAAGAAGTGACGCGTCGTATTAATGATCCAAATGCTACGACTGGATTTGCTGGTACGGTAGAATTGTGCTTCGCTACTGGTCCTCTTTCACTTCGAAAATACTCTGTGTTTATGAGGTAGATATATGTATAATAAGAAAAACGTGTTCTGATACTAAATTAAATTCTTATTTCGAATCAGTTATTCAATAATAAATTGAATATTTTATTTTAAATTTTTAATATTTTTAAATTTTTCATTTTCTTTAAATTTAAAAAAATTTAATTTTAACGTGTCTTATTCTCACCTCTCTCGTTTTTCTTTATGATTATATATGATTATTTCTATATGATTATATCATCTTATGTTACTTTGTTTCAGAAAATTGGTTAATATATTTTTATGTATCACACAACTTGGATTTTGCTGTGTATATTTTGTTTTCATTGCGAAGAATATGAAACTGGTAAGTTTTCAATGTTTAATTTTGCTTTTATAATTTTTATTGAGAAATTAAATTCAAAGTTTTAATCATTTAAATATTGAACACTCTAATTATAAATTTTTAAAATAAACTTTAAAGTAAATTAACTTACTTTATTATTCAAAATATACAATACACTATATACTATAAAATATACTATATATAAAAATTAGTTGAAAAAAAAAGAAATTTTTTTGTATAAAACTTTATTTTCAAAAAAATCTAGTTTGAAATTTCTTCAAATATACATATATATACATATGTGTATACATATATAAATCAATTAATTTGTACTCTAACGTTAATACAAGTTCTTGACAATATTGATATATATATTTTGGATTAATATTTCGATTTCCATAAAAATAAAATCTTAAAAGAAGAAAATTTTATTTTATATTTACTTTTGCATATTTGTTTTTGTTTTGTAATTCATTTTAAAATATATGCATTTTTAATTTATATATCGATGAAATTCACTAGAGTAAAAGAGCGAATTAAAAATGTAATATTTCTATTAATAAATCTATTTATTATATTTAGTATATTGCATTTAACTTTTGTTAAACTAATTTTTTTTTATAGGTGATGGACGTATACGGAATTGAGATGGATGTTCACCAACACATGGCTGTCATCCTGATTCCTATAATGCTGAGCACATGGATCAGAAATCTAAAATACCTAGTGCCTGTCTCTTCGATGGCGAATTTTCTGGTTATAGCTGGCTATGTCGCCACTATGTACATAATGTGCAACGATCTACCATCGATTCATGAGAGGCGATACATCGCCGATTGGCATGATTTGCCTTTGTTTTTTGGCACTGTGATATATTCTTTCGAGGGTATCACTTTGGTAAGCTGCCTTTATGTATTATATATATTTATATAACGCGTTATAAATTTGACAACAAATCGTTTCATTTATATTGTTGCCCTTTCTATTAAAAAATAAACTTAAAAAATGCTATGCTCATTTTGAAGTAATTTAGATTAATGAATTATGAATTATGAATTATCTTCTATAATATATATTTTTTGCGAAGAGAGATTAAAAAAAAGTCAATTGTAGAATACTTATAAGTTTATTAAATTATTAGAAAATTATATATCAAATTTTTATTATATATTTATATAAGTTATATATATTTTTATAAGTTTATTAAATTATTAGAAAATTTATATATCAAATTTTTAATAATTGATGATGAATTTCCTTACAATAAAAAATAAATTTTTGTGGCAAATTTGAATTCGAATTATTTATTTTATATTCTTGTTAAATGTTGAATACTATTAAACAGTAAGTTGTAAAATGACTTAATCAAAAGTAACAATAAAAAAAAATATTTAATAAAGAAAAGAGGAATAAACTATATTATATAGATGTGGATCGTATTGATATCTTTGTTCTATTATGCTGAGCTCATTATGTCGCGTCGCATAGTAGTTCAAAAATGGAAACAGACAAAACAAAATCAAAACAGCAATCGCGTCCAGTGACACCTAATTCACACATAATACACAATATATATATAATACAAAATATATGACTCGCATCTTTACATATATAAACTCATATTTCCACTCGACGAATATCTTTATAAAATTATACAGTCATGTCAAAACATTTAT
Source organism: Apis laboriosa (assembly GCF_014066325.1). Taxonomy (NCBI): domain Eukaryota; kingdom Metazoa; phylum Arthropoda; class Insecta; order Hymenoptera; family Apidae; genus Apis; species Apis laboriosa. The sequence continues at coordinate 141,206 of NW_025224820.1, read as the reverse complement.
ATTTTTAATACCATTCTGAGATAAAAAGATAAACTTTGAAATTTTTGCTTCAGGAATATTTTCGTAAAGGGATCGGTTAATTATTTATCAGTTTTAACATATTGAACATCTATTTCTCCTTTCTATATTTTTCGCAAATAAAACTATGTATCTATATGCTTAGACACAATTCTGAATTCTTTATTAAAATAATTGTAACTTGATTATCACAATAAATCGGCGTTGGCAAATTTTAAAATTTTAAAATTTAATTCTACAAGAATTTGTTCTATCTAACTATGTAACTTCTTTCATTACCGAATACAAAGCTATAAATTCTGTCTCAATTGCTGAAGTAGCAATCATACTACGTGACAATCATACTACAGAAACACCGTTCAAAACAAATCCTGACAAATCCATTCAGTAGTGCTCTTTCTAGTATCTATGTCGTTTGCTCAAAGTCACAATATACTATTAAAATTGAATATTTTGACGTAAACTAAACTGTAATTTATCATTCCTTTTAAATATTTAAATATTCGTTCATTAACTCCATTCCAATGATTTCTACTTCTATAAATTGACTTAATACGCTTACAATGAATGACAGATCAGATCTTACAGTCACCATTAAAAACATTAATATACCATAGTTATATCCAACATTCTTTTTGTTTTATCAGTAATTTTAGTGAACTCAATTTAACATTAGGATCAGCAGGCATTGCAATTGAAAAACAGTCTATATGATTAAATTTATTTAATATTTTTTTTGCATAAGATTTTTGAAATTTCTTTATATTTGCATTCCAACAAAATATTCAGCCTCCGAATATTTTATTTTGAACACTCGATTGAGATTAAAAAATAAATCATTCATTTTTAAACAACTATTACAAATTATCATCATCAACATACATATGTAATTAACGTTTCTGAAATCAAATAATATATACATATAATATTATTTCTAAAAAATCAAACTATATTCATATATAAATTTATTGATTCTTTTATTCCATTGCCTTGATGCTTATTTTAATCCATACAAACTTTTTGTGACAAACACACACATCATCTAATTTAAAACAAGTTGATTGTTCCATGTAAATAAGTCTTTTAAATCACTATACAGAAATACACGTCTTCACGTCGAGTTGTATCAATTCCAGATTCATTATAATAGCAACCGATATTAGTATTCATATTTCACGACGGAGAGAACGTTTCTTTGAATCAATGCCATCTTTTTGTACATAGCCTCTTACAAGATTGGCTTTATAATTATAAATTGTCTCATTCGTTTTTTTTGAAAATCCAGCGATTTAAAATAATATTAATATTACTTAGTCTTGGAACTAAAACCCATGTTTTATTTTCTTCAAGAGATTCTTCGTTGATTGCTTCTATCCATTTATTCAAATCTTCTGTTTCTAATGCTTTTTGAATAGTTTGTCATAAGCAGCAAAAAATGTTTCAGCCATTTTAAAATGGGCTTCTATTGACATTGAATATCTTCCATGAAACAGATAAAGATCTCGTTGAATCAGGTGTCGAAGATTTTTCGTTTTCTTTAATAGCTATATCAATTCATTCTTATCGATTTTATTCGCTTTCATATTTATTTTATTTGTCTTGATATCAATGAACTCAATTATCTCTATAGGCTCAGCTAAGTTTTTCGTTGAAAATAATATTTTCGAATGTAACATTTCTTCGCAATAAGATCAAATAAAAACAATAAGTCTTATTTTCTTCGCTATAATCTATTATCAAATATTTTTTTGAATTTATCTCCTATTTATTCCTTTGATCTTTCGATATATAAGCATAATAATTTTTTCCGAAAATTTGTAAATGAGCTACAGATGCCTTTTCGCCATATCATTTTTCATACGGTATTGATTCTTCCAAGATTTCCGTAATTGTCCAATTTTAATGTAAATAGCTATAGCTATCGCCACAGCCCATAAATATAGCAATGATTTCTTTGCAATATATACTTTTGATTCAATATTTTGAATTCTACTGATTTAATAATTGTTCTATTTTATCTTTCGATAAATCTGTTTTGTTCCACACGTCATTGTTTGTTATTTAATGTTGTTTTTTGAAAATAAATAATTTTTGACCTTTCTATTACAAAATTTTTTGCCACAATTAGTTCTCAGTATTTTTATGTTCATTCATTTATATTTTATAAAACTGTTACAAATAATTGAGAACTTCTATTTTCTTTTTCAAGAAATAAACATAACAATATTTTAAATATTCATCCTTTAATAATATCCTTAATACGATTCATCCCAATAATCTTTAATACGATTTTTCAATAAATGGTTGGCATAGATCGACATGAAATATTTCTGTATGCTTAATCCTTGCAGATTATTCTTTCGAAAAAGTTCTTCGATACTGCATATATACATTCTTCACAATAAATATCACTTTCTATTACTACTACTACCTATTACTATCTATTACACTATTGATTTTCAAATCATGCACATTTGAATTTATTACCATATGTCGCAATGTTTTAAAATTTACGTGTCCTAATCTTTCATGCCACTATTCCGGTATAATACTCATTAACATATTTGCTTCTGTTACCAGCATATTCAGTATCAACGTAAAATTTAATTTATATAATTTGTTATTAAGATTATTTGCCTTAATAATTAATTTATTGTTCTTATAGAAATATACATTTTATATACATATATTTATATACATATATTTATATACATATTATATACATATATTTATATAAAATGTATATACATTTTATATATTTATATTTCATCATCTTCAAAAATAATTCTCATTCCTTTTTCTGAAGCATATTTGATTGACAACAAATTCTTCTTTAATTGCAGTATAATATACTACAGTATAATATACTTCACTGATTGTGTAACACGTATACATTCCGTTAACATTTATCTTATCACTTTACATTGATGTCTTTTTTGCCTTTAATACATAATATATCGCCCACATGTATGTATTTTCTATGTATATTTTCAAGTTTTTGAACCATTCTTTTCAACAACATGTGTTTCAAAAACATGTATTCTGTCGTATCCGAATCGGAAAACCATGTATCTTTATCTTTTTGTGGAACATCCTCTAATTAAATAATTCAGCTGAATCAGGATGTTTTTTATTTTTATTTTCTTTTTCATTGAGCTACCAAGGATTGTCCTTTCGTATGTGACTTTTTCAATGTACAAGCCCAATATCACGAGCCCAATGTCCGGATTTTCTGCAGAAATGAGATTTATTATTTTTTTTTTATATTTGTATCAAGACCACAAGAATCACGAGAATTAGGGGAAATACAAAGATCACAGCGAATATGGTTTTTTTTATGTCCTCTCATAGTAGAATCAATATAATATTCTTCTCAGGATATTTGTATATTTCGTATTTTTAATAACATTTCTTCATTTATTAAGTAATCTGTTAATGACTCAATTGTCTGTTCCGTTTGTAATATAGCATACCAGGCTGTGCAAACATTATCATATTTTGTTCTTAAACTTGATAAAAAAAATTTTTGCAATAATAATAGAATCTTTTTCTTTTTATTCCATATTTATGTTTTCCAATCCTTATGCCAGCGAAATTATTTTCAAAATGCGATGGATTCTTTCAGATCCATTTTTGCATTTATAAATTGATCCAAAAGTACTTGCACTGATTGATCATTTTTCTGAACGTATGATTTGCAATTGTGCAATTCACATTTGTGCAACAGTAGAACATCTGATAAATGTCTTAATTAAAATTTCTTATCAAAAATGCTTGAGCTTCAGCATCTTTTTGAATCCACGATCCACAGTATCTGCTTATTTTCAGGTCTGAAAGTCGAACTATCGATATACATTTTCATATACATTTTATTCTCCATCATGTAAATTTGCATTTATTGTTTTCATAGCTGATAGTTTTGTCCATTGAAATTATGAAAATGATACAGTTTTGCTTCAACTACTTTTATTTTATTTTTAATTTTAATTTTTAACAGATACAAAATTTTCATATTGAATTACAAAACTTTATAGCATCTCTTCAGTATCAAGTCACTCACTACAAAATAACGGAAGACAATAAGCCCATAACCTATTAGGGAATAAATTGTGAAATGATTTGACCAAAAATAATAGTAAGAAAGAATATATTTAAAAAAGGAAATAGAAATAAACTATATAATATATATATAATATAATATAATATATATATAATAAAAATAATATAATATAATATATATATAATATAATATAATATAAATGACTCGTGCCGATGTCTTTGTTTTACTGTACTGAGCTCACTATGTCGCGTCACACGATTCAAAAAAGGAAACAGCAAAACAATCGAAACAACGATCGCGTTCAGTGACACTTAATTCACACATAAATACATAAGATATGAGTCGCATTTATATATAAAATCAACAAATACAAAATTTGATATTAATTGTTGCAATTAAAAAATATTTAGAATTGGTAAATATAAAGATATCATTTTTTAAGAAGAAATTAGTATTGAAATAAATAAAAAATAATCTATTATATTTATATCTTACTTTTTGTTTAAATTTATTTAACAGAATATCGAAAGATGAAATACATTAAAAATATATAAAAAAACAAAAATAATTATAAATTATTATTATAAATATAAATTATTTAATAAAGTATTAATTCGATAAAAACATTATAAACATGTTGTATTCTATAAGCTTCTATATATATAAAGTATTTTATACATTATCTTTTAAAATTTTTCAAAAATTAATCAATTTTTTTTCTTAATGTAATGTAAATTATATACATATATTTTTCAATAAAATATTTTATAAAAGTATAATATTTTCATATTTTAATTAAAAATTAATAAAATATGTTGAAATTTAATTCTTGATATTGATTTAATATTCTTTTAATATAATATCAATTATTTTTTATTAATAGATCTTTTTTATATTTCAGGTTTTACCTCTGAAAAATGAAATGAAGAAACCGAGCAATTTCAGTAAACCACTCGGAGTTTTAAATGTTGGAATGGTGATTGTCGGTGGAATGTTCGTCGCGATGGGTTTTATATCTTATTTAAAATATGGTGATGTAGTAGCTGGATCCGTAACATTAAACCTTGAATCTAAGGAAGTGTAAGTATAGAATTTACTTTTGTAAATCAAAATCTCATTATTATATAAAGTTAAAAATCTCTTATTTCAGTATGTATTATGTATATTAGTATATATTATTTATATTAATTATTTTTTAAATTATAATTTGTCAATAGTATATTTAATATTATAAAATTTATTTTCTTTTTTTATTGATGAATTTTATATTATAAAATTTTATAAAAACTAATTATAAGTTTTTTATTAAAATAAGAATCAGGAGATAGAAAAATTCCTTTTATTTATATTTATTTATTTTGTACTATATAATTTGATACTATATAATTTATTTTGATTCAACTTTTCAATATGATTTAAAATATTAAATTCCATTAAGTTCTATATAAAATATTTCATTTTTTTTTAGTAAAGAAAAGCATATTTGTATGATATTTGTATGATTTCGTATGAAAGGCATGTTATTATCTTTTACCATGAAAATTAATATATTGCAATGATTTTTCATTTATAGTTTCACTTATATTATTATTTATTAAATATTATTAAATATATATTATAATCACTTATATTATTATTTATTATATTATTTATTAAAGTGGAAGGAATACATTCGGATAATTGTATAAAAAAAAAACATATTTATCATTTATTATGAAAACATATTATATATATATAAATAATTTTTAAACAATAGTTTATTTTGTTTTTTAATGACATAAATTAAAGTTGAACAATTTGAATTTGAATGAATCAATGAAATCTAACGTAATTAGAATTTGATTTTGATTTAATGATAACAAATATACATATATAATATATTAATTTTCATTACAGAAATTTAAATGTGATCTTTTTTTTTAACAAAATAGAGTTTTCACAAACGTTCTAATATTTTTTAAAAGAAATAAATTATTTCTGATAGCAAAGATAAAATATATTCTTTGTAAGAAATTAATTCTTTTTCTTGAATAATCGAAATATTTTTTATATCGAGATATTTTTCTTAAGATAAATGAAATATTACTTTTTCATATTTTATATATATTATTATACTATAAAAAATTACAACAGAAAATGATATATATAATATAATATAATATAATATTTATAAAATGTAATAATTAATAATAATATTTAATTATATAATAATTAAATATAAAAATAATTATTGTAAGAAATATATTTGTTTTATATTGATTTAGTAATAAATTATGATACATTTAAATATGCACTACATTAAGAATAATTAAAATTCTATCATGCAAAATGATAGAAAAATAGCAAAATGAAAAAGAAAATACATATTTTATTACAGAAATATTTTATTATGTAATTTTCTGTTGCATACAAAGGATGGATGGAAAAATCATCGTCAAGCATTCAAGGTTTCTATCATATAGATTATTTAGAAGTATTATGTTCTTTTATAAAATATTTTGTGTAATATTGTAACAACGTGCTTTTTTTTATTTATTCTGTTAGCATTTAATAATAATAAGTTACTTAATAAACTATTGTACTTTGTATGCCAAAATTTGCATGCTTTGATAGATTTAATATTACTGAATAATTTTTTATGAAATAATTGTGATAAAAAGTTAAAGTGAATAGAATTTTATGGTTTTTTGACAGAAAATAATCGAAGAAAATATTATTTAAATATTCATAAGATATTATTATTATTTTTTTACAGTTTACCTCAGTGTATACAAGTTGCCATTTCATTGAGTATCTTACTCACATATGCATTGCAATTCTACGTTCCCATTGCGATTATATGGCCGAAAATTGTGAATCGTTTTGGTCCCTTTAACTGGCCTGTTTTGTCAGAAACTATTTTTCGTTCTACAATGTGTTTATTAACATGTAAGTTTAATATTTAAATTTTATATATATCAAGTTAAAATTTGAATATGAATGTTTTTAATTTTGTAATATTTTAAAACTCATTTTCTTTCTATTATTAAGAATCACATTATTTATTTTCTTTAAACATGAATTTTATCTTCATCTTTAATATTTTAAACTATTAATAATAAAATTATATTAATATTTTAAACTATTGAAATTCTCTTGATTATTGCTTATTATTATGATTATCGTGAATAAAAAAATTAAAAAATATATAAAAAAGTATATAAAAAAAATAAAAATATATATATAAAAAATATGTATAAAAAGAATTGTTTGTCTAAAGAAAGAAAAAATTATCAAGAATTTATTCCATCTATAGAATTATAAAGAAGTTTCTGCATAAGATAATTGGCCACAATTTAGTGTTTGAGATAATAAGCAGAGATATGGAATATTAATGGAAAGTTTTATCATTAAAGGAATCCATCAATGGGTGTCTGAATTTTTTTTTTTAAATATTATAGCCATTTTTGTGCAAAAATTCATATAAAAAAATATACTTTTTAAATTAAGATTGTAATATAATAATATTATTTACATATTTATTTATATAATATTTAATAAGGAGATTAGAAAAAAAATAGTAATTATTTAGAATCATAGTTATCTTACTGATTTCGATAATTTTTAAATATGTTGTTGATTTCTTTTAATAATTCTATCAATTGATTCTTCCAATATTCTTTTCTTTATATATTATTATCTCTCGGCCTTAATTTTTTGGAGATATTTATAAAAAAAGATTACTATGAATATTGTTTGTATGTATACATATATGACAAAATATGCACTAGTATACTAATGTTTATCAATTGTTTATATAAATACTTTATTATTGTAAGAATATGTATAACATGTATAATATGATATATAAAATATCATAAATCGGCTATTATTAAAAATATACTATAATGAGCTAATATTATTATATTTCACTATTGGATAATTTAGATTTTTTAGATCTAGAATGATCAAAGGAATAACAATATTGACATTAATCATATATTTAGTATTTATTATTACAACATTAATCATAATTTTAGTATTTAATAATTAGAAATAATTTAAACATGAATTAGAAAATTGAAATTATAGAGAAAATCTATATTTCGTGACAAAATTATAAGACAACCTATAATTTTTAGTGTTTCTCTAATGTACTCAAATATATATATATATATACACATATATATTATAACATATATTATATATATATCAACATTTTCTATATTATTAAAAAAAGAATAATTTATATTTATTAAATATAATAAAATATAATAATATATAAAATATAATATAATATATTAAAATTTATATATATATAAATATAAAATTAATATATAAATTTTTTTGTATATATATATATATATATATATATATATATATTTTAATAATATAGAAAAAAGTTAATTGTAATTTACATTTTTTTTCTACAAATTTGATCTTTACGTTAAAAATGAATGCAATAAACTTATAAAATAGATTTGACAAAACAATTATATATTCATTATTCAAAAAACAAAATGTGTGAAAATGTAAATATTACATAACCAAATATATTTATAACCAAGTTTTTGAAAATTTTTTCGGTATATACATAATCTCAAATAAACTATATGTTTTAATTATATTAAACTATAAACTTAATTACATATTAAATTAGTTTAAAATTCAAAAAATTATGATAAAAATTTCACTACCAGATATTATATTAATACAATTACAACATTTCATGATATATGGATATATACATATATACATATATACATATATATATATATATACACACACACATATATATATATACACACACACACACATATATATATACATCATTAAATAAATTGAATACAATTATTTGCAATTTATACAATTTGCGACTTATTACAATAATGTTGAAGATTCTGAAATAATTTTAAATTAAAACAAAATATTTTTAACATTTTATAATAACTAGATAGATAATAACTATAGTAACTAGAAGATAATATAAATCAAAACACATATAATAAAAATAAACGTTATATCTATATAACTTAATAATATCAAGTTTATCTAGAAAAACTTAAGATTATCATAGTTAAAAAGCATAAACTTTTTTTAAATTCTAAAAAATTATAAAAAATTCTGAAGAATTATATGCCATTAATAAAAATTAAGTCAAAATTTTAATGATTTCTGTTGATTAAACATTTATAATAGAGAGAGTCAAAATTTTAAATTATTAAAATTTAATGTTTTATCATTTTGTCACTAAACGAAATTATATTTAAAAAATGCTGAATCTTTGAAATTGATTTCACATTTTTTTAGAAATTTTTTGTCATCGAAAAAATTTCCCTACATATAATTCATTATGATTTATATGCATCATGCACAAATTGTCATTCAAATTGGAATTTTTTAATTAAATGAATTTGTTCTAAAATGGAATATGAAAATTTTTGTTTTTTGTTATATACATATAATCTTAAAAGAAAATAATAGCATTTCTATGATTTTCAGTTTTCTCGAAATTAATATTAATGCTGATATAAATTTTATATATATAAGATATACTTTCCATAACAATAGAAATTCAATGGCAATTAATATTTTTTTTTAGAAATTTGATATATTTATATAGAAAATGAATAAGAAAAAATAATAACACAATTATGAAAAATAAGAGAATATTGAGAATGGAAAAAAATTTTAAATATTTAGCTTTTATATGCTGAATGAAAATCTAGCTATAAAAATTGTCTATCATATTAATGGATAAAAAATATTGATTTTTGCTTTGAAATAATTTTTTTCAATATTTTTGTCAACTATATTATATATATAGAATAATATATATAGAAATATTTTTTCCTTATAGAATCAAATTTGATGTCATCATAAGATTTTTTTTGTTGACATATACCGTTTTGAAGTTATTCTATTTTTAATGTTATGAATAAAAATTTATTGAAAAGTATTATATTTTGATACTTTGAAGAATCATAAATATATAATTTCATTCTATTAATCTAATAGTTAAAAAAAATAAAGTCGAATGAAAATTCGAAGGAAACACTGCTTTTTTGTTTTTGTTGTTTTCATTAGATTAAGAATGGAATAATTTCAAAGTATTATATAGTTCAAAGTATATTGATAAAAAAATTTTTTAATAATAAATCGACTTTATGGGGAAAATATACAATACAATTGATAAACATATTGAAAAAGAATTTCTTTCTTTGGTTATATTTTATGAAGTAAAAATTCATATTTTATATTCATTTATTTTCTAAATCTAATGTAATAAAAAATTTTTATAAATTGTTTCAAATTTAACATACAAAAATAAGAAACTATTTCATTTTCAATAATAAAATGTTAATCTTTTTTTGAATTTTTCTTATATATTATAATTTTGTGCACGAACAAATACAATTTGTAGAAAAAAAAATATGTTATAATTGGTTTTCTTATATATTATTTTCATTATTATTAAGGAAAAAATAATTATGGATATAATTATATGAATGTATTTGCACCTATATGAATATAGGTGCAAATATATATTAAATTCGAGAAAAAGTAAAAATCATAAAATATCTTATATCTACTTTTTCATGTAAGCGATCTATACGAGTTTCTTTAGCTCAAAAATATTAAATTAAAAAAAGTATTCTTTCAAAGAAATTATTATGTATATCAGCAATATCAATTTATATATATAAATATATATATATATAAAACTATTTATATTATTAATTATAATTATATGTATGTAATTATATAATTATTATTTATAATATATAATTATAAATCAATATATGCAAATATTTAAATGACATCATTATATTATTATATTCATTATCATTATACAATTTTAATTTAAAAATTTAAAAAGTATATATAAAAATATATTTATGTAAATTAATTTCACAAAAATAGCCATAATTTAAGGATAATTAAATCATTATGAATGGATGAATTTTAACATTTCAGATATCCACTGATTAACGTTGTTCTAAATATTAAAATTTTATTATAATATACAAATTTTTAACATTGCGATGAATTTATTCTTTTTTTAGTCTTTTCTAATTTTCTAATTTTCTAATTCTTTTCTATATTTTTTCATTTAAATGTAATAAAAATATTTTAATTATCTTTTTATCTAATTATCAAATTAGATAAATAAATAAATTTATATTAATTTTATGAAAGATAATATAAATTGAAAATAATTATATAAAAATATTTTTATTGTAATTTAATATAAATTTTATAAAAATATTATGTTACAGTTATTCTAGCTGAAGCGATACCTCAACTGGGTTTGTTCATATCACTAGTCGGCGCAGTTAGTAGTACTGCTCTAGCATTGATATTCCCACCAATCATTGAAATGGTTGTATGCTGGCAAAATGCATCCTTGGGCATCTGTACAATATTGAAAGATATCCTGATAGTTTTGATCGGTTTTCTTGGTTTCATTACTGGGACGTATGAGAGTATAACTTCAATCATTAAAGCGTTTAGTACGTAATAATTAGATTAGTTTGTTGTATAAATCGTTATTAGTTTTTTAAATGTACGTATACATATGTAGATACATATACATTCTACAATACTAATAGATCATGACATCTACATTGAAATTCTCTAGATTATTGTTAATAATAATATTATTTATTAGCGTAGTAAATTTTTTTAAATGAATCATATAAAAAAATCTATACATTATATTCATTATATTTGGAATCCTTTATTTAATATATTGTTTGCGTTCGGATTTAGAAAAAAATACTTGTTATCTGTGATTTGTTTTTGAATCAATGATTCAATTAGAATTTTTAAATTTTGTAAATAGAATAACAAATCTCAAAATCGTGAAAAAGTTGTAGTTATCGATTTCTATGTTGATTATATTATTATCTATATTAGAATTGCATCAATATCTAATGCAACACAATATCTTTTATATGGAATAATAATCTATTTATAAAGATCTTTCTCGTAAAGGAATAAAAGATTGGAGAAATTGGCTATTACGATCGAATTGTGTAATGATATATAATTAATATAATGGCCATAAAATATAGCCATATTGAAATAATATATTTCTGAAACTAAAATAATTTGAAATCTTATTAAAAAATAAATATTATTATTAAATAATAGAATAAAAATTAAAATAGTCCGAAATTTTATTATTTCATTATAAAATATATTTTATTTATTCTATTATTATTCTATGTCTATTGTAAATGATAAAATATTTTGAAGTGAATTTACTAAATGAACTTATATTTGACAGATTATTAAACAAACAAAATTTTAAATTTCCTGAACATTAAAAATTTGCATATAATTCTTTAATTGATGAAGTCATGTGAATATATTATTTTTATTATTTTTTAATATAATATAATATAGATATATTATATTATCTAATAATAGAAAAAATATTTAAAAATATTCATTTTTTACAAAATTACATTGAAATGATCAGATATTTCTATGACAAATTGCACATTGTATGAAAAAGACAAAAAAAACTTAGCATATTATGAATATTGTTATAAATAGTGTTACTTGTTTATGTCTTGAACGAGGAAATCTAGATTTATAATAAATAAAATATGATATATAGACTATTCAATGAATTTTCTGTAAAAAATATGAAACAAAAAACTGACTGTTATTTTGATGATAATTAATATAGAATGTATCATATATAATTCACAAGAATGAATGAAAGAGAAAAGAGTTATAAATAAGAAAAAAATATCACTACAATGTTAAAAAAAAAGCGTTGATTGGTAATCGTTATAGAATGTATCACTAATCATACTTAATCATCATGTAATATAAAAAAACAATAGCATGAATTTTATTTGAAAATGTGATTTTTTATTGATTGAATATTGTATGGATTTTCAATTCTTGAATGATATCATTGAATTACAATAACTTATTTAATTTTAAAGTATTTAATTTAATTTTTTTAATATTTATTTTTTTTACTCTACACTATAGAAGATATTTCATTTCCTAAGTTTATTTTATAAATATATATTTAATAACTTTAACTATTAACTATTTTATTTTTATTTTTTATTACATACTATAGAGTACAAAAAGAAATTAAATACTTTAAAATTAATCTTATTTAAAATTTTGCGATTTTTTGTGATCCAAAGATCATTGATTAAAGTTTGGAAATAGATTAAATTGTTTTCGAAAGTACTCATTGTGATTTTGTATGTTATAGTTAAATGGATAGAATTGTATTATGATTGTATATGACCAGTGTTTCAATTTGAAACAAGGAACGATAATTATATTTTTTTAAATAACTTTGTTTTGTACAGTAAAGTATAAATAATTAGAGAATGAGTTTAAGTTCAATATGTATCACAGCATTAATTAACTACCTCGTACTACATAATTAATGATATCAACATATCAATTTTTATAATTATATTTCGTGCCTTATTCTCTATATTACTGATACAATTTTCTTTTCGTTGTTTAAATATTATAATATTTAGAATATTTTAAAACAAAAATTAATGCGATTTATTTTGTCTCACCTAATATTCTATCATTTATTTTTCATTGTACTTTAGAGAACTTATGTTGTAAAGTAATAAAATTTTGATTTTTACTTTTTATGAAAAAATTAGCTATAAAACTAGCTAATTTCTTATCTATATAATTTAATTTTTTCTTATCTATATAATTTCTTAGCTATAAAAGTAGCAAAATTACATGAAAAAATCGCAAAAGGATATAGAAGTGAGGAAATATTATTGTTTGAGGAAACATAAGAAAGCGTTGTAACACAAAATATAGAAAATATTTAGTATCGATTTAATAAAATCAAGTGTGTTAAAACGAAAGTGATAAATAAAAGCTGCATGAATTTGCACGAGAGACAAAACGGATTTAAAATAATATGTTTATTTATATTTATTTAGATTTAATAGAGGCTCGCGCACGATAAGAACAAAAAAATTTTTTATATGAAAAATTTCTTCGAATAAACTGTTTATAAATCTTGCGAGTAATAAGTTCTCGTGAACAGATTTTATAAATATATCGCAGCGGAAGACATTGATCCAATTGAATTTGAACATTCTATAGATCGTTTGAATCCATGGAATATAAAATATAAAACAATCTTTACATTGAAATTATAATGATTGAATTATAATTTATAATGAATACATCATCTTTTGATATCTAACTTCTGTGATTGTTTTGGTCGTCTAAGTATTGTTTTATATTTTATTGTAAAAATTTTACATTTTATGAGGAATCGATTTTTAATTTTTAACTGATTCATTTGTTATACGTCATAATTTCCTATCGCTATATGTTTATATAAAAGATAAATAACTTACGCTCATACAACTGAGAACATATATCATATACGTAAAAAATATATAAAAGAAATTCTATGTAATAATAACAATATTTTTTTATAAATTTCGAAAACTAAAGCTAAGTAACAATTATGTACATAAATTAAATTATACGATTATGCATAAGAAAAAATTATTTAAAATATTGATCTCTATAACATATTCAAAAATTATCAAAACTGGTAAAAAAATTTTTTTTTAGATAATTATTATAATTTGCAATTATTATAAAAGAACAAATATGAATAAATAATCTAAATTTTTTTAGAGATGATAATAGAGAAATAACAGATGATAAGACGAGACAAAAAGACAGATAATATATGACTTTTTATAAGAATTATAGACAACAGATTAATGCCATGAATTAAAATTAAAAACGAAAAATACTAATAACAAATGCAATGAAATTAGAATAAGATATCCTAGAATAAATATAATAGAAGAAATTTTTTAGATCAAAAAATGTAGTTGAAATAGAAATCAAAGAAATACATAAATAAAGTAAATTCAAGTAAATACAAATATTGATAAACATTAAATTTTAGTTAGATTAAAAATTAGTAAATTACATAATGATGTATATTCAGAATGCGATATTTTCTTGAGAAAAATTGGATATATAGATCGACAATTGACTTATATAAGAATTTTATACTTATTATAGTAGTAATTTTCGTATCTGAACTAATAGGGAGACAAAAGTGGAATTTTCGGATAATAGAACTATATATAATAGAATAGAATAGAATTATTTTCTTTTACATTAAACTTCATTTATTCAAATAAAAATGAACAAAATTGACAATTTCTTTCAACATCTAAAGATCCCATATCTTTTTAGCCACTAAGTCACATAAATTTTTTATTGTAAGTAACTACGTAGAATTACATTCCCATTGCGCCTTAATCTACATCCTAAATTACCGAGTCTACATTCTGTATATAATTTTCAATATTGCGTTTCTGTTTTTTAATATCTGTAAATTGTAGATTTCCCAATATCATGTTTTCTTGCTAATTTCGTTACACTTTCACCATTTTCAAGATCTTTATTATTTTATATATATTTCTTTTTAATAGTTATTAAAAAGACGTTTCGTTTACTTGCCATTGTGATATTGTTTTCTGCTTCAGACTGAATTGAATATAATTACATTTAACTGGCCGAACATAGGAAAGTATTTATTACATCTAAATATGTTATATTTATATTATAATCTAAGTATATTGTATGTAAACATCGCTGCGAAACATTGTGCTAATAACAGAACATACGTATAATAAAACGTCCGTATATTAGGATATTCGGATAATAAAGATATGAAATACATCTAAATGCCATTAATTTCGTAGCCACGAAAAAAAAATTAATATATAGAACCAAAATCAGAGATTGTATATTGATATTAGCATATAGTTTAGTAATATATATATCATAATATATTATCATAATATATTATCTATATCTAAACTATAGTTTAGATTAAGATTATGTAGCTTAGATTATTGCAAAGAAACACAATTAGAAATATATATTACAATTAGAAATATATATCAATTGTCTAATAGAAAATAAGAATAGTGACTTATAGTTTTAAAAAGACAGATCTAAAGATGATTATGATTAATACAATAATAAATTTTCAGATTAAATGATGTGATAATAAATAATTTACATCTTATTTCAAATATTACTGACATTTTAGATGTACAATATTTTACAATTTTAGATCTCGTATCTAATTTTATTAAATTGAAATTCATAAATGAAATAAAGGAAAAACTATTTTTAGCACTGCTATTATGAGTGCATTTAAATGCCATTTAATCTTTAATGCTTTATGCATTTTTCAAAAGACGATAATATAATTCTAATTAAATTGAATAATATAAAAATAATTGAATAATTGAATAAATATTGAATAATTGAATAGTATAAAAATAATATTAAAATGTTTTGTTTTGTAAAAAAATTGTAAAAAATATTTTATTATGTCAAAAAAAAAGATTAAAATTACAAATAAATAAATATAAATTTTTATGAAAAGTAACAATATACTTAGGTCATATTATAATAAAAGATAGCATAAAATCAGCATAAAGACAGCATAAAGACAGCATAAAGTTTAGCAAAAAATTTTCTTATTTATTATTCTTATTTATTATTCATAAAAAAAGTAAAAGATGAGCAATTATTTTCACAAGTAAGCAGATTACTAAATTAAACACTCCTTCGAAATTATAAAAATTATCAAAAAAAAGATGTAAAAAATGTAAAAGACTAAGAGTTTTAATAGATAAATCAAAAATATTTGAAGAATTAAAAGAAAAATTACAATAATATCATTAATATAATATTCATATTTCACTAAATCTTTTGAGTTTATTACGGATGTTGAATAAAAGAATAAGTATGATTTTATAGGACAAAATATAAGACAAGATCTTCAAGCAGTTATTGTTCGCGAGATTTATAAACAAAATTTATAAACTTATTCGGAAAAATTCCTCATAGAAATCCTTTTTTGTTATTATCGCAGATCTCTATTATGCCTACAAACAACAAATAAACAAAGAATTATGTTATTTAAGGCTCGTTTTTAAAAATTTAGTCGAAAATTACATTTAAAATTGTATATTTTTGATATATTTTAGCGAGCAAAACTTAATTCCAAGGATGATACTCCAGATATGGCTTAATAGCAACCAACATCATTCTAGTTCGAGGAATTTTCCTCTAATTTTGGAGTGAATCAGGCATTAATCGGGATGTTATTAGTTATTGTTGTATCTCACCGAGAACTGAGATCTTCCCAATTGAACTAAGAAGAGATTTCCTGAGGACACGAATTTCAAATAGAGTCTCAAAACTTAAAATAGAATTCTCATTGTGAATAGATCATATTCTGACTAGCAGATATAAGTAGATAGCAAATAAATAATTTGTAACAACACATCGTGCTCTAACCGTCAGACACGATTACTTATTATGGCTTGAAAGAGAATCTAATTATCGCTCATTATGAACATGTCCAGTTTGACCATTGGCTACGATAATAGGTAGTTTTGTTGTAATTACGCATCATAATTTGATCAATGCATCGGATATAATCATCTACTGTAATATTGTAAAACCAATTTTCTTATAGACATATGTACTATATTTACAACCGTATTAATGCAGTCCATTCATCGTGAAGAAAATACATCGATAATTGCAAGCTTCTTCATACATACTTCGAAAGAACATTCGACATACATTTTATATATTTAACAATCCACTACAATAGTATTGTTGGCGCAAACAGTACAGTTAGTAGAAATCTTATAATCGAAAAAAAATTGTAATAATAATATGAATAATTCAATACTTTAAATCATATTTATTTATACGGAAACAGATTTTTGATAATTATAGTATGAATCATTTATGTGATTTTATAAATATAAGAATAATATAAAAGAATTTAACATAGATTACATAGAATTTTTCATAGATTACATAGAATTATAACATAGAAAATAACATAAATAAAATAACATAGAATTTCATTATAGATTAATAAAATGGCGCTTAAAATTAGAATATGATTATGAAATATGCTTCAAAAATGAAAAAAACATTTTAAACAATTGTTGCAATAAAATTTGATAGAAGACGGTTCACAAAAAATCAAACATGTGAAATACATAAAAATACAATTATGATAATTATTAAAAATTTAGATAATAGATAATAATAATTAAATAAATAATAATGTGTAACATGAACTATAATAACTAATAATATTAATCTATAATAACTAATAATATTAATCTATTACCTACAAATATAAATGATGATACATATATATATTTTGTATTAGATTCAAATAAAATATATGAAATAAACAAAAAAATATATAGCAAATGAAATGTATTTTATACGAACATCATAATTGATATAAAACAAGATATTTTGATATAAAACAAACAAACAATTAATTTACAAAACATAATCATTATTAAAAAAATAATTTAGTAATATTGACTACTAGAATTGAATTCTAACAATAAATTTGCCACATTTACTGATAGGAATATGAACGAAAACAATATTATAGATAAAAATGTAAACAAAAACAAATCAACATGGAAAAGTATAAATTCATTAAATTTAAATTCGTAAAATTTTTGCTAATCTTTATTTATAATATGAAATATATAAATCCATTAAAAAAACTATTGAATCAAAAAACAAAAGGTCAATTCAAAATAATGTATACTCAATATATACTCAAAATATTAAACAAAAAACAAATAAAAATAAAACTATTGATAATATTGATAAATTTTTTTTTATTTACTAATTGCTAATGAATTGGAGAAAAGAAGAATTCACTTCTATATGTATAAATAGTTATATATAAAATATAATAGTTAAGAAAAAGTAATAATCAGAAGATTTCATTAATAGATACAAATGAAATAAAGATAAAATTTAAACAAAGTATATAGAAAATATGACAAACAATCAAAAGAAAATCTCAATACTTTTATTTTTTATAAAAATTAAACAAGAAAATAATATTAATATATATAATATATATATAATATTAATATATATAGTAAAATAGTTATTATATAAATGTAAATATAACTATAGAAAAAGAAAAATATTTCTCAATAAATAATATATACAGCCATATAAAGAATTATTCCAATCAGTCTCTTCAATGTCAAATGTATGTCAATAAACATATCAAATTACAATTAAAAAAGCAGAAATCAAAAACTAAAATACTATAACTGTTTAAATAATTATCCTGCGAGTTATAAGAGTATTTATATTATATATAAAAAATTAATAGAAAAAACATTTCCATTAATAGAAAAAAAATTTGAAAAACAAAATATGCATTTCAAATATCTTTTCAAACAATATGTAACAAGAGAAATTATCGTAAAAAATATCGTAAAAAAATAAAATATACAGTACATATAACTTCTTTTATCAATTTCATGAAATTCAGTACAATAATCATGAAATTCAGAAGCATCATTTTATAAATAATTTAAAAAAAAATATTATAAAATATAATATAAATACAATTGTTAATTTATTAAACGATGATCTCATTCTATAAAATGTCAAATCTTATAAGACGAGAATCTAGAATATCAACGGATTAGTAAGTAAAATTTAAGAACTAACTTCATTTTTATTTAATAATAAAATAAATATTATGTTAAATCTAAAACTCACTTTATATAAAAAGACTTAAAAATAATATATAAAATGATATAATATAATTATATTCAAATGGTTCTGCTCACCGAGACTGTCATAATTAAATATGAAGCCAGCAAATATTCCATCAAATATTATTTACAAGCAACAATAATTAATTTAATTATAATATAATATTTTAATATTAATATTATATTGTCGGCAATTTATAGTTTATCTAAACTATGATAAAATAAGAGAGAATAATATAAATTCTGAGATTTATTGTGAAAAAAATTTATAGAAAATTACAAAAACACTACAATGTGTATCAATATTGTCGATCATCAAATTTCATTTCATTTGGATAATAAAAAGAGCTAAAAATAATAAGAAAAGCAATATTTTTTTAATCTCTCTTTCGAAGAACAAATTGGATTAAATTTAAAATAATTAAATTTAAAATAATATTTGATTAAATAATTTTAACATATTGCTAAACGCTCTAGAATAAAAATAAAATAAAAAGTTTAAAGTTATAGAAAAATTCATAACCAACTGTATAGACAGCAACAGCTTCATTAAACAATAGAGAAAATATTCTAATGTTTTAATGAAACATATTTATATTTTCCAATCCAATAGAAGTTAGCTCAAATAAAATTAATTTTTAAATCTGGGAAAAATCCTAAAATTAATTTATATAGATTTATAAGCATATTTCAATTTCTAAGATATTCGAAAAGTTCATTAATATTTATATAAAATCAGATTATAACAGAAAATTATTATCATCTGAATACTAATTTGGTTTTAAATCTAAGCATGGAACAATATAGTAAGTACTTCGCATAATAAAAAAAAATTGATCAAACGAAAAGGAAACGGGAAATTGAGGAAAAAGAGTACTGTTCTACGATCTTCATAATCATATTATATAAGCATTTGATAAAGAACTGTTATACAAAATTAAAAAATCTCTATTCTTCTGAATAGATAGTTAAAATCTTATTTTGATAATTAAAATTTTTTGATCAAATAAAAAAAAAAAGGACACAGATATGTTTTATATCACAAAGGAGCGCTCCTATATTTTTTATTCTTTATACTGCTGATTATCTAATATTTTCAATATTTTCAAAATTTAACAGTAAAAATCGAAACCAATTTATTTCATAATTGTTGCAATATATTTTTTACAATGACATTTATATATGAATGTATGAATTTTAAATGAAAATAATAAAGATCTGGATGTTTACAAATAATATATTTGATTTATAAGAATATTTTTGAGATATTTTCTCAGCTTTGTATGAGCAAATGAACTATATTTGAAGATAATGTAGTATGCTAATTATACTACATTAGAAATCGCTGTCTTTTACAATACAATAGTTTACAATGAGATATTCAATATTCATAGTGCAGATCAAGATTTATATTATACTAGTCCTATTTGATAATCAAAATATATCATGTCTGACAATCAGGAGCATGATGTTAATAATACAAAGCCTACTCTCTAAATCGTAAAAACTTTAGGCTCACGGAATGTTCTTTCAAAGACAATTTGAAAAATGAAAGATAAATATAATATCAAAGAAATGATATCGCGGATTCACCTTCTTTGATAAATCCAAATCTAAGAAGAGTTTTTTCTCGAACTAAATTTGGAATGAATGTTGCATAAGGACACATATCTTCTCAAAGCCTGATACGCACATTGTCATAAAATTTATCAAAGGAAAAATAATGTTGGTTGAAACATATTATTTAAGATTATGTTAAATTATTCAAGATATGTAAGCTAAAGTGTTTTAAAAAATATAAAATATCAAATGTTATTAAACTCTTCTTAAAAATCACATTATCTTTTAGCAACATTATTCTAGATCCTTTGTTTAGCTGTAATAATCAATATTTGATAATTCTGTTCAAGAAAATCTTCCCCGAATAAGTAAGTCATAAATTTGATGACTATTTACTGCTCGCGAACATTGAATATTTTTTTACTTAGCAAAAATTATTAAATTACTTGCAAAAAAATATATAATCTATTTATTTTAATTATTAACTGCAAAAAAAATAACAAAATATATGAGATATATTTATGATAATGAAAAAGAATAATAAATGTGGAATATGATCGGCAGCCAAAATAAAATTATTAAAATAATTAAATTTTTAAAATAATGTATTTCTTAAGAGATATGCATACAGATTTTTATACATAATATGAATTTCGAAATATAATAAATTAAAAATATTTATTTCATAACACTCGTAGTAACATAAATGAACCGAAAGAAAAATTAACTGGAAATAGCAGGATAAAAACAAAAGATATATATATATAATAGATAATAAGTATATTATCAACAGAGCATTATTAAATAAAAGAAAATTAAATTTGAATCCAAATAATAACACAAAAATATAAAAATATATAGATAAAGATATTTTAGAAACATTAAAAAAAAAGCTGCTAAAAAAGAAAAAATGATAAATACCATTAATAAAATAATAACATAATATCATCAAAACAATAATATCATTTTTATATATTTCAAAAGTATAGTTTCGATAGTGAAAACTTTTTCTCTTAAAAACAAAATACAAAATATTTTTTATTATTAATTACAAATAAAGTTCATTAAAAAAACTTATTTTAAAATAATTATAATATATATAATTGTAAAGAAATCATATATTATAAATCATATAAAAAATAAAAATTATTTTTGAAAAATTAATTTAGTTTAAAACTTTTCAAATGGTGAAATCGGATGTTTTACTCTCTTAGATGATGTTTTCATTAAATTATTAATAACAAGATTTAAAACAGTCCTTTTATTTTTTACATAAATTAAAGAATTATCTATCTTTCTTTATCATCCAATAAATTTTTACTAACATAAAGTAATAATCTATGTCTTGATTTTTATATTTTTTTTAGTAATTTTTTTTCTTTTTATCATTTTATCATAAAAATAAATGTTATCATTTTCTTCTAATAAAAGAAATGAAATGAATCTTTTCATTTTAATTCTGATTTCTTTCTAGATAATTATTTTATTTGATATATGACATACTAAACAATGATAATAACTTGATCAAGATAAATATAATAAATATATAAATTATAGAAATTAGATTTGCGATCATAACGTCTATAAATAGGAGACACATATGTTGCATTAAATGCATATAAGAAATCCTATTTTGATCCCAAGATAACCATATTGTACAATATAGAAATATTATAAATGATTATTCAATCGATTATTCATAACTGAAATTAAAAATTCTTTATCACTATTCCATATTATAAAATTAAACAAAGATATCACTATTGTAAGATAATATTTTTAATTTATAAAAATATTCTACAAAATTCAACTCTAATAAATCATTCTAGTAATTAGTATTAAAATAAAAATTTCACTTCATTTAAATTTCTAGAATTATAATTATAATAACACAAAAAGCGCCACAAATTCTCTATTCATGGAAAAATTTTCAAATCAGGCATATACATATTTATTTAGAAAAATTAGATGATTTATAGTAATCATCAAATAATATAATAAAAATAACTTTATATAAATTAATTATTAATATTATATTTATTACAAATACAACTCTCAAGATTGAATTAAATATTATAATATAAATATATAATATTATCGAAATAATTTCAAAAAACTTTATCAAATTTTATCAAAAAATGTACATCTGCTAACAATAAAATTTTATAATTTTATAATTTTATAATTAGTTAATATAAACAAAAAGAATTGAAATCTCAAAAATTTTTGATACAATAAATAAATAATAGATAATAAATAAATAATAGATAAATAATAGATAATCTAATTCGTGAATTTAAATAGGAATAAAAATGTAATAGATGAAATATTATTATATATTATTTAATAAAAACATTATTTGATATTGTGAATTCCACATAAAATAAATTAAATAAATAAAAAATAAACAAAATAAACTGAATTTTTAATGAAGAAATAAAAAAAAATTTTTGGTTAGTATTCATAAAATAAATACAATTAATAAACATAAATTTAATCTAATTTTATTAAATTAAACTTCGATTTGAAATACTATTTTTTTCTAAATTTTTTTTTTTGCATAATCTAATAATTATTAATAAATGTAAACGATATATATAAAGCGGTTTTTAATATCGGAAATTATTTAAAAATTATAAATTGTTAAACTTTGATAATTTTTGAACAATATCTGATTAATTTTTCTTTTTTTTTTAAATATTAGTTTATATATTGACATGTTACATTGTTATTAATATGTAGCTGCAATCTCATGCGTTGATAAGAAAAGAAATTAAAACTAAAGTATTAGATTCTGTTGATACTTATTATTGTAACATAATTATCAGTTTTCGTGTCTGCAACAGTATTATTGTAATGATAGTGGTGGATGTAAGTTCAGGTAGTTGTAGAATGCCCTTCAACAGATATCGTAACTAGTAATAACAAGATCGTAATAAGTATATTTCTTAATGATATAGATTGTATAAGTGGTTATATGTGCAGAGCACATATTTATGAGACAGCAGGGTTTCAATGTCATAGCAGATAATTGTATTTGACGGTCAGAGAACGATGTATTCACAAACTAATTGTCGTATCCGGCAGTCAGACTACGACGTGATCACTATGATCACTTTCTTCATCAATAAAGCCTCATGCCCTTTCTAGTTCAGAAAATCTCTCCCTAGTTCAATTGGAAGGATTTCCTGATGGAATATGACAATAATCAATAACATCGCGGTTAGTGCCTGACTTGCAACACTCCCAAGTTAGAAGAAAATTTCTCGAACTAGAATGATATTGGTTGCTGTTGAGTCAATCCTTGAGATCGGGCTCTGTTCCAGCCAGGCTGAAGTCAAAAATATACAATAAGTGTTAACTAAACTTTCAAACGATAATCTTTTCAAATAATGTCATCTTTTATTTAAGCTTAATAGAGATCTGCAAGCGATAAGAAAAGGATTTTTGTGAGGAATTTCTCCGAATAAGCTGTTTATAAATTTCTCGAGCAGTAAGTACTTGCGAACAATCAGAAAGCAATGTTTTAAAAAAATCAAAGTTTCTCGTAAGTATTTAAAATATTTGTTATGCATTCTTATATTTTCTTTATTTTTTTATTTTTGTATGTTTTAATAATATTTTATAAAAATGATTTTTTATTTATTATAAATTAAAATTTGTTAAATTAGAATTGCAATTTTTTAAATTCTAGAGATAAAATAGCAATTGTTTCGTGAACATGGTTTAATATTGATTTAAATAAAAACTGGCTTCATCAAAGGTAATTATATAGAATTCTCCAAAAATATACATTAATTGAAGATTTTTTAAATAATTTCATTCAATATCTTTCTTTGCAAAAACTTTTTTTTTGCAGAGTTATTAATGGATTATTAGTAAAAAATACTATATAATAACGAAGCATATAAACTAATTGAGCCATGTAGCATTAAATATGTATCGATTATATAACATAAAATGATGATTCCAATAAACAATTCTAAGCAATATATGTTAAAAAAAGTATGTTGAATATAAACATTCTTTTATTAAAAAAGAGTTGTTGAATTATATTTTATTATTATATAGCAATATTACATATTATTACATAGATAAACTAATTAATTGCTATTCATATAAGAATAACTAAATCGAAATTATTCATTAGTTAAAACTAATTATGATATAAAAGATGTAAAATTATGTAAATGATGTAAAAAGATGTAAATTGATGTAAAAAGATGAATATAACATTTTTGTATTTAATGAATAAATAATAAAATTTGCAATACAAAAATAAACGATAAATTACAGTCTATATTAAATTATAAAAGAATTCACTAAATAAATAGATAAAGTTAGATAAGTTAATAAAATCAATCAGTAATCAAAAATTCAACTCGAATTTTGAAATAGGTTATTAAGTCATCTTCTTCTATCTTTTCTTAATAATAGTATTCTGATATTTCTATTTCTTTTTTAGTATTTTCTTAATTTCTTTTTTAGTTTGAATTGAAGTTAGAATTAGTTAAATTAGTAAATAAATAGTTAGAATTAATTAAATTAATTCTTGATAGATTTGCATGTAATGCTATTGTATACATGTATACATTGATTACAGATAAAATATCAGCGAAAAATAACACATAATATTCTATCGGATGAAAATCTATATAAGTATATTCATATAAGTATATTCAATGATCATTAACACTACTCAATTAATCATTTATATAAAATAAAGGAATTAATTTTTATTTAATTTTTAGTCTATTATATATTTTTTGTCTATTATTGTCTATTGTCTTTATTATATCTTAGCATTAATTTTTATTTAAATTATTGAATTCTGACTTTGAAGTGTAATGTTAAACTCTAAGCTTTTGTGTTCTAATATTGTGAATTCTAAAAATTTTTTTTCCTCTATGCAAAAATTTTTAATAATTTAAATTCGTCTTTCTGTTGTACCTTTAAACTATTATTTTTTGAAAGTGGAATTAAATCATTCTATATATTATATATATATTATAATCCAATAGTATATTGTATTTGTATTTCCTTTTTTAAAAATAATTTAGTAAATATAGTATATTTTTTTCATGATCAGACCTTATTTTCTTTGGTTTTTTTCTGATATTGTGTTGTTCATTTTCACAAATTTTTTAATATATGAAACATTTTTTATGACTCATGAAATAAAACCGCGAAAAATTATATATAATAATTGTTAATATAACAAATAAAAATTTTTACGTCACTATTTATATTAGTCCACAACATACCCACTTTTGTATGAATAAAATTTAAGATTGAATTACATCTATTTATTGATTTCTTTAGAAAAAATATGTGCGATTTTATCTTTAATATCGAGGATTACTCCATAATGCTTTATCTTAATACTCTTATTAAATATTTTTTGGACAAATTCTTAATGGAGATCGAATTTCAATATTTGATATATATTAACAATCCTTTATATGTCTTATACTCATGATATTGCTTATTGCACAAATTTTTAATTGTTTTTATTTATAAAAAAATTGGGAATAAATTCCACTGAAAATAATTTACTTTTAGTTCACTATTCTTTATAATTATACAAATGTCATCTTTGAAAGTTAGTTTGTAATTTTTATTTACTAGTTTTTTTAACAATAATAAATTTAATCCGAAGATTAGGACATATAATACGTCTTTTTTTGGACAAGTTTGCTTAAATCTATCGCATATTTTATGGCTCTTAAATCGATTTCTTATATTTTAGCCGTTCCCCTTTCGTCTGC
This sequence comes from Apis laboriosa, assembly GCF_014066325.1. Classification (NCBI taxonomy): domain Eukaryota; kingdom Metazoa; phylum Arthropoda; class Insecta; order Hymenoptera; family Apidae; genus Apis; species Apis laboriosa. The sequence continues at coordinate 114,171 of NW_025224820.1, read as the reverse complement.
AAAATACATATACGCTTTTTCTTCGAATTGAATTCAATAAAAAAATCTTTCAACGTTACCATGTAGCTTGTTTCACTAAAATCGATTTATGAGTTATTTTTATTTTTAAAAAAAATATTTCTTTAGGAATTTTTTTCATAATTATTATACAACAATAACAACAATAATTGGAAGATGAAAATTTATATTCTGAAGATATATTAACTTTTCTCTATTATTTTTCACGATTTATACTTTATGCAATCATTTTTAAAATGTCAATATTAAAATGTAAATGTAATTTTTGAGCATTTTGCTTTTTGGTGATAGCTTTTCAAAGAATCATATGCTCGTGATATTTCGTATTCCCTATATACTGTAATTGATAATTTTTTATTAATAATCCAATAGTATACTTATCTTTTTGCAATTAGGGAATCATTGAATCAGATTTTTCATCTTTTATCATATCTCGCAATTTTTCTTTAACCATTTATTTATTTATTATATCAATTATCAATTATTTATTATATCAATTTTATTGATAAATCATTAGACACTGGTTTATAACCTATTGCAAATTAAATGAAAATAAATAATATAATAATAATAAAGAGTAATATGAGTGAAATAATAAAGAGTAATATTTATAATATAGAAATATATATTTTTATAATAACAAATTCGTATTGTTTTAACTGTGATTTTATTTAGACTGACTAGACATTATTTATTAAAACTTGGTATCACCAGCTCTTATACTTAGTCTTATCTGAAAAACAAAAGATAAACATTGCTTATAAAACATCTTCAATTTCAATAAAAGTTTTATCCAATTTTACGTATTCATATTCATAAAAAATTTATAAAGTATTTTTTTAATAATATAGAAGAATCAAGATTAATCATATTAACATTTTTTTCTACATTTTTTTAAATTTGATAATTTTTTTTATGAAAAAAGCGTATAAGACAAAATAACGCAGTTATTTTGATGAAAAAGATTAATAAATCAATCAGGTTTTATTGTTTAAAAACGGAAAGTTTTTTTATATATTTTTATATACTGGATGTAAATCTGACTATAATTTCAAAATATAATATATATCTTAATATATCGATAAAAAATTGCGATATATCTTGGTAAAAAAAAATTGGTTATTGATTTTATTCTATTATTTATTAATCTAAAAAAATTAAAAAGATTTCGTTTAACTTTTTAATAAATTATTTAATAGTAGTTAGTAATTAATAATATCTAAAAGTATTTGTTTTATTAAATATTTTTATATTATGAAATCTGTTAAAAATATTTCATACAATAATTTTTTTTCAATAATTTTTATAAATTCTGTTTACATTGTTTGTTAATATTGAATGATGAATTGTAAATGAAATTGTCTTGAAATTTTTTTAAATATAATTAATGCAAATATATAGATAATTATTTAATATATAGATAATTTATTAGGTATAATTAACAACATACTGGAATTTTATTTGAATTATTTAATTATCTGAATTGTTAGAATAAAATTTTATATTAATAATAAATTAATAGTATGAAATGTAATAAAATAAACAAACTACAATTGATCCATTTACATAAATTTAATTTCTTATTATTTAAGTGACAAAGCATAAATATTGCGAGTTATATAAATTGTAATCGTTTAGTAGCAACCTATTTGAGATAAGTATTATTAAATAGTCTGTTTATTTCCCGATAAATGAAATTATTATTTGGAATTTTGATTTTATTTTGATTTTATAAACATATTATGGTATTTTATGATTTTTATTGTTGTCATATTAATTTTAAAAAAATCTTAACTAAAAGTTTAATAAACAATATATTATTATTATATTAATTTTATTTTTTTTTCATCATTTGAATTGTTATTTGAAATGATGAATGAAAATTGCAAAGGATTTAATATTTTTCTAAATTAATTTGAAAGTAATCTATCTTGAAGTTTGCTTTATTTATTGAAACATTCTGAATTTGTCAATGAATCCTTCTTATCTTTCCCATTTTGTGAAGTTAAACGAAATATTAAATTAATTTTATTAATTTTAATAAGTATTATTAACGAATTTAAAAATCTTTAAATTAATAAAAATTGTAATATTTAAACTATAAGAGATAATAGATTATTAAGTTAGATTCCTTAAAAATGAATTGCACTGAAGAAGAGGTATAATTTTCAATATTTACTAATAGCTTAAATATAATTTCAAATAACTAATAGTTAATAATTTTTTTTTTAGTTAATGAAGACAAATGTTTTTCAATTACCTATTCTAATTCCATTGATAAAAATTTTGGATGTATATCTGATACTGAAGCAAGAATTAAGTCCAGATGAATTTTGCATCTTCTTATTTGTTGAGAAAAACTCAAAGGATAAGTGCAAGTTTGATTTCAACCCAATTGAACAACATTTTAACAAATTTGAGGAACTTAGGGTTAAATTACATTTTTATATAACAAAATTTTTACTTAATATATATATAATAGTATAATTTTCTTTTTATATAGATTATGCCAATTTCGTTGCAAAGTATCTTAATCGATTTGTTCATGAATATAGTTCGTTATGCAATTTTTTTAGAATCAGTAAGTAAAGATTACTTAGATAAACAAAACTGTCGCAATTATGATGATTTGCATCAAACGATGTGTAAGTTGGTAATTTTTTATTAACTTTTTTTTCAAAAAACTTTCATATTATTTTAATAAATTTAATATTTCAGTGCTTGTATACATTTTGTCATACAGAATATTCAATATATTTTTTGAAGATTCAATTGATTGTTTTATTCATTTTAAAGTAAAAAAAATTTTAAATTTAATTGATTATCTTCTTCGTGCAGAAACTCCGAATTTTTTCCTGGAAAAAGGTTGTTTGACATTTGAAGAACATTTTGTGGAGCAAAATCTTGTGCTCCCATTATTAGAAGCAACACCATATTTAGAGGTTCGATTTTACTACAATTTTTACTTAAAATTTAGTAATTTTAAAGCAATTACAATTTTATTTATTATTATATATATAATATATATATATTATTATTATTAAAAAACAAGAATAACATATAAGTAATTTTTTAAAGAAACTTCAGGAGCATTTGAAAAAATATTTACGAAATATAAAAATTCCTAAAAAGGAATTAACAACTCCTATGTTTATGAATGTCTTAAATCGACCAAGAACTCGTTTAAATGTGCCTCCCAATACACCCGAAGTGAGTAATTTGTAAAATTGAAAATAACTAATTTAATATTTTTTCTTTCTATTGTCATAGTATACATATATATATATATATATATATATATATTGTAATTGGAACTTTGATTATTACCGATTAGTTTTTTTTACCATTTTTAATGATCTTGAAATCCTTATAAAGAAAATTATTTTAATCAACTTTTTCCGTAATAAATAATCGATGATTGGCTTTAATTTTCGAGTTATAATTCAAAAAACATTCAATGTATACTATATATTGAATTCTATATATTTACATGATAGTATATGTGTCAATTCTGATTTCTATTTACTAATTATTTGTACAAAAATAAATGGCAATCGGCAATAAATATGTATAACAAAATTTTTCGAAAATTCTTTTTTTTTTCAATTTAAACGAAATTTTTCTTAAGATTTCCTCTATGTTTTAAGCTGTTATCCTCATAAAATTTATTAGAAATACATATTCATATTCAATACATATTCATAAGATATCTTAGAGAGTTAATTCTAGAAATTAAAATAAATATAAAAGTTGATATATAAAAATATTGATTAAAAGTTATTTATTAAGTTATAACACAATTTACAATTTGCTTATTAAGAATTTAATAAATTTTTGAGAAGTTTTGTTACGTATCACATTGTAAAAAATAAAAATGGATTTAGAAAATGAAAATCTATAAATTTTTAAATATATGCAGTATAATATAAACTAATACTAAGTATCTTAAAAATATAGAAATCCATTAATCGAAAATTTCTAATTTCAAGTAACATTTTCTTTTGCAAAAATTTTTATTATAGTTTTGTTATTAAAAAACATTGGTCAATCACGAAGCGTGTAATTTACTAGAACAACGATAGTATTATCTATATATGTATATGTTGCAGAATAAACACAAACAAATTCAAGCAACATATATCGAAAAAAACATATTGAATATTATATATTGAATTTATTTATTGTTTATATTATAATTCGATATAATTTCTTAATATTAATAAGTAAAAAATATTTATTATATTCAATATATTTTTTCTGCATATATTGCTTGAATTTGTTTGTGCTCCGTTATTTTTTGTTAATAATTCGTAAAATTATAACGAAAATTTTGAAAAAATTTGCAAAGGAAAATGTTGAAATTATTTCAGGAATCTTCAATTAACGGATTGCCATATTTTTAAGATATGAAATATAGATAAGCATAAGTAGATAGATAAGCATTAGTAGATTTGGTCTACAGTTAATCATTTTGATTAATTCATTATTTAATTTAAATAATAAAACATTTTGAATATTCTATATTTCAAATTATCTTTATTTTCTGTTTTCCAAATTAGTAATATAGCATTTAAAATCTCGTATCATATTTTATATTCTCAGAATATTTGCAAAATTTATTTAATAAAATAAAATTAAAATGTAAATAAATAGATTAAATAAGTTATTTTATTTTGACTATGATATTAACAATTGAATATTTGCAAAAATTTTTTTAAGAAATTAAATTTATTCTTCTCTTTAAATTAAATTAAATTAGAAATAAAATTACAATTTTTACACAAATCTTATTGGTTAATAGATCATTCATTTTTATTATTTGTTGTATAACTATAATGTTACAAATATTACAAATTAGATAATGTTAGTAAATTTTTAAATATTTTAGTATTCCAAATTACTAGTATTACGAATATTTCTTTTAATAAACAAAATTATTTTTGTTTGAAAAATTTATCCAATCGATTGTCATCTGCATAGGAATATTCATTTTATTTATTTCTATTAATGCTATGAAAAAATCGAAGCATTATATATATATAATATATAATGTATCGACAAATATTTTGAATCGTACATTTTCAAGTATTATGTAATGTATTAATTTTTATCATATATTATTTTCTCTATATATTTTCTATTAATTTTATTATAGTTTTTATTAATTAATTTCCTATACACTATATTTTAACTAAATATAAATATAAATATAAATATAAATATAAATATAAATATAAATATAATGTTTTTAAATAAAATTCAATTTTTCACATTTCATATAATTTTTTATGAATTACCATGAATTACATTTTATTCAATTAGAAAAATAGAAATATTATTTAATAAATTAATTCTTCTAACATTTTAAAAGAATTCAAGTTTGATCCAATTTTAAAAATTATTCTATTTTAAAAGCCGTTCAATTTTCATTATGAGTCATTGTATGTATATAAAATTACCTGCTTTGCATGAAGATATTTTAGCATTTCATTAACTAATTTATTTAATGTTACTTAAACAATTTCAAACGATTATTAAAGAATTTTAAAATGATTTTTACACAGATTAATTATTTTACACAGAAAATTATTTTCAAATAATTTCAAATGATTCTTTTAATATTATGAAATATTCTTATATATATGTAGATATACATATATAGATATTAATAAATATATTATTTAAATGTAATTATCAAATTATTTCAAATGTACGATTTAATATAATTAAAACAGTTAACAAGTCATTAAGATTTCCTTTTTTGAAGACTCATATCACCTGGATAGGATTTGTCAGTGACGAAGTTCGCACGAAAAATTCCAAGATCGAATTATCTCAAACCATTGACGGAAACAAAATTAGAATCATTACGAAAAACAAACAAGTTAAATGCAATGAATTTGTTGAAAGATGCGAATAAGAATGCTCCAAATTGTTTCCAACGTTACAAATTTCTAGAGAAATCAATTGAGAAACAAAAATCAAAAACAACTTTTGTACGAAAATCAATTCCAAACTTTAAGGTGAAGAAAATTACAATATGTAATAATTATAATATAACTATAATTAATAATAATACTTATAAAAATCATATTTAAAATTTGATTTTTTATAATCTTATTTGATTTTTATTACATAATTATTTTTATCTTTAAAAATAATTTCTTTCATTAATTTTTTTTTTATTAAAAAATAAACATAATTTTAGATAAAAGAAAATATTGTTTAAACTTAAAAGAATGTAAGACTTTTATTATGGATTCATTTTGGTATTACATTTCTTAAAGATTACTTTTCTATTCGAAAAATAATTTTTATCTGCTTTTTAATTATTTATTTATTCTAGCCAGTCGAAATAAAGCATACAACAGCTTCAACATTAAGGGAATGTGCTCATGTAATCAACCTTGAAGAAAAAGAAATAAAAAAGTAATTACATATATATATATATATATATATATATATTATTATATATATTATATTAAGATGTAAACATATCAAAAAATTTTGCATAATACAAATTTTCCAATAAGCTCGAAATGAAAAAAAAGGCAAGACAATAATTATATACATCATCAGTTATAGTCTAATATTGACTCCTTATATTTATATAAAAATTTTAAATCAAAATGAAACTTTAATGCAAAAATTTAAATTTATAAACTTGATTTATGAGAATGAAAGAAATTCGAAATAAAATCTCTATATGAAGTGATCTAAGATGATAGAAAAGAAGCTGATATTTGAAGCAAATATATAAATAGATAGCAAATATATAAATATTATATATTTTTTTTATAATCGAGCTATAGGTAAATTTTATTATATATATATATATATATTGGTCTTTCCTCATCGATGTCAATGAATTTGAAAATGTTATAAAATATGTTGCATCATTTTAAGCAATTTTTTCCATTACATTACATTACTTTAAGACTGAATTTCTTATATAAGTATTTATAATTAATATATATTTCAAATGTGTGAATATATATATATATATATTCAAAATTCAAAATTATTTATGTATAAAACTACATTTAGCTAAAACATTTAAATATTGTGTCTAGATGCATCTGATATTAATATTTTTTGCCATTAGTTCATCAACAATGAATTGTAATTAATTTTTTAATTTTCGGGTTATTTAAAAAAAACTATTAATATATCGAATTCTATTTATACGTATATATTTTTAATAATACAACTATGCAATCATCATTGTAATATATATATAAACATAAATGAATAAATATCAGCATACTTAATATTTGTTCATAGATAACTTAAGTGAAAATAAAATATAAATTAATTTCTGGGCGATAAAGCAAAAATAATTTTCTCGTTATGCATATGTATATCAAAAAAAAATCATAAGAAAGTTTTTAATTAAATTCATAAAAAAATAAATAGATATAAGTATAATGGAACCTCGATTATTGATAATATGAAATAATATATTCGCAGTAATAAGAGATAAACGTATTCAGATTATACAACAATATTCTTTTCTAGTAGAAAATTTTATATATTATAAATTGTGTTTGACTCTTTCGTGCTATTTCCATTTTTATAATTTTTCCATGCCCTTTTCAATGTTGCATTATTGATATTTGATGAAATATTCCTGTAATAATAACAATAAGGTTAATTTTTATAAAATTTATATTTAATTTTTTGTAAAATTTTATCATTTCTTCACTTATATTAAGTAAAAGAATAATATTAATTTTTATAGCAAATCTTTTTTATACATTTTTTTGAAACATTTGATTATTCTATGATCCATTGAATGTAACATGCAAAAAATACATGATTTTAATAAATTTTTTTGTACTTAATATTTTGTAATTATACGAATACGAATTAACATTGTTTATTAACTATTAATAGTTTTTTTCTATATTTGTTTTTCAATTTATTTTTAATTTTTATTAAAAAGCATTCTTTATTCAATGAAAATAATATTATCCATTCAAAGATTGATAAATAGATTGATATAGATAATTGGTAGAGCATTCATATTAACATTTTTAAAATATCAAAACATTCTTATTTTTGTTATTATTAGTATTGATAATAATGAAAATCCAGTAGAATTTGCACAAATAAATGCTATCTTTACTCATTTTTCGGCTAGCAACTAATTTATCACAACGGAAAACTAAAATTTTCGTGATAATACTTTTCATTTTATTTTTATCGACATTATAAATATTTTTTCAATACATATTTCTCTTCTTAAAAATTTAAAATTAATTTTAGAATGTTAACAATAGCTATATCTTAAAAGTTTTTCTTTATTAATACTTATTTAACAAATACTATTTAATTTAAATTTTATCAACCATTATTCATTTTAAGATTAAGATCTTCTTTCAATTTTTTATTAAAGTTTTTGAGCTTTTTTACATATTAATGATTTTGATATAAATATTCTTTATTTTTGCATTGAAAAAATTATTGATAGAAAATAATATTTAAATTATCATTTTCTGGCAGTTTTAAATTTTTTTTAAAACTAAGAATTAGTTTTTTTCTCTATTTAATTTTTTATTACTTATTTTTTACTTTTTATACAATTGAATGTCTAATATTTGATGTCTAAGCTACATTTGATCATCTAAAATGTTTTATTTCCAATCTACGAAAAGTTTGATAAATAATTTTCAAGAAATTGAACTATATTTCAAACATTAAATATGTACTAAGATATTTTATATATAAAATAGAAAAAAATCAATTTGCAGATAAAAATATTTAGCATACAAATATGGTAATTATTTTGGACACAATTCAGATAAAAACGATTTTAAGAGTATTGGATTAGGTAAGATTTTAAAATTCTCCGTGAGAAGAATTTTAAGAAACTACCAATATTTGCGATTTTCATGAGATCAATTGAAAATTTTACGTAGGATATTCTATAAATTTTATTGAGATCGATTATTAAATATTTGACAATGATGATTGTATTAATATATGTAGATAAAATTCAATATATAATATTAAAAGTTTTTCATTATCTTGAAAACTAAGGAATATTTTTAAAAAAATTGCATATTTTTTCAACTCTTTTCTCTATTCCAAATTTCGTATTGATCAGCCGATTTCATCAGAATTTTTCGATCTTTTATTTAAAATTTGTAACATTTTTAATAATATCTATTCTAATAATATTCAATGCGAAAATAAAATTGTATTCTCATATTATTATATTATTACTTTTTTCATTTCTAAATAATTCTTAGATATGTTTCTGTTTGATATATGAAATTTTAGATTAAAAGCATTAACAGAAGGGAGTCTTGATCCATCCTTGATATTAAAATTAGAAGAAGAGAAACGACAGCAACAAAGAGAAGAAGAATTACTGAAAATAAAAGAAAAACATCTTTTAGCATTGTTAACTCGCGAGAATGCTTTTATTGCGAAGAAATTGTTGTTAAATAACATTAAAGCCCATGCAGAAACAGTACGAAAAGAGGTAAGTATAGAATGCTAATAAATTAACATAGATAGTGACATAATGGAATTTGAGATGCTTTGTATGGGTATTGAATGGGCAGTACGGAATCATAATCTTTTAAGCTAAATTAAATAATTTCAAAATTTCTGAAAATTTTGAAAATCTTGAAAATCTTCATTAGAAAGTTTGAAAGTTTGATTAACATGAAATTGTTATTTTTGCTTTTGAATTAAAATCAAATAATATCGTTTCAATTTTGAAAAAGAATCAAAAATAAATAAGAGTAAAACAAAATAATTATTAAAAATTTCAAATTTGTTGAGACTTTTAAGATGATAAAAATTTTCAAAACAAATAATCAATTTTTAGAGCATCAAATTTTATAAGCTGTAAATAATTCAAGCGTTTCAAATCTCTAGTTACAAGTTAATTTAACATTGATTTGGTAGAAATTAATATTAGAATGGTAAATTGATTTTAAGCTAATTTTTCAAGATCAAAATTCCTTTTTTTTTTTTCATCATGAGAATTAAACTTATCACAAGAACATGATTTGCAATTCGATTATTTTTTTGAAAAATCATGTTAATATTTTATTAATTTTTTATTTTATTTAATATAACATTTACACAATTGAATCGCACGTTATAACATAGAATAAAACAAGAATATAAGCAAAATAAATAAATCAAAATATGTATGTTTGTTATAAAGCTATATATAAAGGACAATGTAATGAATATATCGCGGAATGATGTATCTTATAAAGAAAGATTCAAATTCAAATTCCAAAAATTTATACAATTTTGAAACATGTAAAACGCAGCTACAAATGTGTAAATATATAAAATATATTTATATTTGATATATTTGGAAGATCGATTTTAGAAGCCAAAATAAATATAAAAATTGCTGTATAGAAATTTATTAAAATTTATTTATTAAATTATAATATAATATATAATTTAATTTTGTTAAATAAAGTAGATAAAAAGCGAAATGTTATGATAACAATATGATAGATATAGAATCATTTCATTTTATTTTGGTCTTATTTTGTTTAACACAAACTTAAATTATAAGTTATAATTTAATGAATAAATTTTAATTGAAATTTTTATGTTTTAACTTTTTTTGTTTTAATTTCTAAAATTAACTATTCAAAAGTTTCGCGAAATATAAATAATCTGTATATTCTGCATAAATATATATATATTTTTTTTTTATTCAAATTTATTCTAAGGATTAAAAATTAATTCTCTAAAAAATATCATAAATTGTGTTAAATAGTAAAAGATTTATCAATTGTCTGAGCTAAGATTATTGGCAGCTCAATTCCTTTTCGCTATAAAAGAATAACTTTTTTTATATTTCTAAAGAATTTCGTCAAATGTTACAAGTCTTATCAATAACAGACTATATATAATATTTTTTCAATTTTGCTATTTAATTATATTTCATATGTTTTATTTCATTAACTATATATTAGTTAATTTATTTATGGTGGAAAAATCGATTAAGAACGAGAGCAATAATTAGAAAAAAGAAAGAAAAAGCTCTAACTGAGATCTAACTGGGAAGCAGAATCGTATGGTTCGTCTAGTATAAACAATTAAAGAAAAATCATAAACAAAAAATAGTTATAGTTCCATATAGTATAAGTCACAAATTAGATATTTGCAAGAAAGAGAGAAGAAGAACTCTAAATATAATTTCATTAATTTATTGATTTCTAAAATATAAAAGAAATTGTGTTAATAATATCTGGTGTAGTAATTTGGAGAACAATGTATTGATATCATCTATATATACAACTTTCAATGTGTACTAAAAATTTTTCATTAATATCTTGAAAATCAATAAATTTCCGAAACTAAAATTTTATATTTGAGATTTTTCTCTTTCATCTTCCTTTCAAATATCATGCTAATTGAGATTAATGCTGTATGAATCTTTATTTCAAAAAATTTATATTTTTTTCTAATTTCTAATTTATAATTTTTGTAATTTTTTTTAAAATCATTATCAATAGTTAAAATATTTTATAATTATATATATATTCGAAATGAAAATGATTTCTATAATTTTTGCATATATTATAGAAATTAACATTTTGAACAATTAATGTTTTTTCTTTGCATATTATGATTATTTGATTTTAATTTTTGCAAAAAAAAATTATTATTATTTCATAGAATTTCTGTTACATATATACATCTATGATTGCATGTGCAAGACAATGTATAAATTTTTTGGATTTGCTGAATACAAGAGTAAAATATAAAACAATTCTTAAGTAACTGAAATTACAATTATTGGAGTTATAACGATAAATATTATTAATTATATATAATTATGTTGGTATATTATAATTATTAAATAAGCATTGAATTTGAGATATTATAAGTTCAGATATCATGATAAATAAGAATGTTAGAATAAAAAATAGAAAAATTAATATTAGTGATAAATATTATTATTATTTATAAATTCTTATCTTTCATGTTATATATTTTAATTTAGACATATATTTAAAAAATAATATAATTCACATTTACATATATTATGTTATATTAAAAAAATAAATCATTATGACTCATTAAATAGAAAAAAGAAAAAAAAATTTTTTTATACATGGAAATTTTTTTATACAAAGAAAAAAAAATTTTTTTATACATGGAAAAGTTAAATATTAATATTTTTTTTTCAGTTCTAAACTGTTAAATTTTAATTACATTGTTCAATATATTTTAATTATATTATAATTAAATTACAATTATAATGATGATAAAATATTAGCAAAATGATGATAAATAATTAGCAATTGAATTAATTGAAATTTTTAAAATTCATTCATTTCAATTACATTATAATCACAATGTAATAAATTATGATTTAATACGTTGACTACTATGGTATTTTTAAGGATTCCAGTGTAAAAAGCCAATTTAATTTAATCATATTATATTATTAAAATCTCCTATTACAGTACATAGTATTCATCAAAAAGCATAAAAGAATATGTTTTTTTGAATTGCGAATTACATCATAATTGATTTATATAACAAAAAAATCTTCACGAAAGCCAATTACGAGTTAGTTCGTGTACAAATATGACAAGTAATCAACTACGAAATAACTCGTAGTTGATGTCCTAGGCAATAATGCAAAATACTACAAGTTATCTCGTAGTTGATAGTTAATGTGTTAATTCAATTAGCATAATTCTATTATAAAAATAATATAGACAAATAATAATCGCATATTTATATTTATGCAGCTACAGATGTGTAAGAGAAAAACTATGAAATAATAGCAATCTTATTTTGCAAATATTTCAAAAATTAACGCAATAATAACATGAAAAAACAAAAATTAAAATTAAATAATAATAATTATAATAATAAATTATGATAATAATAATGAAATTAAATAAAAATAATTTTATTTATAAAAACGCTAATTAAAAATTACAAAGATTTTTTATTGAATTAAGAATTAGCATTATGATGAATATATAAATCATTTTTTGAAATTTTTTTAATAATTTTTGATTTAATAAATCAGGCGATAGAAAGACTAACGTTTTTTTCGAATTTTCTCTATTGAGTATAACGTTATAATTAATCAATTATAATAGTTTCTGTCTATAGCTTTCAATTTGAACTAACAAGATAAATTTTGACCAACAAGACGTTTAAAATTTAAGTAAAAATTAAAAACGATGATTATAATTTTAAAAAAGATGAAATTAAAAATTAAAAATATAAAAACTAATTGTTTGCAAGGCGAATATATATATAATTTTAAATGAATAAGAAAAAGTCATTTTAGATTATCAAAAAATTATTTTGTTTATATATCTATTATATATCTATATTGCCTGACATAAATAAATATTACTCAAAATATCTTATTATATTTACTTATTATGTATTTAAATTAATATCTATTATATGTTTTAAAATATTTAATATCAATCTTTTTGTTATTATTTTTTTTCTAATATTTTTTCTAATAAACATTAGAAGTAATTTTTTTCATGCAATTTACATATGATATAATGAATTCCTATAAATTTTCGATGAACATAATTAAGAAATATAAAATAACTATATAAGAAATAATCGAAAAACATAAAGATATTATTTAGTAAAAAACATAAATTAATTTGTTTTATAAATATTTTAACTATTAAATAAAAATAAAACAACAATTTATTTAACAGCTAAAAAACATAAAAAACATAAAAAACAAATTATAGAAAAAAATATAAATTTTTTGTTTATTACATTTTTCTAATTGTTTATCCAATTGATAAATCTTTTACTATTTGACTTGAAATTTTCGAGAATTATTTTTTATTTTATAGAATTTAGATAGAAAAAAGAAATGCATACGTATTTATACAATATATTAGTATGTTTCAAAAAACTTTTTAAATAATTGATTTTAAGATCAAAACAATGATGATTTAAAGATCAAAACAAATACAAATGAAAGTTAGTATATAAAAATTTTCATTGAAACTCTCTTATTAAATTATAATTTTATAAGCAATTTAAGTTTGCATTAAATCATTAAATGAGATAATGTGAAATGATTTTACATTTGTCATACCATTGCATCATTTTGCTTTGTATAACATCTACAGTCAGTCTCATATTTTTATTTATTTATTCATTAATTTTAAATTTATATGTTATATTAAATAAACTTTTCATTCATATAAATTTTATTGTAAAATAAATTTTAGTATAAAACAATAAATTTAAATAAATTATTATAAAATTAACATTTTACAAGTATTCATACTTATTTAGTTATTATAAAAAATATGAATAATTTTACAATTATTAATATTTTGTTGGGACGTCTTTACATCTAATAATACTTTGCAAATATAAAATACTATAATAAAATACTATATACTATATATTATTTTTTTAGTAATTATTTCTTCTATATTATTTCAAATATTCTTAAATTTTCTTTTTAACATCTTTATTGGTTATCTCTTGATTTCTTAATCTTTTTTCCGCTCAGAAATGTATAATATTTTTATATCATAGAACTTATTATATTTATTAAAGCTAATCATAGATTTATATTAAGGCAAGAGTATTTCCAAAAAGAATGCATTATAAAATATGTTTGACTATAAAAATCTTATATTTTAGATTTTCATTTTAAAAGAAGTAATTATTTTCTAATTATAATTTAGAAGCATTTGATGAATCTTTAAAATATTTAAATTATGTGTTCTCATTCATTATTCCTTCAATGAAAATTAAATCACCGATGCCGCAAATAACTATATATTTTCATATTACATATGACCTTCTTTGTGCTTAACTATTAGTTTTAAATTTCTTGAATCGAGTTCCATATTTGATTGTTTTTATACTATAATATATCCATTCAAATATATTAAATTTATTTTCATTTGAAAAAATAAATTTCCAGAAGCTTATACCTCTATCAATGTATTTTTTTGCGAACTCTAATAACTTCATTCAATTTTTTTTATTGATTAATGATTTTTTACATGTTACTTTATTATATAATAGAAACTTTTCGTAAAATTTTTTGACAAGTTTTCATACTTATTTTTAAAACATTATACAAATATTGTCACAATTGTTAGATTATTTTTTATTTCTCAAATGATTGCTTTTTCTTTTCTATTTTCGATCAATTATTATTAACAATAGTAAATATGGAGTAGAAATAACAATTCTAGATAACTTAGAATTCTGGAAATATTTTGATTCCACGTTCACGAAATTTCTATAATATGAATACTTGTTGATTTTGTAATAGTTTATTTAATTTTATTGTTTTGCTAAACTTGTTTTGCTAAGTCATTATTTTGCAATAAAATTTATATGAATATTTAGTTAATACAACATATATTTCCATTAACGTGCATTTAAAAATATAAAAAAATATAAGAAAATATTGCTTAAATAAATGAACAAATACAAATACTTATAAGATTAATTATATATATATATATATATATATATATATATATATATATATTTTTATAGCAAATATTATATAAAAGCAATTTAATTTTGTATTATTAATTATTTATTTAATTATTTTATAATTTAATAAATAAATCTCAATTATTTTTATATATTAATTTTTGCGTTTGTTTGGATTTCTAAAATCGATTTTCCAAAACTTTACGAATATATACATATTTATATATGTGTGTATATATATTAACGGTTTGTACATACTTTATATGTCCCAAAATTTACTTTTGTATTTTTGAATTTTCAAATTGAAGATTTTTTTCTATAGACACATTATTCTGCACATTCATTTCTATATATATCATTTCCTTTATATATATGTATATATATGTATATATATATGTATATATATATACATATTTTGATATATTTTATATGGTAAGAAATCATATTATATTGCTTTGTCAATAGCACGCAATTTGAAATATATTTAAAATTAATAAACATTCTAGCCTTAATTAACATCATTCATTTTTGTTACATGAATAATATTACATGTTTTAAATTTATAGTTTTTTTTATAAAAAAATTAAATGTATGAAAATACACATATTATATCTTAAACTCCACGATACCAGTTATGAGTTAATATTTCAAGAAAACGTATTGATTTGTGAATCATGGTTTTGATTCTTTTGACAAATTTGAAAATTTTGAGTTTTCGTTAGTCTATTTGTTTTTATTTTTTGACAATTTTAGGTTTCGGATTAAGTGCTGAATAATTATTCTCCTCTTTTCTTCATTTCATAGATAGATTTTTAGAGATATTGTTCCTAAAAGAATATATTTTTTAATAGCGCTAAAATCTTGATTTATCTGCTATTTAATTTCAACTTTCTAAATAATATATCATAAGCATATACCATACCCAAATGTTAAATATTTAATATCCGTACTATATTCAGTGGCCACATGTTGTATGGAATTATCCATTAGAAAATATGTTATTCGTAAAAGTTTTCTTTCATTCTTATAAATTAATTAAAAATATAACAGCATCATGTTATTTGTTTCTTTTAAAAATAATTCGCAAATAAATTTGATTCTCGTGATAAATAAAATATTATTTATATATAATATTGAAATATGTATAATATATAATATTGAATCACAAAATATTATTTTACAAAATAATAATTATTTCTGAATAAATTTATTGTTTTGTTTTCATAGAAACAAAAAATTTATGAAAAATTAGAGAAATGGAGAGAAAACCATAATAAAGAAGTAATGGAAATGGTTGAAAAATGCCGTGAAATCGAACAAGCTTCTCGTATAGCTTTCAATATTATGATTGATGAAAAAAAACAAAGAGGTATATTTAAAATTTTTAAACATTTATTTTGTCATAGATATTAATAAATAATTACTGTAATTATAATTTTAATAAATAATAACTGTAATTATTGTATACATATACAAGAATTTTTTAATACAAAAAAAAAAATATTAAAAATACAAAGAAGATTTTTTTATAATACAATATTACAAAAAATTTTTTTTAAATAATTGCTAGAAATATTTATTTAATTATTTATTTAAAACAAAATTTAATAAAATGTCAATAATTTTTCGGATTAGCTGCAGAAGTTACCGAAGAATCTCGGCAATTGAAAGCTCAATTGATAAAGCAGAGAGAGAATGAAATTCAAAGAAAAATCAAATTAATCCAAGAAATTAGAACAATTCAATCTTTACGAGAATTATCCTTTAAGGATTTCGATCCAACTGAAACAAATGGCTTCGGTCTTCTTTGCGAAATGTCTTTGATGGAAGTTCATATCATTTTTATTCAATTAACAATAATAAACTATTAATTATTATTTATTTATATTATTAAGTTGAAGTTTATTTTAGGAGATTTTGTATAAATTTTTTTTTCTCAATAGTTTTTTTATGTATTTTTTTATTTATTAATAATTTTTGACTAATGAATTCCAATTTTAACTTTAAGAATTCAAATATTAAAAATTATGAATATGTTTAAATATAATTTTAATATGTTCCTATATTGATTAAAGTTTTGCAAAGTATCTAAATTTAAGTATTTAATTTTGTAATAAAAATTTTAGTAAAAATTTAATTAATAATCACAACATATATATTGAAATATATTGAAATATACTTATATATTGAAATATATATTGGAACATATAGTATATATTGGAAAAAGAAATTTACATTATCTGATTGATAGAACATTTCTATCAAGTCAATGTTTAATATTTGTTATTTATCACATATTACATATATATTTTTTTACACATATATTTATTTACATAGCATCTTTGTTATATATATATATATGTAACAAAATTGCTATATAAAAAAATCAATTGCAGCTTATTTATTAAATTAAATAATTTAAATTCAGGATGAAGAGAAATAAGAACATTATATAACGAAGATAGATCTCATTCTATTTTAATCTTGATCGATATTTTTGTATATTGAGTTTGTGTTCATTTTAGTTTTTAAAATTGACTCTTTATAACATCGTATGAATATATTAATATCCTGTATTAATATCCTATATAATTATCGATTTATTATTATTTTATTATCATGTATATATTTAAATTATATAGTATATATAGTATATATTTATTAACATGTATATATCAATAATCTGTTTTCAGAGGCATTTTTTTCTAATATCATGAATTTCTAAAATTAAAACATATTTTTGAATTCATCAAAGCTCGTCAAAAATTTATTGATATAAAAATTAGATAAAAAATTAATGAAAAATAAAGCAAATTTCAGTCAAATTATTATATTATCAATCATTTTTTTTCTTAGCTGAAAGAGAGATTATTTTGGATGAAAATGAAATTAGACGAAGAAATAAAAAATAGAAAATGTATCATTAATCGAGAACGTGAAAGGCAGAAAAATTTAATCAGAGATACACGCAAAGCACTCGAAGAATACAAAGCAAATAAGTTAGTTGTAAAATTATTATTAATTATAACGATTGTAAAAAAATACAGAATAACAATTTTATTGATAACTATAATATCAATAAAATTAGTAAATTATAAAATAAATCTAATAAATAAAATTTAAAAATTAATAAAAACAAAGAAAAAAATTGTTACATTACACATATTTATATTTTATAATACAAAATTTATACCAAAAAAAAACTTTGACGAAATCAATAAATAATTTATGATTTGATAATTCGATAATTGATTAATTTTAATATAATTAAAAAAATATAATTTATTTTTAAAGAAGTCTAACACATTAGAAAAAATAGTAAAAATTTAAAAAATAATTTTTCGTAAAAAAATATATTATAAGAATCGTTTACTTGTTTTCAGATATGACAAATCATTATCAAAACCACAACAACAATTTCAACATATTACTTCATCAAAAATAGATGCATTGCGTAAAAAAGTGGAAGAACGAAAAGCTTTAAGATTAGAAAAGAAAGAAGATAAGAAACTAATTTGAAATCACTAAATCGACTGCAATAAATTAAATGTATTGTTTTACATGATTCAACAAATATTTAGCATGGAATAATATGGAATAGTGATGCAAGAACTGATAATTTTCTTTGTTTTATTGTTTTACTTAATAATTACAATAATTTTTATTATAATACATTATTAATTATGTTACGTCACTAATAAATAACGTAAAGCTATAATTGAAAATTGAAAAGTCATAATTGAAGATTGCTATATCATGATAAATAGCATATTAAAGAATCATGACATCTAGGAATATCATTATTGTTGATTAATTGTCAATTGTAAATATAGTAGAATTTCTACTATTGCATGAAAACTGTGCAAATATTGAAATTCATCATCAAAAAAAGAAATAATCAATCGTAATCTGATTAACAGCTTATAATATATTTATTTACATCTATTTATCTTCCTTATGAATTTATATGAATATTATGAAATTATGATGTTAATATGTTGTACATCATCCTTTCTTTTGTAATTTGTAATAGTAGATACGTCCAATAGGAATGCAACAAACGAGATTTCCTAAATAAATTCAATAATTCAATAATCAAGGTTTTATATTACATGTTAATGATATAATTAATGATATATTTTTTTACAATATGCATACATAATAAAATTGAATATTTTAAAATATTTTAGAACAAATTAAGAGAATTATTTGAGAGAATATAATCTCTTAAGAATATTATTTTCAATATTGTAAATTATTCTTAAGAATATTTTTTAAAATAGATTATTGAATGTGATTATCTGACATTGAAAATTAAATTATTAATTTCAACGCGATATCCATTTGCCACATGTTTTTGGGAACAATTTTCGAGAATTACATGATAATAAATTGATAAATAATTAAATTGATAAATATTATCTATTTAACTATCTTGTTAAGTTATTTTATTTTATATTATTTTCATTTTTACATTTTTACATATATTCAGTAATAATCATATATACATACTCTTATGTATGCACACACATACATATATATATATATATATATATATATATATATAATTATTTAATATAAAATATTTTATTAATATTTTTAAAATTAAAAAAATTAATATTTTGAAAAATATATATATATAAATATAAATGATAATATAAATAAATATAAAAATAAATTCATGTCACTAAAATATTAAAGTTTAAAAAATTGTAAGAAATATTTTATTAAAAAACATTTTTATTAAAAAATAAAAATAAAAAAATAATATTTGATTTGAATTATTTATTATCAACAAAATATAAATTATTAATATTATTAACAAAGAATTTTATTACAAAAAATTAATGCAAGTCATAGTATTATAACATACAGATCGAATATGAGGAGGGAGAACGACATATATCAATAAAAAACTTGCAAAATTTTCCTTGTTGCTTAATAAACATCAAATACTTGTAGTGCTTTGTTCGATAAATTAAAATCAACTTATTCTGATTTTTTAGTGTAATTTTTATAACAATCATCAATATGTGCATCGATGAAAAGAAAGATAGTAATGTAAGACATATAAAGAATATATAATTCACAAGTATTTTTGACTTTTTTTCAGTATATATTACTATGATTTGATTATATTATATTACATTATATTTTTAATTAGACAGAATTAATGTTTACAATCGAAAACAACGTGCTGAAAGGAAGAGTGATATTGAATGATAATGGATATACTAGCGTAGGGAAATTAATATTCGACACTTTTAGAAGCAAACCAAACTTTATTTGGCAGGTATATTTTTGGTTTTGAATTTATTTTATATAAGATATTAATATATTTATAGGATATTTTTGGAAGATTAATTCTAAAAATTGAAACAAATACAAAAATGTTTATTAAGGCTTATATTAAATTATAAGAAATTAAAATTTGCATTAGATAGAATAAAATGAATGAGAGTCTTTTTGTTATTGCTATCTATTGCATTCTATTTTTCCCTCATTTTATCTAATGCGACTTTATTGCTTAAAATCTTAGTAAATAAATCTTAACAAAGGAGCTTTTTTTTGTATATTAATTTTTATATTTATTTTCGTTATTTATTTTTACTTTTAGAATCGGTCCTTTAAAATCCTTTTGATATTGAATATATTAATTTTTATTCAATTATTTAGCAATTTTTTTTATCGTTTGAATGTAACTAATTAAGTAATATTAGTTATATTATTTTTTCTTTTAATATAAACAATTCACATTTAAGAATTCAAAGAATCTAAAAGCAATATTCAATTTGATTGCATACTTAGAATAACATGCTTGAAATTGAATGCAAAAGATTTAACAAAGATATTTAGAATGTTGATATCAGTGATGTCTGAGAGACATCTTTGATAGAGTTAAGATCATATACATGTTAAATATAATGCAGAAAAATATTTAATATAGAAAATAAAATATAAAAAGATAATAATGATTAAATATAAAAGATAAATTTAATCATTAAAATAATTATTTTTGTTTACAATTATGTAATGTATGTAGTATAATACAATAAAGTATGTAATATAATATATTATTAAAAATTAGAATAATTAGAATTAATTAAAAAATTAGAATTAATTATTTAGAATACAAAAGTTCTTGCTAATTTCTAATAAAATAATAAAATAATAATAATAAATTGTAAAAATTAATAATTTAAAGAATTTTTTTCTTTTGCATGTTCAGTTGGTCTTAGTTTTCGAAATATTTGCTACGTATACGTTAGCTTGATTATCATTCTCTTAATATAAACACATTATGATAGCAGACAAATAAAATGTATAACGATGAATTAAAACATCTACTTGGTTATAGAGTATGAGCTTAAAATATCTCAAATCAAAAAGTGGATATTCCGCGAATTCTTCTAATCGAAATTACAAATAAATATCAATATCAAATATAAATATCAATATATTTTTAATATTTATAATTTCGATTATTTTATATTTTATTTTTGTATTCTGCAAAAACGATTCGAAGAAGTTAGGAGAAACATGTGGATGCTATTTTCAATGGAGTTTCAGAATATTTATATTTTTTGCATCATTATTTTATTTTATTTTTATGGATTCTGCAGATGTTTGTTTTACAATTTTCTTATAATTGCAATATTCTTATCATTATATCAAATATTAATTGGTTTAGTTATTTCACTTATTTTTATTGTTGCATAATCGCTATATTTTCTCTTTTACAATGAGTATTTGTGAATTTATAAATTTTATTTTTAAGTAATATATATTCTATTATTTCGGTAAAATTTTAATAATTAGTAAATTATGTTTGGAAATTGTTATTTTATATTAGATTTATACTTATACTAAGTGTTTATGCCAAATCTTATATATATATATATATATATATATATATGTATATACTTTTTTATCTAAAATATGTATTTTCGTTTTCAAAATAGTCATGATTAATTATGTTATGGACTTGTTCAATTGTGCGTTTCATTCAATTTCTAAAGTCAACTGATTCGGTATTAGCTCTTGATTATCTTATAATTTTAATTAGAATTATTAAGAATATTTTTTCTAATAATTTAAATATTGTTAGGAAAGAAATCAGTTTATATGAAGAAAGTGTATGTTTTTATTTGGCTTACATTATTATTTCTAATTTTCATGTAAAATACTAGAAAAATTTGGAAAAATACTAGATTCTAAAAATAACGTTGAATATTACAATAATTTAAATTTGATTTTCTGAGAATTCCTTAAATACTAGTATATATTAAATACTAGTATTATTATATGATAATGAAATATAATAATGAAATATAATTCTCTATTATATATTTTGGATAGTATTATAATCTATTATATTATAAATAATAAATAAATGACAATCGTATGTTGACATTTACATTATCATTTGTTTATATATATTCGATGAATTTATAGCAATCTTTTTTTGCAAATAATTCAAAACTAAAATTAATCATTTATTATATAGAAAAAATTTTAAATTTTATATAATATATATAATATATTTAAAAATTATCAAAATCAAAGATGAAGTAGTTTTTTGCAAATTCATCAGAAGTATAAAATAAAATTGAAAAACTACATTTAAAGATTCTATATTTGGAAATAGCTTTTTGACTTTGATTTTTGTCCAACCAGTTATTCAAGTAATCGAATTTTTTAGGTTGACGCGATTTCAGGAATCGAAGATAATTTTTCCGATATATGCGATCGGACAATAAAATGTGGACTTTGGATGCAGAAACATGGAGTGAGAAAAGGAGATATTGTCGCAATCTGTACACACAATCACCGCGATTGTATAATTCCTTTTCTTGCTACACTCTATCTAGGTGCCATTGTCAATCCATGGGATCATCTAATGAACATTGGTAAATCTTTAATCATAAAAGACATTTAAATAACAAATTTTTTAATTTACAATTGTCTTTTTTTTATTTTTATATTATTATATTTAACAATATTATATGATGAAATATATAAAGACAAACAACTTGTTGAATATCTATCTCTTCATGAGTTTTAATAAGTTTAAAAAAATGTTGTTGAGATATACACATAAGAAACATAAGAAAAGTCATAAAAGAATGATCGGATCCAAATAATTAAAAAAGTCGATATAATGTTAATCGATATATATGTTTATTATGAAAAAACATATTTTTATTACAATATAAACATCATAAATATGTGATCTTACATTGATTTCTGAATAAATCTAAATCAAATCTAAATCGGCTAATTCAATGTAATGTAGAAAATATTAAATATTATATTNAATATTTAATATGATAATGTTCTTAATAATATGTTTCAAAATTATAAAAATCATTGAAGATGTAGAATTTTTTCAACAACAACAACAAGTTGTTGTCAATGAACAAGTCATCAAAGAAAATATTATATTAATTAATTATCGATATCAAGTGCAAATAACGATAAGAAACATTTTAAAAATAGTTGATTTTTTGAATTTAAGATCAGTCAAAAGATTATTAATATTCCTTTTTTATATCAGATATGTAATAATGAATATAATATATCTACAATACTGAGATTATAAGTTACTGACGAATCAAATTAGTTCATTGCCTCGAATCACATATCAAATTCTCATTATTAATCCATCATATCTATAAATAAATCGCTGAAAACAATCGAAATAAAATAAAGCAATAAAGCGAAAGAATGATTGGAATGCAAAAAATAAACGTAAATTCAAAATATCAATTATTAACACAATATCTGTTTCTTTTCTATCGAATCTTTAAGATAAAAAAGAAAAAATTTTCTCATTTATATACTATAAAAAGAATTTAAACCTGTTTAAATTTTTAAATTTTTTCGTTACATTTAAAAATTTCGAATAATTTTCATAATTGATGTAATAAAAAGTTATATAAGTGTTATAGTTTGAGAAAAGAATTGTAATTTGAAACCATCATACATCATCAAATTTTTAATTTACGATTAATTTTTAATTACGATTTCATATATTTTCTGCAGAAAAGTTTTACTTCTATACAAATGGGCCTGGAAGGGATTATTGGAACTAGAAACTTAATCTTTTTACCTATGTATTTAGTTATGTGAATGCTTGACAACCGATTTTTATACGGTACATATGTATAATAATAAATACAAATTGTAAATTTTTAAACTCTTTCAATTTAACTTTGAATAATGGAAATATAGATCATTGCTTGGATGTAATTTATTATAATATTAAAAATTTTTTTATGACTTTCTACATATTTAAATATACTACATACTTATAAACTACATACTTTTTTTCAATGAAAAATTTTTAATTGAAAAAATATCAAATTTGAGGTATTCATTTTAAACAAACTAAAAATTTGAGGTGAAAAGAAAAGAGGAAAGGACGTTTGAATAAAATTTTAATTTCAAATCTTTATTGTTATAATTTTCGAAATATTAAAAAAACTTTTGCTACAATACAATAAATTTTGTTTATATGTGCATATTCTTGCAATGTATATTAGCATGGTGTGATCATTTTTCTATTCTATAAACATATCGTAATTATATAATATATAAATAGCATTCAAAATATAACAAGTAGATCAATTCTATTTTTTTATAAGAAAAATCTATTTTCTTATAGATTATAATAAAAATTTCTTATAGATTATAATTATAACGATAGATAGAAAATATTATTATTCATTGTCAATTCCATAATTTCGATTCTTCGAATCTATAGAATGTCTAAGTGAATTTGAGATATTTTAAGTCTCAAAGTCATAATTTATAAGGAAATAGGAAATCGATTTATACATTTGCTATTCGCTACAATGTGTTTATAGAAATAATAGATAAACAGTCGCAATTTGACGCATACATTACCAATATGCACATATAGATAAAATTTAATGTATTATATCAAAAGTTTTTTATTAATATCTTGAAAATTAATAAAGATTTGAAGTTAAGGTTCTATTCATTTAACTCCTTTAATGTCAGGATTCCCTTAACTCCTTTAATGTCAATCAAAAATGTATGCTTTTCAAATACAATCATCAAACTATAATATTTAAAAAAACATTAAATTATATAAAAATAAAGCTGCATTTATAATTATTTTGCATTGTTTTATATTTCATTTGAAATTAAAATTCGAAATTATCACGAATTAATTATAACGAATTAAAGCTTAACACTTTCGATTTTCAAAAAGAAATTTAATTTAATTAAATTAAAATAATTAAAAAATTATTTACTTGTATTTTTAGAAATATGTGATTATATTCGACATACATATCTCGTGGAATTTTTAAATTGTTTCAATTTAATTTTGAATTTCAATTATAATTTATTTACGATTATCAAATTATACGATTTTTACGATATCTTTTTTAGAATAATCTATGCAAAAATATTTGCATAGATCATAAAATAGTATAGTTATATATAGTTTGACTTGATTCTAAAAATTGATAAATTGAAAATCATTGAAATAAAGAAAAATGTATATGTAATTTATATACAAATTATCTGATTTAAAAGCAATTATTAAAAAAGAAACATCAAGATATAACAAGAATCATATGTTAATAAAGGCAAATAGAAAAAAATTATATTAATTTAATAATCATATTATAATATATATATAATATATGTAATTATATATATTTAATATATTTCAATTATGAAAGATTTCAATTATATAGTTTCAAAATAAATGAAATATAACTTTATAGATATGGCACGACATTTTATAACATTATCTCAACCAAAAGTAATTTTCGTGAATGAGGGATCAGCGGAAATCGCACTGGAAGCGGCGAAAATTGAACTTCATCATACAAAACTGGTGTGTTTCGGCTATTATCCTGGCACAGTGCCTTTTTCAGAGACATTGAAATATCATGATAAATCAACTATAGCTAATTTTCAATGTACTGATATTGACGATCCCTCACATACTGGTTTGATCATCTTTTCATCTGGAACAACGGGTATGCCTAAAGGCGTACAACTTTCACATAAGTCAATTTTGAATATTATGGAACTAAGGGAAGGTTTTCCTTATGGTATTCAAGTACAATTATGGTTTACTCCTTTGTACTGGATCAGTGGATCGTTGCTTAATCTCAAAAGTATTTATTTCCATATCAAAAAAATAAGTGCACCAGAATTCAATGAGAAGATTGCTTGCGAAATAATTGAAAAATATAAGGTATTTATTAAGAATTTTATTATTAATTCAATTTATAATACATAATATAATATACATAATATACTCAACGAATTATACATATATATTTTTTGAATCATAAGATGTAAAAGAAATCTTTAAAAAATTTAAAGTTAAGAATAAATTATCATGTCATTGTAATACAATTTCTATCAAATAAAATGATAGCATATTTTAAAATTTTCTCAAAACTCATTTTCTCAATATAATTTACATATACAAAATATCTCAAAAATATAAGAAGAATTCTGAATTAATTTCAATTAATATTTTCCTTTGCAAAAATTTTACAGTTTTGTTAATGAATTATTAATAAAAAATTGACTAATCAGGAAACATGTAATCTCGTAACTATGACAATAGCAATTATATGCCGTCGAACAGAAACAATATGTGGAAGTATGTTGAATAAATTTTATATAATAAAATAAAAATTATTATATATAAATTATATATTGTTATTATAAATTAGAGATAAAATTTTATTATCAATAAAAAATTATATTAAATTATATCACAAATAATCAATAAATTATAAGTTATAAATATTCAACATAATTTCTTCGATATATATATATTGTTTCGATTTATTTTTATATGCTTGGCGATACATAATTAACACTGTCGTCACTATTTGACTAGGCTATGCGTTCCGTAATTAGTTAAGTTAAGTTAGTTAAGTTAAGTTATAAAATAATAATAGAAATTTTTACAAAAAACAATATTGCTTGAAATTACGTTAGAAATCTCTAATTTACGGATGTTCCCACATTTTTGGGATATCTTATACTCATATAAAGTATTCTCTTCTTAATAATATCGAAAAAAATCAATTATAGTTAACAATTTTTTGCCGAGATATACCATTTTAAAACTTTGAAATTCTTTTATTTATCTTTAATTTGATGACAATAAGAAGGAAATTTACGATTCAATTTAAGATAATTATACGCATTTGAGATTCGAATTTATTTTCTTCAAATAAGAGATTCGTAACACAAAAATATGTATTTATGATTCTTCTTACATTAAGAAAAATTTCAATAAATCTTTATTTATGTGAAATAAAAATAGAATAACTTCAAAGAGATATATTTATAAAAAAATACTCAAGATAAATCAAAATTGAGTATATATTATATTATCAACTACATTTAAACAAATTTTTAGTCCAAATTTTGTCATTTAGACGACTTTTTGGATCATTTCTTGGAAAATCACGATCATTTTTCAGAAAATGAACAATTTTTAAAATAAAATTATTAAAATTTTTAAAATAAGTGATAAAAAAAAGAGTATTATTTTTCTTGATAAATTTTTTAATAATTTTTACATGTTTTAGATCATTTATATTGAAATATTTAAGTAGTTTCTATTATTTCTGAATTTTTTAATTAATGGAAATAAGTTTTCGTATAATATTTTTATATTTTGTTACTTAATATATTGTCAAACTATTAATTCTTCAATTTTTATATTATGTTGAAACAATCCCACAACATAATTTAAATAATAATACTTTATTTTTTCTTCATACATATTATTATTGTTTCTATTCATTCGACTGAAATTCAAATTTAAATCCATCGCTCATTATAAACTTTCAAAATATGACCGACTTATTGTAGTTCTCTTAATACTTAAATATTTTTGAGCATTTCTTTCTGAAATATATAATTTCTTTCTAGATATTCTACCTTATAATCCAGTTTCTTCAAGTAAAATGTGATTTTACTTGAGTGATTTCTATTTTAATTCTTTTCTCTATTTTGTTTTATCTCTTTATCACTAGTAAATGAAAAAAAAATTTTTTTTCGGTACAATGTCTTGATCCTGATATAACGA